>NC_069380.1:0-308437 GCF_027475565.1 Acinonyx jubatus | reverse complement strand
CCCTCTCCTGTGGTAGGGACAGACCAGGCTGGTAGTACCGTCCAACACGGAAAGGCTGAGGTGTTTTCCCCAGATGCTGCCCACGCCAGGGAAATGACAGGCCTTGTTTAATAAAGATGGCTGAGGCCCAGGGCTTTCCCGCCGAGGGGCAGGGTGGGTTACTCTGTCGGAGCTGGGCCCCAGAGCCTCGGGGCTCGGAAGTGACCCACAGGCGCACAGAGGCTCTCTTTCAGTAGGGGAAATCTTACTGCCAAAAAAATCTTATGAGGCAGTATATGAAGTAGGAAAAAAAAGAAGGGCCACCTTTTAGTAGTATAAGTTATTTTATAGATTCAAATTGAATAAATTAACTAATTGTAAATTGGTCAATGAAATCGAGGCTCTTTGTTTTTTGGGGGGGGGGTGAGTATTCCTCTCCTTTATTTATTTATTTTTTGTTTCTAAAGTCTGTTTTTTTAAATTTTCTATATATTTTATTTTTTTGTTATTTAGTGAAATTTCTTTCTTTTTCTTTTTAAATTTAAATCCAAGTTAGCTAACATATAGTGTAATAATGGTTTCAGTAGTAGAATTTAGTGATTCATCACTTACATAGAACACCCAGTGCTCCTCCCAAGTGCCCTCCCTAATGCCCATCACCCATTTAGCCTACCCCACACCCCAAATCCCTCCAGCAGCCCTCAGTTTATTCTCTGTATTTAAGAGTCTCTTATGGTTTGCCAACAATGAGTCTTTTCTGACAAATGGAGGCATTATAATGGGAAACATGTATGGCTTTTGCTGACATATATGCAAGCCAGTGTCTCACTTATCTATGTTATTCTATGACATATTATTGAGAAAAATCTGGATTCATACAGATCAGCTGTTACAAATTCCAAAAATTAAAAAATGTCTTGGTTTGCAGTTTCAAGATATTTTAAAATTAAGAGGACAGATTTATTTTTGTAGTCCACATGAAAACACACTAACCTGGCAGTTGAGACTTTGGTGGTTTCCAATGATTTGTATGTTGATGGTTGTATCTTTGAATGTATTTTCTTAATTTTTTGTTTTAGAATAGTTAAATTATACTTAAACTAAAAGACCCATATGATTCTGAGGAGCTTGCATTAGATGTCACTGGCCCAGGCAAGTGAAAGATGTCCTTCATTTTGGACTCTGTGGGTATGTGCTTGGTTGTTCATTCCTAACCACCTGTAGATTTCGGAACCTTCACTGGTGACCCCATGGTTAGGCAGCACTGTAACCTGGTGGTTAGAACATGGGTTTTGTTGTCAGATAGACCAGGGTCTGAATATGAACACTGCCACTTAGTAGTTCGTATAGGTCACTGTTTCTCTGCCCCCCATTTCCTCATCTGTAGAACGGAAGTGGTGTCACCTAAGCAATATGATTCCTGTGAGGATGAAATGAGATTATGTATTTAAAGCTCTTCACCCAGGCGTTGGCATTTAGAAAGTACTTTTGAAGGGACGTGGGGACGACTACTTTGGGTGCGGCTGCCAAGGGCTGAGCGCTGTGCAGGCTGCTGAGTGCTGTGTGGACTCCAGGACATCGGTGTCTCCTGTACGCAGCTCCCCATGTCACCCGAGCTCCAGGCTCATATGTACAGCTTATAGTGGATTTGTGTGTCTAGTAGCAGCTCAAACTCAGGAACAAACAGAATTTAGGAACTTGTCCCTCCTAACGCTGTGTGCCCCCAGATCATATTACTCTCCTGGTTAATGACCTTAAAATAGTATCAACTTTCCTTACCAGGGCCTATGACCTTGGACTCAAAATGAGGTCCATGGATCAGGTGTTTCTCCTGGAGCTTGTTAGAAATGTAGACACTCTGCTCCCTAGAATCAGAAGCTGCTTTTTAACAAGATTCCTGGCAATTTTCCTGCATGTGCAGTTTGAGATGCACTGAACCCACCTCATGCTGACTTCCTCAAGGGTTGTGCTTCTCTCCTGGCAGCACTATAAAAGCCTGGACCCAGTCTCTCTCCAGCTGGATCCCCTTCTGTGAATAAAGGGTAACTAAATGTTTGGCTATTCAGATGGTTGATTTGGCATCCACAAGAGGTGGCTCTGGGCTCAGATCTGGGTAGATAGGCTTCCCACTCCAGTGAATGAACCCTCATGTTGACTTTTTCCAGGCTGATCATACAGACCCATGGGCAGGAACCCCCCCATAGACACGTGGCTCACATCTCAGTTTTGAGCCTTGGTCCACCCTGAACCATGTATCCATCAATGAATACTGTCAGACAGACATACATTTGGGCTGTGTTTTGGTGTTTGATGGTGGCAGAAAAGGGATTTTTAGATGCCTCGGGGTCAGCAATATCAATCCCAGAGGCCACATTGGGAAGCAGTTTGAATACATGGATAGCTGCCTGGAGGCCCAGGAGGCAGTGGAAATACAGTATCATTGATGTTTTTACTTTTTTAATCTGAAGTGGGGAGTGACCTTCCTTCTAGCCCAGGGACTTACTGCTACTAAAAGGGACAGCAGTCACTCACCTCTGTAGAGAATGGGATGAATATTTTAGAACCAGCCAGAAAAGCAGAAACCAGCTGGCAGTCAGCAAAGCACCTCCTCTCATCCCATGCTCTAGTGAGGACTTAATAGGGGACTTTGGCTCTTGGGGCAGCTTGTCTCTCCCCGGTGGCCTGGAGCTCTGAACAGTAGGATCTCACAGACAAAAGAGACTTGGAGACTTACATCCTTTATGACAATGGCAGCTCTTGGTGAGGGGATAGTCACCTGAAAAAGCTCCCTCCTGAAGAGTTTGAGGCACAATAGTGCATGGCCACCTTGACAGACCCAGTGAACAGTAGAGGAAGGTCTGCTTCTCCAGGTCCTGTGTGAACATCTGCTTGGGACACCTGGGTTCCCTGCCTGGAACACAGGTCCATGGAGAGGCAGACCCTGAACACATTTGATCAAGTTGACAAGATATTGGAGTCCAGGTATGTCTCCACATAGCTGCTGTGAGGGCTAAGGAACTCAACGCAACACTGGCTGTCAGAAATGGCTAGACACAGTTCTACGGTCTGGCCTGGCAGCCTCAGCCACAGCATGCTATGGGCCAAAGAGCACTAGCTGAGGATAGGGAGGGGAGCCCCAGGAGTCAGGAATTCCTGGGGCTTAGGACATTCTTTCCACTTCTACTTCCCCCTGTGATTTCCTCTTCCTAAATGGATTCTGTCCTGATTCCATTTGGTCAATACCTTGCATGTTCTTCTGTCTCATGTCTCTCTTTACCAGCCACTTAACCAGGCAGAAATGCTCTCCCTTTTCCAGGTCCCTTACCCACCATCCATGTTTAACACCACTGAATGCTTGGTTCAAGTCCTAGCCCCTCCTTGAACCTATCCCAGGGGCTCCAGTCCTGGACCTCCACTTCTTTGCCTCTGAGTGCCTCCCTCTGTCCTAGTGGTGTTCAGTTTCCCTTATGCTCGTGTGGCCCTGACATGACCATGTGACTTCAGGGTCAGTGGCTCTGTCTGTATAGTCAGTTACACTCATGAAGCATTCCTGGCTCACCTGGTACCCAGTACGTGCAAAGCAGTGTGTGAGTGGTGTTTGTACATGTACGTGTGTGTGTGTGTGTGTGTGTGTGTGTGTGACATACTTTGCCTTTAAGGAACTTAAAATCTAGGAGGGAGGATAAATCATGGCACAAATGACTCAAGTGGGAATATGACAAATGGTAGAGACAAGACAACATGAGGATTCAAAGGAGAGAAAGATTGGGAAGGGGGTTTGGGAAGAGCTGCATTGAGCCAGAGACCTCTGGGGCAGGTCTTGGAGGGTGCAGAGAGCTTCACCTAGAGTGAGCAGATGGAAGTAGGAAGGACCTTCTGGAAAGACAGCTGCTTGTGCAAAGGCACAGAGGGCAGAAAGCATAGGCTGTCCTGGGGAAGCACAGTTCTCTCTGGACCTGAGGCCCTGCATGTGGCACAGGAGGCTGGGGATGGCCAGCACATCCTTGCCTGTCTCTACGTGCTCCAGGAGGTCACCAGAACCAGGCAGGGAATGTGGCCCACTGGGGATCCCCATGAGGAGTTGGCAGTGATGGAGGATCAGCGTGGAAGGTCTGTTCTGTGGCTGCACATAGGGTCTCATGGTCCCCACCCCAAGTGCTTCTCACCCTTGAAGCCAGGCGCCCCAGTGAAGCTGTTGGGGGCATTCAGCCTGGACCACAGCACCCAGTGGCCAGTGCCCTGAAAAGAAAGTGAGGACAGACTCAGTGATGGGAACACATGTCAATTTTCTTGACTTGTATGACTTTATTTTCCCTCACTCCAAAGGATAGCAGACAGAAATCAGCACAAGCCAAGGTCCAGGCTCTGAAAGAAATTTGGGTGTTGCCCAAAAGAAGCATGTCATAAAACTGAGCACATGTTCCAGGCCCCGTTGGTCCCTGAGACACCCACTCCTTCCTACCAGGAGTGAATGGATTAACCCAGTTGTGTTCTCCGTGGAGAAGGCACTCCTACAGATGGCCACTGCAGCATCCTGTGTGACTCAGCATCTCCCCAGGCTGGGCCTGCTCCCTCCTGTATACACACTGCCATCTGCCACCTGGAGGAGCAGGGACAGCTCCCACTCCAGGTCTTCAATCCTCTGAGCCAGGTGGGCTCTTCTCACTCCCAGCATCAGGGCCTCCTCTCTATTCAGGGCCCAGGTCCCCAGGTTCTCTCCATCTGGGTCACCTGCCTCTGGTGGGTAGGGTCTGTCTTCTTGCCACACATAAGGGAAGATGCTGGGAACCTCCTGAAAAGGACACAAACAGGAAAAGGAAATGTGGCCCCTGAGAGTTCTAAGTTCACTCTTTCCTGTATCCACCACATGATCTTGGCATGACTCTCGTCCCTCTGACAGTCTCGAGGCATTAGCACCCATCCAAATACTTGGGAAGATGCCAACAACTTACCTCCAGGGACTGACTTCACAATTAACTAACAAAGACATAGTGTTCCCTGAGTTTATGTTGCTACATTAAGGCACAACAACTAATTATATCATTACACAATCATCATGGTTAATAATTTGGAATAATTATTGAATAATTAAATATTGCTGTATTTTATAGCCCCTCAGCTCATCCTGTTTTTTCCTTCCTTAATACTAGAGATATTTATATAATGTCTTTTCAAGCTTGAAGTTACCATGTTACTTTATCCTCACCAAATCATTTGAGCCCCTCAATGCAGTCAGTGATAGGTCCCTATGCATGGTCCTTCCACAGTGGAACTGATGTCACAGCTTCCTATCTGAAGTAGAGGGTGGCTGCTTAGAGACCCCACAGGTTAGTGTGACTTTTTTTTTTTGGAAAATCTCAGAGAAGGCCCTCCTGGGCCCTCACTCCCAGAGACCTTCCTGGTTGTGAAGAGGGGATTCCCCAGAGACACAGGTATTCTGGCACAGATGCCCACTCTGGGAAACCTGGTGAGAGGAGGTATCTCTGCCTGCTTCTCCACCACCCAGGGCATTGCCTGTGTTTAACAATTCAGCAAGGCAGGAATTAGGGTGAGATGAAGGAAGCATTGGCTTGGTGCAAAAGTTAAGAGTATGCCAAAAAACTCAGGTCAAATGAAATGATATTTTAATACAGTATTAAAAATCTCCAAGTAGCAAACTAAGGCCCACAAACTGGCTGTCTGCTTTGGTGAATAGAGTTGTATTGAGCTCAGTGCAGATACAACTGAATTATTCCCTTTTGTCTCTTGTCTTTGTCCCCTCCAACCTTTCCTATGTTGATACCTCCAGAGACTCAAATTAGGATGGGGGAGCAATCTAGATGACAGATGAATATCATGGAAAAGTCCTTGTTCCAGAACCACGTACTACTAGTTAGCTACATCTAAACAGCTATTTTTATTGCTCCCTTTTCATACTCTCCCTCAGTCTTTCCGAGCCATCAATTTACTTAGATACCTGCAAGCCCAAGCTGATTGAGAGGTCCTCCCTGTCTCTAGAAGTATGTGCCAAACCAAACAGGCAAAACCAAACTTTGGTTGGTGGACTTTCTGGTCCCAACCCTTTCTATGGGGTCCTGTGACTCTGTGGGGCCCACACGTGAGACCCAGCTATCTGTGGACATCTCAGGAGATAAGGTGGTAGTCTGCTGGGCTTACCACAAATGTATTGCCTTCACTTGGGGGAAGTTGACCTGGTTTGTCCTTTTCCTTCTGAAGTTCTAGGGCTTGAGCAGTGAGCTGGAAGAACTCCTCATTCAGCTCATCCAAAGTGTTTTCCACCTGCCATATCTTCCTCTAGAAACAAGAGACACATGGTCTTCATTACTTTCACTTTTATTCTAATTTCATTGCAAATCAGTTGAGCTCCTGTTCCATGACAGGCAATGGGATTAGCACCAGACATACAGAGTTGAAGTCAGGTCTGCTCTCAAAGAGCTCAAAGGTAAAGGCAAGTAAACTCAGGTGTACAATCCAGTATAATAAAGGCTATGGTGGGGGGGGGGGGCACAGGAGCAAAAAGCAGGATGCCTAATCCAGGTAGGTATGACCAGGGAGAACTTTGCTAAAGAGGGCACATTTCAGCTAAATGTTATCAATTAACAGGAATTAGCTGGGTAGACAATGGAAGAAGGGCATGCTAGGCAAAGGGAATAGCATGTATGAAAACAGAGATATGAGAGAGAACAGGGAACATTCATCCATCAGTCAGTCCGTCCATCTGACCATCCACTCATAAGTAAAGAAAACTTTATTGATCATTCAGTATGTGTCAAGCCAATGATTAGTCCTATAATTCCATTAGTGAACTTCCATGGGATTTACAGTCTATCAAGAATGGTGGACCTAAAAAAAAAGAATTATGAGTGATGAGTATTACCTGTGGGTTGCTGTGGGAAGGTTGCTACAGGAAGTAGTAAAAGTTAAGTTTGGTGGTAGCATGGAATTTGTTTGGAAAAGTGGAAGGAGATGATGCTGGAGAAATGGAGGTAATGTGGGAGCTAGAGACAGTAGTACACAATGGGCCCTGTGTGCTAGTCTCAGCTATGATGGCAGAGACTTTCTTATTAATAGAATTCAATTTGTTGGAAGTGTCAGCCCTGCTGAAAAACAGTTTATTTCAGAGTCTCCTGTAGATTGAGATTACCATATGACCACATTTTGGCCAATGAGATGTTAAAGAAAATTGTTGAAAGAATGAATTGTGGAAAATGTCTCAAAAGGAGAATTGACTTTAGGGTGTCTGGGTGGTTCAGTCAGTAAGCATCAGACTCTTGATTTCAGCTCTGTCATAATCTCATGATTCGTGGGATCAAGGCCCACATAGGGCTCTGTGCTGACAGCACAGAGCCTTCTTGGGATTCTCTCTCTCCCTCTGTCTCTGCCCCTCCCCTGCTCATGCTCTCCCTTCCCATCCCCCAAATAAATAAATTAATAAACTTAAAAAAACAAAATAATAAAAACAAAAAGAGATCTGACTTGGTCAGCCTGTTATCTTCCCCTTTTACCTTCCTGCATGTAGCATGTGGGTATTTTTCCTTAAATACTAAGGTGTTAACTACTACTTTGGGGAGGTGTTGAGGTCATGAGGCAATTTATGGTGGGAACTGGTCCCCGGTTGCCTGAGTAAAGTCTGGACTCAGGAAGTGGCTCTCTATTCTCTGAATTTAAATTAAAAACCTGCATCTTACCTGAGCACATGGCCCATTGCTGAGCAGGCTTGTTGCTCAAGGTTGAGGTTGGAACAGGTTTGATGTGAAGAAATTGGAACCATAAGGCTAAGCACACTATTAGGATGCCAGATGAGAGAGAAAGAGAGTGAGAGTGAGAGCGAGAGTGAGAGAGAGATTAGGAAGCTAACCTCCCAAGAGAACTGGAAGAAACAAACCCCATAGTATGTAAGTGGAGATAATCACAGTTGCCCCACAAGGAGGCCTGCACAGAGGAAAATTCCCCTGAAGATGACTTGTCAGTGAAAAGGTAGGTAATCCAATGGCACAAGAAACAGCTGACCTGATAAAAATACCCCCAAGAAACTGGACATAACAGTGAGATCTGAGCATGACTGTCATATAAGCATGTGAAGGAAGACAAAATAAAGAATAGAATCCATAAAGCAAGCACAGGAACATTTTAGAGAAACGTAAATCTAGAAATGAAAACATATGAAGAGAATGACAATGTGATTGATAGCTTACATGTAGACCCAGTTGTAGTGAGTTTGTAGAAACTTGTGAGGAAATCACCTGGAAGTCAGATTGGGATATGTAAATGAGAGGAAAATAGCAAACATAAAGGAGAAATGAAGAAATACAGAGGTAGAAATTTCAAATGTTGCCTAGCAAAATCCATTAATAGATGGTGCTTTTTGCCTATACATCTTTGCAAGTGTCTGTATTGTGTGTTCATTTTGCCATCTTATTGGACACCAAAATGCCTTCCTGAACTGTCAGTTCCTTGAGCAGAGGTTTGGGTTTGTCATGTCTGTGGATCCCCAGCTCCCTCACACTCAGCCTGTCTCCTGTAAATGCTGGTTGAAAAAGATGGGGATCTCCTTCCCTTGCCTCATTTATGTTTCTGAATCAGGTTAGGCAGGATGATACAGAAGAAAAAGCACAAGTTTCTGATGTGGACAGAATGGGATTTGAAACTCTCTTGAACAAAGTTACCTTCCTCTCTGAGGTTCAGTTTCCACAGCTGAAGAATCAGTAGGTCTGTCTCAGAAGGCTGCTGTGAGGTTCACATTGGTGTGTGAAAGTGAGCAGCACAGGCCTGGCTCACAGGAAGACCGCAACAAATAACACACTTTCTGTCTGCCCCTCTTGGGCACTGATGTGACTCCTTGTGTATTTGGCAGAGAGAAAATTAATCATGGCTTAGTGCATGGGGATGAAGGGTAAAATCATTACTATCCATTTTGGATACCAATGGTTTCGCATGTCATATAGTTCCATTGTGTCATGGACTGTCACAATATCTGCTATTTCACTTTATGAATAAGGAAAGGAAAAAAATGTCCTTCAGTAGAAAGAATTTCCCAGTCTGTCCCCACCCTGGGTTGTATGAGGAAAGAGTTCCAGTGAAATCTATAGGATTTGCTATGCCTCTATACTGGTGTCACTTGTTTTAAGTGACTGAGCAGAAACTGGAGTTTCTGAGAATACTCTATGTACAAAACACTATGTTTCATAGGCTTCTTTCCCACTTCCATTCCCATTACTACCAGATCAGCCCTAGTATCTTTTGATTAAAAAGAAATGAAAAATATATTTGCAAATGACATATTGGATAAAGGGTTAGTATCCAAAATCTATAAGAATTTATTAAACTCAACACCCCAAAAACAAATAATTCAGTGAAGAAATGGGCAGAAGACATGAATAGACACTTTTCCAAAGAGGACATCCAGATGGCAAACAGACACATGAAAAGATGCTCAACGTAACTCATCATCAGGGAAATACAAATCAAAACCATACTGAGATACCACCTCACACCTGCCAGAATGGCTAAAATTAACAATTCAGGAAACAACCGATGTTGGCAAGGATGTGGAAAAAGGAGAATACTTTTGCACCATAGGTAGGAATAAAAACTGGTGAAGCCACTCTGGAAAACAGTATGGAGTTTCCTCAAAAAGTTAAAAATAGAGCTACCCTATAACCCAGCAATTGCACTAGTAGGTATTTGCCCAAAGGATGCAAAAATACAGATTCGAAGGGGCACATGTACCCCAGTGTTTATAGTAGCACTATCAACAATAGCCAAATTATGGAAAGATCTTGAATGTCCATTTACTGATGAATGGATAAAGAACATGTAGCATATCTATCTATATCTATATCTATCTATATCTATCTATCTATATCATCTATATCTATATCTATACAATGGAATATTACTCAGCAATCAAAAAGAATGGAATCTTGCCATTTACAACAATGTGGATGGAACTAGAGTATATTATGCCAAGTGAAATAAGTCCATCAGAGAAAGACAAATATATGATTTCACTCAAATGTGGAATTACAAAACACACCAGATGAACATAGGGGAGGGGAAGGAAAAATAAGATAAAAGCAGAGAGGGAAGCAAACCAAAAGAGACTCTTAAATACAGAGAATAAACCAAGGGTTGCTGGAAGGGAGTTTTGTAGGGGGTTGGGCTAAATGAGTGATGGGCATTAAGGAGGGCATTTTTGGGGACAAGCACTGGGTGTTATATGTAAGTGATGAATCATTGAGTTCTCCTAAAACTAATATTAATGCACTATATGTTAACTAACTTGAATTTAAATAGTAAAAAAGGAAATAAAAGACAAAAATATGCCAGAACAAAAAAATCTCCCAACTTCTGTTTTTCTCATTGTAAAAGGTATCCCTGGTTCAGTGTAGAATATTAGTAAATATAACATTTAAATATATAAACAGGGGCACCTGGGTGGCTCATTCTGTTCAGAGTCCAACTTCGGCTCAGGTCATGATCTCATGGTTCATGGGTTCATGCTCCGTGTAGGGCTCTGTGCTGACAGCTTGAAGCCGGGAGCCTGCTTTGGATTCTGTGTCTCCCCCTCTCTCTGTGCCCCTCCCCAACTTGTGTTCTGTCTCTCTCTCTCTCAGAAATAAACAAACATTAAATGAATTTAAATATATAAACAAGTACATTAATATCATGATAACCCACTGAGGTGGACTGCATCAAAGGCTCTACTTCTTCACACCCTTTGGGCCTGGGCCCATTGCCATGCTCTTCTGCAGTGCCCTCCCACAGTGGGTGGGCTTTTTTCTCACAGCTTGAAGCTGAGCTCCACCATCTGACTTCCTTTGACCATTAAGATAGGCAGAAGTCACCTGATGCTAGTTTTGAGCCTGGGACTCAAGAGGCCTTTTGTGATTCTGCCAACACCTTAAGAAGGACATGTCCAGACTAGCCTGCTGGCTCTGGGAGGAGGAGGAGAGACTTTGGATGCACAGTTGCTCCCAGAGTCTCAAGCAAGCCCAGTCTGGAGCTGGAACTCAGGTGAAATGCAGACACCTTGTCAAGACCCAGAACTGAGGGGAGGGCCCAGACCAGATCAGCTGAGCCCCCAGACATCCACTGCTGGGAATTTGTGTTGTTGGTCCTGCAGCAAGAGCTGACTGATACTCAGTAATCATTCTTACATTTCAGGCCTTCACATTTCAGTTTCTCTCTCTCTCTCTCTCTCTCTCTCTCTTCCCCCAAGATAGTTTTACTCCTGCTTTTATGGCTCTCTGTTTCCCATGTGTCTTTTTAACAACATATATACCCACATATGAAATCATGTTACATGTGCAATTCTCTATCTTCATCTTTTACCTTAATAACATTGAAAATTCTCTATAACCTTATTTTTTATAAAGACATTAATATTTTACGACAGAGCTCTACCAGAGCTCTATAACCCTGATATAAAAAATTTCAATGTCCTTGTTTCCTCATATTTGCCTGTATCTAAAAATTTTTCCCCTTAGAGAGATTCTTAGGATTGGAGATATTGAGTCAAATGGAATGAATATTTTAGAGACTTTTGACACAAATTGATGGATTGTTTTCCAGGAAGGTTTTAACTTTTTATCCTCAACCAGCTGGATGTGGGAGTGACTATCTCCTTCATTCTCACAAATAATTAATACTTTAGTTAAATGTTTTAGGTAGATAAAAAAGGGCATCTAGTTTAACTACTATTTCTCTGATTCTTTGAACATTTTTCATATAATTTTATATGTCTGTATTTCCTTTCTCTTAGGGTCATTTACACATTTTTTCCTCATAGAGCAAAAGTATCTGTTGATGGTAAATTTTTACCTAGACTCCTGTTTTATATTATTATGTGATCATAACTATTATTACTTTCATTTGGTATTTTTTACCATTGTTTTGAAGATTCTTTTAAACCTTCACAGGATCCTACCTCTTGCCCTTGTGAATATTATAGATGCAGGGGCCTGGGACAGCATCCCTCCCCTGCCAAGACAGGCCATGTTGGCATGCAGATTATGCCAAGTTTAAAATAGTCAAGGCTCAAAGGACTTGACCTTCTTCCACAACCACCTAAAATAATTTAGATAGAGGACCTGCTCCAGGAAGAGTGATGTCACCATAGAAAACTACATTGTAATATGAGCCAGGTGTGGTAGACAAGGAGGAATGGCGCAAGGCCTGTTTAATCAAAGTCCTCTCTATGTCCTATTGTTTCTGGATGACCCAGTAAACATTTATTGACTGAACATTTACTCTTTTTAATCTTCCTGTGAATTGAATTTCTTACCTTCTTCTTAGTTCAGGACATACCTCATTTTGTCTGACTGACTTTAGAATCTGAGGTCTGTGTGGATTCCCCATACATACAAAATCAAATTTGATTTTTTCCTGTTAATCTGTCTCATGTCAATTTAATTTTTAGTCCAGCTAGAAGAGTCTTGAAAGACAGAGAAAAATGGTTTCCTCCCCTACATGGACAATCAGTGAACACTTAGTGATTTTCTTGGCCAGTATTCTTTAATCCTAATTTCTTTTTCCACAAAGTATCACTTCTACTCATATTTTCTCCACCCCTGTATTTGATTTCTGGGCCCCAGAATCATATACAGTGTGTAGGTAACAAGCAGGGTTGAAAGATGGGACAATTGGACAGCTCAGAATCCTTGGAGGTGACAATGAGAGGTTGGAGGAGATGGTGGCCCATAGCACTCCCCGAGGTGAAGAGGACCTTGGTCACAGAGCCAGGATCCTACCTGCATCTCAGGAAAGGCTCCATGCCTGTGTCCAGCCCCGATGATCCACAACCTAGAGCCTGGGCTCTCGGTGCCTCCTCCTTTGGCAGCACACTGGGGAAGCTGTCCAGGTCCCAGGTCCTGCTGAGAGCTGGGAAAAGGGAATGAGAGACACCCCTTCAGGCCTCTGCTGCCCAATAGTACGTCTTCCCAACCAGAAAAAAGAAGACATTGGCCACTCTTAACTCCTCCCTGAGGAGTCTGGGATTAGAGAAGAATGAGATTATTCATGTGACAGAGAAACTGACAGATGCCTAGATTCCCTGAAGCTGCACCCACATAGCTGTCCCTGCCTCAGCAGGTGAGTGACTTCTCAGTGACAGGTACAGAATATGTCACCCAGAAATATGCCAACTTGGCATATTGATTATTTTGAGCTGAAGGCAATTGAGAAGAAACAGATATAAGGAAAGATCTCTGCCCTTACCCTATTTTACTAAAAGCAGGACATACATTTTAAAGATGCCCTCCTCCCTCCTTCTCTAGGAAGGGCAGGAGTTAATCACCAAGGTAACTCTAGATGTTTATCAGCCTGGAATTGGCACCACAGGAATTTACACAAAAACCTTGCTAAAACCAGCCCTTATCCACCACTGGTTCTTCCATATATTTACCTTCTGACAATTTGACACCCAAGAAACTCAAAGACCATTTATTTTGTCTTGTAGCCTCTCTAAAAATTTACTGTTATTTTATTAAGATGCTGTGTAAGCCCAAGTTCTCAACACCCTTCCTTCCTTTACTCTTCACTGAGTGCTTTCATGTGTATGTGCCATGTGCATGTTAATGCTCATCTTTTGTTAGTCTAATTTACTGGGCCCTAGCCAAGAACCTAAGATGGGTAGAAGAAAGGAATTTTTTTCTTTCCCTATATCAGGTTGGTTGTGCCCTGTGAGAGCTGTGTCTCTTAGAGCCTCCCTAACTGGTGTTCCGTCTGTGGCTCAGTAACTGCTTTGTGCCCTCACCCTTCAGGCCTGGGACAGGGAGATGTTGGCCCAGTTCTGCTTGCTCTAGGGAACTGTGTTAGCCTTTGTGGTAACATGTATCTGCCCACACCTTTATATGTCCTCCTTTATTACATTTCTCTCAAATTTTCCATCTAGAAGGTGCTTGTTTCCTGTTGGGATCCTGGTCAGTACACTGCTATACTCTTCAGACTCCCTTTGGGAAACTCAATTTTCAATCTCAGTTTCTGTCCCTTGATATGAGAGGGGTGGACTATCTTCAGTGAGCCTTTAGGCCTCTGGGACTGGTTGCAGTTCATGAGCCATATCTGAGCTTTCTCACCACCATGTTTTTGTCAACACTGTTCTCCTCCAGGAGCACCCTTCCTCAATGCCTCTGCCAGTTAGGACCCTACCCTTATTTTAAAGCCTATTTCAAAGAATACTACCATCACAAAAACCTTTCCTGATCCTTGCAGATGTCTTTAAACCTCTATAGCCTTTTATTACAATCACTTGTTCTTCCTGACTCCTTCAGCTCTGTATCAAAGACAGCAATAAATATCTGTTGAGTGAAATTATCCTTAGGTTGTAGGTCATGACACTGGCTGGAAAGCTTGGGTGGCTCAGTCAGTTAAGCATCCAACTCTTGATCTCAGCTCAGGTCTTAATCTCAGGGTTGTGAGTTCAGGCTCCATGTTGGTCTCTGCCCTGGATGTGAAGACTACTTAAATAAATAAATAAATAGGCACTACTTTCAGGGAAGATGCCAGTCTAGCTAGGTCCTGGATTATAAATGTTGGGGAGGAAGAATTTCCTCTGCCCTTCAAGGTCCTTCTAGCTGGACTAAATCAAATTGACATGAGACAGAGTAACAGGAGAAAATCAAATTTAGTTTCACATGTACAGGGAATCCACACAGACATGAGATTCCAAACACAGGGAAAATGAGGTGTATGTGTCATACTAAACTAAGGAGAAGGGGTAGGGGTCTAGGACTTCAAAGGGAAAGAAAGCAATTCACGGGGAGAATGAGAATAAATGGTAAACAGATGGTTGCTGGGCCCACAGAAACAATGAGACATAGAAGGTTTTGATCAAACAGGCCTTGCTAGGTTCCTCCCTGTCCACCATACCTCATTCATATTACAATACTATGTGCTACATGTACATATTACATGTAGTTATCTATGGTGACAGCTATTTTCCTGGAGCAGGTCCTCTACCTAAATTCTTTTAGGCAGTAGAGGGGGAGAAAAAGAGTTTTTCCTGAGTCTGCTGGATTTTGATTGCTTCTAACTCAAAATGATTTTCATGCCAGAGTGGCCTATCTTGGGCCAGGGGCAGCCCTTGGTCCCTACACTAACTTGCCTTTGTGTGATCCTTCTTTCTGGAGTCCCTGATCCTCTAGGAACCCAGGCCCCATGACTTTATCAGGAGAGTCAAGAGTCCTCTCCCCTTGCCTGCAAGAGACTTCATTTATGTAAGTTTTCTAGGCAACCTAAATGAGGAAATCAATGGAAGAGAAGTTTCTGGGAGGAAAGACTGTCGTAGCTTTGGTGGAAGAATTAACGGGGAGGTTAGTGTAGGGTGGGCTCTGAGACTCAGATCCCTTGCACTGATATCCCAGCTCTATCATAAAGCTTGGCCTTTCTGAAACCTGGTTCTCTCATCTTTAAAATGGAGCTAGGGGTGCCTGGATTAAGTGACTGACTCTTGATTTTGGCTCAGGTCCTGATTTCATAGTTGGTGAGTTTGAGCCTGGTATTGGGTTCTGCACTGGCAGTGTGGAACATGCTTGGGATCCTCTCTCCTTCTCTCTCTGCCCCTCCCCCACCTCTCTCTCTCTCTCTCTCTCTCTCTCTCTGTCAAAATAAACCTAAAAAAATAAAGGTAAAATGGAGCTAGCAATAGTATCTACTTCACAGGGTTATTGCGAGGATTAACTTAGCAGATAAAGTGCTTACCTTAGCACCAGGATATACAAAGCATTCAATATGACTACTACCACTTATGATAATTAAAAGGGGATGAAGGGAGGAACAGAGCATAAATCTAAATAATCTAAATGCACGGAGAGAAATCAAGTCTACACAAGCAAATAAACCCATCTTAGCCTCTTGGTCAACTTGGAGGAAGAACACAAGCCCACATGGCTACACCCCAGAAGAGATGATATATCAGAAGAAGGAGCATTGGAAGGAGGTGGGGTGGGGTTATAAAGTCTAGGGTCAGCCAGAGTGAATGTGACCTCATCCCCATGGGTGGGAACAAACCCAGTAAATGACATGAGTTCTGATGAGTTAAATCAGTGACCTCTTGGTAAACCAAAGTAGCTGGGACAATAGGGGAAATTACTATGGGCAGAGCATCCTGAAGCCTTCAGCTGGATTTGAGTGGGTTAAGCTTTAAATGAGGTGTTGGTTATGGAAGACAAGATTCTCAGTACTAGATGCTAAGGGCCACACCCAAAGAATATAGCTGCTGTGTGTAAGCTTTGGTGCTGATGCCTGTCCCCACCTTGTACTTTGGTTCTCCTCATCCGGTGGTGGAGGCTGTGGCTGCAGGGACATGTTACTTGCCAGTTGAGGGTTTTGTTGGTAGGTGCGAAGAGGCTGTTCACCAACCTGAACAGAGGCCTTGGAAGAACAGATAATCCTGTAGCTTTCCTTCAGTTCTGGGCTCAGTAAAGAACAGTAATGGACAAGGGCATCATTGCTGAACCAATATGGACACCTGCACTGATCTGAACTTGGGATTCTGTTTCTTGTTGTGGCCAGGCCACTGACTGCCTAGTGCTCTTGGGGGCCCCAAGTGTCTGCTCAGTAGCAGATAAGACCTGATATGTATCATGGTCTCTCTTTTCTACATCCCTACAGGTGCCTTGGGAACACATGTTGCTGTGATGGATTCTGCCCTATTGCACTGGGGTGTGCCAGCCAGAGACTCCTGAACAGAGGCCCTTTGAGTCTTTCTTTCATTTGACATGCTGTTCTCAGTGTAGGATGCATGAATCGTGCTTCCCTTTTGAGCTCTGTGTAAGAGGCCAGAGGGACCGGGGAGATTGTCTCTGACACACATCTTGGTGGAGATAAATAGCTGAAGACAGGGGTTAACCTAGGAGCACAGGCAGCACACTCTGCTTTTCTAGCAGAGTGCAGAGCCACCTGAAGAGTGAGGCCTAAGCGCATATGTGCGTGTGGTGTCTGCGCATGTGTGTGTGTGTGTGAGTGTGTAAGTATGAATGTGCGCATGTGTGATGTGTGCATGCATGTTTGTGTATGTGAACGGTGTTTTGTGTGTGTGTGAATGTGCACGTGTGTGTGTGTTTGTGTGCACGCGTGTATGCCAAATGAGTCTCCACGAGGTCAGGGTGACACTGAAGCTGTCTGAATACGCAGGTGCACTCTAGTGCCCTGGGGAGCTTTCACCTTTCTGTTGGCCCCAGCTGGTTGCCCGTGTGCGTGAGAAAGTGCTGATGCCAGTGCCACAATCACTCTGTCAAGTTCCAGCTGAAAGCCCAGGGGTGTGACACTGGGGGTGCGGCCTGGGGAAGGAGAACACAGAGAGTAGCCTGAGACACAATCATCTCGTCTGATCACAGACTCCTCACCTCACACTTCCTTGATTTTTCTCAATTCTGAAGCCTTTGATGGGAGCCTCTTGCCTTTTTATTCCTTCCACCTTTCATCCCAGAGCCTGCCTGCATCTCTCTCCTTCCTTCAGGCAATCTCTCCAATGTGCTAACTATATGCAGATTGAACCTTGAAAGACACATTGTGGTTTTTTATGTGTGAGTAGTTACATTTTTATACATAATCTCTTCCCTTCTTATATATCTTTTTTTCTTTTTTTTGGTTTTCTAGCTTTATTGAGATATCATTAACATAACACTGTGTAAGCTTAAGATATACCATGTGTTGATTTTATATTCAGAAATGTTCAAAGGTATACCTATCTTTTATCACAATATCTACTCTGTTACTTCTGACTGCTTGAACACTTCTAAGTACTGTGTTTTGCTTGTGCATCCCCTGGGCACTCAGGACACCCACTGCCAAGCCCCATGCTGTGTTGGGACTCACAGCCAGCAATCTCCAAGAACTTCACTCTGACTTGCTGAAATAGCCACCCACAGGGAGCCTGATGAGCTACAGGGTAGTTTTGCAAAAGTGTTATTTAATTGCTTTCTTCTTTTTAATTTGCTAAACTTTCATCACAATGTTTTTTAGAAAAAAGTGTTCCTCATCAAGAAATAATGGAAGCCTCTGCCTCCAGTTAGCAATAGCTAACTCCTGCATTCAGCTCCTATCAGTGCCTGTGGAGAGGATCTTTGGGACATGGAGTTTTTACAGCTTAGTCCCAGGCAAATTTCAGATTTTGTCTTTCCCCTTCGCATGGTCAGTTGGCCAGATATCCCAGCCCAGAAGTTTAAGAAGAGGGAATGGTCTCAGAGAAGGTCAAGGAAAGCTCTTAAAAACATTCTCCATCCCCAGGGTCTCATAGACCACGCATGCAGCAAGCACACCAGGGAGGGGTGCTAGTGTCTGTTTGACCTGCTCCCCAACTCCTCTCCCCTAGGGCCATTGAGGGCAGATGGCCCTCTTATTCTAGGGCTGCCATCATGGAAAAAGTAAACAAGTGATATAGCCTTGCAGAAAGCAGCCTGGTAGCCCCCTTCTTACCTAGACTGGCATCCACTGGGCACTCAGGGAGGGAGAGGAGCCAGGAGCAAAGGGGGCAACAGCACTGACCACTTCTAACATGGAGCCAGGGTCACCCACTGTGGCAGCCAGAGCTGTGTTTTAGTCAGTAGCCCAAACATAGAGACATCAGGGCCATTCAGGGGTAGCTTAGAGACCACACGCCCAGAGCTGCCATCTGCTAGACTCACCCAGGATGATGCTCAGTTTTGGGCTCTCAGATTTCTGAGTGTGGTTCTAAGTCAGAGCAGGTAGCGAGGCCCATGGATGTCCCTCCACACCCCGCTCCTGTCCTGTCACAAGCCCTGTCTGGGGACTCAGAGTCTGGGTGGGAACTGAACACATGCTTCTTTGCAGTGAAGCTCAACACCCAGGTCCTAAAGGAAGAAGGCCTTACAAGAGTTTAGACTCTTGCGAGTGGCAGGAGTATTTCAGAGTATGGGCTGTCATGGAAGGGGCTTCCACGGGGTCCACAGAAGAGCAAATGAATACTCACCCACAGACCTGTGAGGCTGCTGAGATTTGGGCTCAAGTGGACTTTAGCTTCCCCTTGCTTACTTTTTTGTACTGATGGAACTTTTGTGGGGAGTATGTGTTACTTGTGCCCTTTAGAAAAATAGAACTAAAGGTATAAACTAGGGAGACTCTCAAAAGCCTTAGGGCCCTTGTTACCCTGATATCCTACACAAGGCCAGCCCTAAAACACAGTGGTGGATGTGGCCGACAGGAAAGCTGGGCAGACATCACTCTGCCATGTGTTATATGAGTCTCCTTCTCCTCTGGCAAATCACACCGCTCCCTGGGCCCAGGACCATCTTCTGTGGTCAGAAGATGCTGTCCAGTTATGGCCACAGGAGTGCTGAACGTCAAGTGAGATGACAAATGTGAAATTCACACTTAGGTGCTATACAAAGTCAGAGTGAATATTATGACTTTCCATCTGCCATCATTGTCCCATCCCTGGGCACCTGCCTCTCACCTAGAGGATGCTGCCAGGGCTCCCTAGGTAGACTTGCAGTGTGGTGGCCCCATGATTCCACACTCTGCTCAGTGTCTGTCCTGGTGGCAGCTGTGGCCTCCATCTCTGGGTCTCCACCCTTGTCCAGAGCTTGCCACTCAGTTGTGCTGAGGTGTTGGAGAAAGTCCTGGAAGAACCAGGGCTGTGTCAGTCTTTAGCAATTTCCAGAAGTGGGTGAGTGGGGCCCCTGTTCTCTGGGGTGGTAGGGATGAGGGTAGCTTGGCTGTTGGGGAGTTGTGGCAGACCTTGAGCCCCTGGAGCTGCTGGCTGGCACCCCTATAGAAGGCCAGTGCCTCGCTCCTGTGCTTGCTCAGCTGGGCGGCCACGTGTAGGCTCTGGTCCTCCAGCTTGTCATAGAGAGTGCGGACACTGAGGTCTTCCAGGGTCTTCAAGGGGAGTGGTTCTCCTGCAGGAAGGAGGCTTACAGTGAGGCTGTGCAATGGAGCCGGAGGTGGGAGCGTCCGGAGTGGCTGTACAGCTTCCCTCCTTCCTTCCAGCACCGACAAGTGCTGGAACACTTGTGAGTGAGAACAGAGGAAGCCTGCACGGGGGAGGGTTAGCGCTGGGAGGAAAGGCAAGCAAGGAGGCAGGAGACCTTCCCATGCAGGAGGTGGCAGTGGCTGTGGAGAGAACTTCAGTGTGAGTGTGACAGAGAGGGGGTCCTGCAGCCTCTGTCCGTCTGGCTTGGCGTCACACCAGAGTTGGGTGGTGGGCACTGCCTCCCTGTTTTGTTGACGGTGGGTCTCACTGGCCTTGACAAGCCAGCAGCTCCTTGAGGAGGCTGTTTGCTGGGTCGCCCAGGCCACATCTGGCTAAGTAACCTTTGTCCCTTCCCTCCACTTGAAATCATCTCACTGTCCCCATGTCTCCTTAACAACCTTGTGCTCCCCTTTGACAGCTTTTGCCCCACCTGTCCCCACTGCTCTGTGGACTCCTGTTTAGCCCCAGGTGTCCCACAGTACCCAGCAGACAGCAGAGGGTCACTAAGTACTCATCTAGCTGAGGTGTGGAGTGTGGTGTAGGCTTCTGGCTGGAGTGTGACCCGAGCTGAGCCCAGGGGAGTAAACCAGACAGCTCCACTGAGGTTGCTGGGCCCCATCGTAGTTCTCTCACACCCTGAAGGAATGTCCCCTTGCCAAGGGTCTTAAGCCCCTTGACCTCCTTCTCCCTCAAGCCCACTCTGCTCTGCTAAGGCACATGTGAGTGAAGCAGGCCCCTTTCTGACAGTCTTTCCCCCATGGAGTTGGGTTTTGAAGGAAGAAGGAAGAAGGAAAAAGAAGGAAGAAGGAAGAAGGAACGGAGGTGGCCATGCTGGCCTGGGGCTTGCTCAGAGAGTGGCCTGCAGGAGTGGAATGTGAAGCTGAGTGAGTATCCACTGCCAGGCCATACACTGCTCTTTCCCAGGCCTGGTGGGTGTGTGAGGGGAGAAAGGTAGCCCCATTCATGCTGGCAGAGTGATGTGGGAGTTCTTGTTCTGGGCAACAAATGTAAGCCCGGCCTCTACATGGCCAACTTTGCCTTCCTTTCCTCTCTGCAGCCTGGGTAGGTCTGTCCCTTGAGTTACCAGCCACTCAGGTTGGAAGGCAGTGGGAAGGCAGCTTTCCAGACCTCTTACACCATCAAGCGTTTTCTCTCTGTACACCCATCACACCCCCCACTATGTAGGGGCACTTCACCCTCCCTTAGAGGCCAGTCCTCTTACCAAAAAAGCCTTGTGCCAACACCTCCTCCTGTGGGAGATCTCAGCAATGAGCCCCCCACCCTCAGCCCTGAGCCTGAATTGAGACTTCCTTTGAGGGTTAAAATCCTGGTTTTTATCCCTGACTCTGTGTACCCTTCCCTGTGTCCACATTATACACACTTTTCACAGCCCACCTTGCTGATCACCCCGAGGGGTGATCCGAGGTGGGGAGGGTAGATTTGTCCTGCACTCAGTCAGTTCCCTCTGCCTGCATCAGGGAGGTACTGTCCTCACTGTCCAGATCTATCACTAGGAAAGAGATAACCAGCCTCTGAGCCCTAAGTAGAGTCATAGTCAGGACTGCACAGAGCTAGGCCTGCCTTGGACAGTGTGTGTGTATGTATGTGTGTGTGTGTGTGTGTGTGTGCAATGTGTATATGTGTGGATGCTTGTGGATGTGTGGACGTGTGGTGTGAGGAGGGGTGTGTGGTGTGGACCTGTGTTCAGGTTCAAAGCTAGCAAGACTCCAGTGCTGGTCTGGTCCCATGACTGTGTTTTATAACCACTCACTTCACTGCCTCCTCCAGGTCCTTGTGCATTTAATGTACTTCCTGGGGTTTCTGCAACACTGTAGTTAGGGACAAATGGAGGTAGACTCTAAGCTGTGTGAACCCACATCAAGGAGAGCTTACAGGGCTTTTCCTTTGTCCCTTTGATGTCTGAAGTGAGGCAGTCCAGTTGTTATTCCCAAGCAGGTGAAGGGTGTTGGCAGAGCCTCCTCTCCATGCCCCTCTGCACACACTTCCTCCTCACAGTAGGTACTGGGGGCCAAGTGAGGTTGGGAAGAAAGTGTGGCCCCTCTAGGTCCTCCTGAGAACCAAGGCAATATCCTGTTCTTCAGGTGAGAAGAGGAATTGACAGGGGCAGATGAGTGATCCTGTAAAGGGATTCTGTAGAACAAACTTCATTTTTGCCCCTGTGGTGAGCTAGAGCAAGCTGGCCGTGAGATTGGAGAATTGCCCTTGGGTTCCCAAGAACTCTTGACCAGCACAGCAAAGATTAGAGAGCCCTTGATTCAAGCCCAGAAGCACCTACTCTCTAGCCCTTGTCACTTGGGGATCTGGAGGGATTTCCTTGAGTCTCAATCTATTTGTCATTAAATAGGGATTGTACAACACCTGAAAACATCCACTTCTTGGTGCCATTGTGAGGATCAGATGGAAAGCATGATGTGTCTTCTAAGCTGTCAGTGCTATAGAAATGTGAGATGTTCCCCAGAGTGTACCTGGGGTGCCAGTGGGGGTGGAGGGCAGGTGAAGAAGAGAAGGGCAGTTGCTGTGTATAGGTGTGGTACCTGTACTCCAGGTAATGACTTTCTCCTTGGAATCAGCTCCTTCCCTAGAGCCCCACGGACTGAGTTCTTCATAGGACAGAAGGCTGGAAAGAAGAACCCATACTCAGGTGGCACAGGGCTCACATGGACCAGGAGTGCCAGTGATGAATATCACAGGTCAGCTTAAGAACGTGTTCTTGGGGAACCTGTGTGGTTCAGTTGGTTAAGCATCCAACTTTGGCTCAGGTTATGATCTCATGGCTTGTGCTTTCGAGCCCTGCCTTGGGCTCTGTGCTGACAGCTCAGAGCCTGGAACCTGCTTCGGATTCTGTGTTTCCCTTTCTCTCTGCTCCTCCCCTCCTCATGCTCTGTCTCTGTCTCACTCTCAAAAATAAATAAACATTAAAAAAAAAAGAGGACGTTCTTTCCTGAGTCTCCAGAGCCAGCACCGGGATCATGAATGTGGGCAGGGCCAGGGTGGGGAGTGGCCACACATGCTGTGGCCCCTAGGCTGGGAAAGGAGTGAAGGGTGGAAGGGGACTCACCTGTCCCTGAGGGGCACATACTCAGCAGGCACATGAGACTCCCCAAGGCCCCTCCACTGGGGCCTCCAAGCCCTTACAGGGCAGGCCTGAGCCAGGGAGGGCCTCAACACAAGGCCGAGGCCTGTCAGCAGCACAGTTGCCAAGCCAACAGCCAGCAGCACTCCTGCAAGGTTAGGACAGAGAGGCAGAGGCCACATGATGACCACTCAGAGCCTCTGCAGGCTTTATGCCTCAGCCGCTGCAGGGCTGCTTTCTTCCTGCCCATCTGGGCAAGGGGCCATGACAGACCCACCGTCTGAGGCTCAGCCTGGAAAGCTCAGTGAGATTGCTGACTCATGAAGACAGGAAGGAAAGAAAATGGTTGGAAACACACACAGAAGAGGTTAGAATGAACATCTTGGTGAGCCTATGACTCCACTCAGGGGCACTGTTGACCACGAGACCCTGTTCACAAGAACAGGTCCCAAAACTGAGGGGCTTGGGAGGTAGGAAGAAAGGGAAGGACCCCAAGAAGGAAATTAAATATTCTCTACCTGGGAAATGAAGTCCTAGTTCAGGGACAAGGTTGTCCTAGTGCCCATCTGAAGTCTTTGGGGCCATGCCTAGAGTTACAGGTAGGGCTGGACATGCACTGAAGGGTCCTGCTGTGCAAGGTTTCTCCCATGCCCCCTCCAGGTCATGGCTACTCTGGCCTGGGGTCAGTACCTGTGATCACTGTCCAGTCTGGGCCCAGGTTTAGCAGCTCGCGCCTGAGGACCCCATGCCTGGCAAGCTGATACGGGGAGGAGGGCTGCACAGGGGATAGGCTGGGATTGCAGGCCACTCCTTTCTTCTTCACCAGCACCACGATGATGCTCTCAGGCAGTCTGTTGTCTTGAAACACATATGTGCCTGGATCTAGGAACTGGTGGGCAAACCTGGGGAACGAAGGGCCAGAATATAGGGAAAGTTAGCTTTGCTGGGCTGCTTATACCAGACTGAGTGTGTGAGCTCCTCCCCATGCACAGGAATAATGTGGTCTAGGGAAGCTGCCCATGACTCCCAAATCGCTGCCCTCCATGCATTCAGGAGGCCTCACCTGTCCTTGGTCTTTTCTGGCCTCACCTCCCACATGGTTGACAGCCTCACATCCTCCTCTGTGTCTTCCTAGTGCCTCCCTAGCTGCGACCTACATGTGAGGAAGCATGGTTCCTCCAAGTTCCCAGGCAGCTCAGCAGAGATTACCTTGAAAAGTTGAGGTGAGTCTCTCGCACAAGGTGGCTGAGTCTCCTGAAGGCCCCAAAGTCCCAGTTGGGGTTGCTGTTGAACAAATGCTGCATCTGGTACACAGGGTAGTGACTGGCTGAGCGATCTGGGGAAAGAAGCCAGGTGGTGCTGGCTTCTAGGGGGCTCCTCAGTACCAGCTCTGGGCAGCCCACATCCAGGCAGCTCAGGGTCTGTCCTCAAGACCGTGAGGAAACTGAGAAGACATGTTTTCAATGAAATGACATGTTTCATCCTTTCATGTATATGATAACACATTTAACACTCTTGGTGCCAAGGCAGCCTGAAAAGTGAGCACACCAGCCCATTGCAGAGGCCCCCAGTCCCTGATGCCCTTTGTGGGTGAGCACAGCCAGATGCCCTGGTACTCTCAGAGGTGGGACCTGTTCAGCTTTGTACCTCTGACAGGCAGTGTGCATGCAGCAGGCACTCAGTACATGCTGTGGGGTGGCTGGGAGAATGAGCAGCTAAGGGGGTGGATGGGGTGCCTGGCAGAAATATAGGTGGGCCCAGCCAGGCAATTCGCTCTGCACAGGGGGTCTTTTCCTATGACAGGTATCACTTCTTCTTCCCAAGCACCCCTAACCCCCCTGAAAGATGGGGCTCTGAACTCACTTCCCCCAGCACATGGAGAAGGGGGAAGACAACTGCATTCACTTCACAGATGTAAATAGCAAGGCTGAGAGAGGATGCAGATTGCCCCAGGTCCTGGGGGCTTTATGGGAGACCTGGCCTGGAAACTGGGGCACGAATGTTTGGAGTTCACCTTCGGGGATTTGTTTCCCCTTTTGTTTCGCCTTGGCACTGCTTTGTGGGGAGGAACTTCGGTAGTTATGTGACACATGAAACAAAACACTTCATCTACTTCTTGGGCCAAGTGGCCATCCTCCTGTTTAAATCAGGCTAAAAGTGTGGCTTGTGCCACATACCCAGTGATCCATCTAAGAACAGACTGCAGCATAAATTCCAATACTAGATACTGATATCTTCAGCTTTGCCTGAGGGAGCACCTTAATCTTTGAACCTTTATTGTGCTGTTTGTACAGGGCATTCTCTGTACTAATTTATTGTGGTTCTAAAACAATTAGCAAATCAGGCTGCTTTTGCATTTATTTTCTATTCCATACCTCTCTGCTCCATGTTTTTCTCCTCAAAATCTATTCCTTAAAAAATATATCTGTTGGAGAGGGAAAAAAGCCCAACCCACACTGGCCTGGAGCTGGCTGCTCTCTTGCTTCTCTCATGTCTTTTTTAAATTTTTTTTATTTTTTAAGGTTTATTTATTTTTGAGACAGAGAGAGACAGAGCATGAATGGGGCAGGGGCAGAGAGAGAGGGAGACACAGAATCGGAAGCAGGCTCCAGGCTCTGAGCCATCAGCCCAGAGCCCGACGCGGGGCTCGAACTTACGGACCGTGAGATCGTGACCTGAGCTGAAGTCGGACGCTTAACCGACTGAGCCACCCAGGTGCTCATCTTCTCTCAAGTCTTTAGAGCTGCAGACCTGTGCCTGTTTCTGCCAAGCCAGCTGGTGTCCTGGGACATGTGAGTGGGGCAGCACTGTGACATCTGCCATCTGCATGTGAGCAGGTGGGCTGGGTGTGCAGGGAAGGCCCATCCACTCCACAGCAGCACCCCGGGGAAGTGCCAGGCAGGAGAAAGGGAGGGAATTAAGGTCTACTGAGGGCCCGGACTGTGCACAATGCATGCAAGGTGGATGCTGAACCTGGAGGGATGAGACTTCTTCTCTAAGGGAAGGCTGTCTCATGGAGGAAAAAGTCTTGTTCTGTAAGGTTCCCAGGGGTGGGAGTCACAGGGAGGCAGGCTTCTGCTCATTACAAGGATGACAATCATTGTAAACCAAGGTGTCTCAAGATGGAGGGGGCTACCAGGAGGGGTTGAGAAGTCTGCCTCTGGGGGCTTCAGGCCCTGAAAGGATGACTGTGTGGCACAGAGCAGACATGTGGGAGGGCTGGCTGAGAGCAGAGGTCACTTTGGTGAGTCCCTGCCTCCACCCAAAGCACAAAATCTGACACCCATGGGCTGCAGGGAGCAGTTGCAGAATGTTGGAGCTACAGCATCTGCTCCAACAAGTGAAGGGAGGCCCACAGTAAGTGACCAATCATGTTGAGAGCAGGGGGACAGCACAGGCTTGTTACTTGCTACTTCAAAGTTGTGGTTTATATGTGATGTCACAGAACAGCCAGGCAGAGGAGGGATGAGAGAGCCAGAGCCCAAGGGAGGGTCTCAGGTACTGAATTAGGGAACTCACTGTGAGGAAGAATGTGAAGCTGGAAAAGAATCACGTCCCCTTCTTCCAGGCAGACCACTGGGTTTGGAATATGGTGATGGATGCCAGCGTCCTGAGGGACAGAGTACTCCAGGCCTGTAGTCCGATGATACCTTTGTAGCCAAGGGCTGGATACAGGTGGTTCTGGGAGAGTTTGGGGAAGGAATGCTGAAGGATCTGGGCTTGTCTGGGGGGGTACACACACCCACCTACTAGCCCTGTCTTGTCTTGATTCCCTTTTAGGAGCAGTTTCAGCACTTCTGGAGCCCTCACCTCCCCAAAGACTGTCTTCCTACATGGCCTTCTGTGGTCCCTGCCTGACTCTCACCTTTTGAACACCAAGACAGGGCTGAGAAGTTTCTGAGGGGCCATCCCTTGCTGAAAGAATGCAGCCATATCCTTTACCCCCTTGCACTCGCTCTGGGAAAGCCTGGGCTTGGTATTCCTCCTCTGCTTACCAAGGAGGAAAGAGTCAAGCATGTCCATTCTGGAGATGACAAAGCCAAAGATGCCACGGGGACCACATTGGACCAGATGGACCCTGGCATTCTCTTGGAAGAACTGGTCTGGGCCCAGAGTGCTTGATACTTCCTGAGAACATACAGCACAGCATTATATACCTGGGGAGGGCCAGAGGGGCAGCGAGGTTTGCAGAGATGGATGGCCAGAAACCCAGACTGAGCCCTTTGGCACAGCCCCTGGTGATGCTGAGTTCAGAGATATCCACTGTCCACATCCCTCAGGATTTGTCTCCTTCCTTACTGAAACTTGCCCAGGGGGACTCCTATGCCCAGGGCTCCTCTTTATCTTCAGCAAACACCCCTGACTCTTGTCCCTGTCCTGGGTCATCAATTGCTCCTTTTCTATTTGCAAAGTCCTACGAACAGAACAACTTCTTCAGAACAATCATCTTACTATCACCCCAAATCTGCTGTCCAGTGTCACACCAGTGATCTCCCCACCCTTTCAGTGGCAAGTAGACAAAGCCATCTAGAACCTTCTGGTAGGCCAACATAAGGGTGAGCGGGACCTGCACTGCATCTGGGCCCTGGTCTTCTGCCCTTCCCACCCTGATGAAGCATCGAGACCCTGAAGAAAGCCTCAGCCAACACCATTGTAGCCAAGAGAAGGCCCCGCCTGTGGCCAGAGGTCTGGCCTTTGATAAGAAGCTCAGGCTCAGTTCCAGCAGGGCCCACACCATTTCTGTGACCACAGTGAGTGGTTTCATGCCCCTGGGCTTCACTTAACACTCTATAAAGTCAAGGTGTTGCTTTCTCGGCTCTCTTAGTGGCTTTCAAATTGGATGGTTGACATTATCAACATAAGAAATACCACTTACTTCCTTTCTGCCTTTCCCTCCAGCCTATGGAACAGAAATTCATGCAGATAGCAACAGACTAGGAAAGACTGGTTATCAAGTGGATTTTCCCTTTTTTTTTAAGTTTATTTATTTTGAGAAAGAGAGAGAGAGAGAGAGGAAGAGAGAGACTCCCCAGCAGGCTCTGAACTGTCAGTGCAGAGCCTGATGTGGGGGTCAATCTCATGAGCTATGAGATCATGACCTGAGCTGAAATCAACAGTCAGATGCTTAACCGACTGAGCCACCGAGGTGGTGCTCCCTCTTCTGCTGCCTGGTTTCTGCAGCCAGGGTGCCTGGGAGATTTTTTCCCCCTTGTCCCCAGCAGGCAGAGGCTGCCCTTCTATCCCAGCCCTTCCCCGAGGTGGGCTCACCCTCTGGTCATGGTCTCCAGCCTCGCCCTTCACGCTGAGGACCAGCTCCCTGCTGGAACCCCAGGCCAGGGAGAGTTGGGGGGCCTTTGCCAGACACTGGGCATCACAGAGCTCTTCTGCTGAAACATATTCCTGGCACTGGCAGCTGCAGGAGAGGAGAGGATGGGAGGTCTGTCCTGGTGGGTATGGCGCAGCTGCCCATTCCTGACACCCCTCCACTAGTACAGGCACCTCCAGAAGGATCTGAACTGTCTATTCTTCCAAAGCAGTGACTGCACTTTCAATGGAGGTCCATGATGACTCATTAAAAAGTGCTCTCTCTGGCCCCTGCTTCTGCACTAGCTTCCAGAACGGGAGCAGTGCCTGGGACAAATCCTAGTTGACAAGCTCAGGATTTTTGTTTTGGGCATCCTGCTGAGGCAAGAGTGAGGAGAGAGAATTGTTCAGCCTGGAATACTCTATTCAGCGGACCTTGTAGCACAATGGTTCCCTGGCCCTGCCTTCTGGGGGATACCATTCAGTCCACAGGCCAGGGGGAGGACTGGAGAGCCAGACAAAATCAGAGCCCTTCTCGTTTTGGCATCTAGCCAGGGTCACTCTTAACAGTTGGCTCAGGGACCTGGGGTATGGCGCTCACTCTGCCTTGCTGCCAGTACCTCCTCAGCTCTGGCTGCTTGCTTTGGCTGGTGTTGGCCTGATTCCCCTTCTTGGGAAATGCTGACATGGCAGCTTCTGGAAGGAGCTTGTATTTGGCTCAGTCTCCCATCAGAGCTGGGTCCTGCCCAACCTTTCTGGAGGGACTTTCTGGGGACAGTCAGGACCTGTCTGGAGACGATGAATTCATTCTGTTCTCAGCAGGTTTTTGTCACTCACATGCCCAGTTCAGCGCTGAGCTTCCCATCCACTGGGTGGCAGAAAGAGGAGCAGTTGTGCAGCTGGGGGGACACACACTTGCGGGTGGCAGCCAGACGTACTTCTCCAGCTGAGCAGCGCTCAGCGACCTGAAGGAGGATGTGGGAGAAGAGTCCTGGCTCTGGAACCCCCTGCAGGCCCAGGATGAGGGCACTCTCAGCATCAGAGAACATTCCAGGGACACGGTGGGGCCTCTGGGGAACCAGGCTCCCTGAGAGGTCATTTAGTGAGCACCCTAAGACTAAGGTTAGGCTTGAGGGTAGAGGGAACCTACAATAGTAATAGAAGACAAGTTTGTTGCTTGGAAGAGGTAACTGGGAGGTCCAGCTCTAGGGAGACTGGGGGGAGTGATCAAATTACTCTCCTAAGATCCTTTATAATGAATGCTGAAATTTGTGGGTCTATGATAAGGAGAAATATGTCTTATCATGCGAGCTTTCTAAAGTGTTCTCATTTGTATAGGAGGTAATCCATCCAGCACAAAGGACTACACATTAACCCAACAGACAATGAAAAGCGACTGGCATGCAGAGGGACCCATAAATGCTACCTCTCCTCACTCTCCTCAAGGCTTCCTTTCCTAAGGCTGAGTGAGGTGTTACCTGGGGCTGACAGTCCTCATCACTGTCGCTCTCCTCACTTTCCAGGCCCCTCCTGCTGTAGGACTCATGTCCTGCCTGGCAGATGCAGGAACCATCTGACTTCTGGAAGACCCTGTTAAGGCCCCGACACGTGCAGTGGGAGGCACCTGGAGATAGAGAAGCCCTATGGCCCATCACAGGTGCCTAACAGTGAACCATGATATGAGCAAGCTCTCTTTCCCTGTCCACAGTCAGGTACCTGATTAGGGTTAGAGTTAGGGTTAGGGTTAGGGTTAGGGAGATCAGATACCCACATTTGCCAGAGTCTGACCTTAGGAGTCTTTGTGGGGATTGAATGAAATCTTCTAAGTCAATGATTCTCAGGCCTGACTTTTAATTAGATTCATCTGAGAAGCTTTAAAAAACATGGATGTCCAAGTTCCCTTTAGGCAAATTTAATAAAAACCTCTGAAGTGAAGCCAGAACATCTACTTTTCAAAAAGGCCCTTGAGTGCTTTAATGTGTAGCTGGGGCTGCAAATTACTGATATTATTGAAAGCACTTGACACCTCATGGAAAGTGTTGTTCCTATTCTCCACTACACAAAGCCTTGTTGGCCTGTTCTGAAGGACTAGCACGGGCCTCTGTCTCTAGACAATAGAAAGAGAGGGAGTTGGAGAGACTGAAGGTCTCTGAAGGAATTTGAAGGATGGTCTAGATTGGATAGACAGAGCCAAGAGAACAGGGATTCTCAGCAGAGGATAAAGTGATGAGTGGGGAAGTTCATATTTTATATGGGAGACCAAAGGAGTCTAGGTGAATGTTCTTCTGGGAGAACAATTTGGGAGAGAGGTAGAGATTGGGACCTTGTAGCTGACTAGGGTTCTTTGCAAATCCAGCTTGTTTGCCCCTGTTGGGACTGTCATCTGCTCAGGAAGAATTAAAAACTCATTTAAAGTTTAGCACATGTCAACTTCCTGAAGATAATCACTCATACACTGTGCATAGTAGCCCAAAGGCCCTCAGCAGAACTTGTTGAATGGATTGAAAGTTGACTTTTTTTTTCTGTGTGGACTTTGTCATATTCTTTCCCCAAATTAATTTAGGGACCACTGACAAGAGAAATAATTGTTTATACTGTAGAGAAGGAAGGGAATTACTCAATTCTGAAGTGACACAGAGAACTCTCACCAGCGAGGTTATAGATGGTCAAGCCCTCTCTAATATCCTGAACATTAGTATGTTCTTTGGCTCATTTGGACCAGGTCCCTGCTGACACCCTGGGCACTCTCAGATTGGGTCCAGGAGTCTTTCATGTCTCATTGTCCAACTGGGCTTCCACTTGGTTTTGTGGGACCTGTAGTTCCACAGGAGAGCCTTGGGGACTTCTTGGGTGAAGGAGTGACTCAATGGGAGCAGCTGTGAGAGCTTGTCCTTTGTTGAATATGGGTTACTCTGCTTTTGCATTGCTTCACATTAATTTCCTAAATAAACATTATTTTGAGAAACTCTTGGCCTGGCATCTATGGCTATAGAAATAATCATGGATCTATATTAAAAGAATCATTGTTTAATATCTTTCCCCAGCAATCTCAACTCAACAAGATTTTACTCATTCTCAAGTTCCTGTTTAAATACAATCTTTCCCATAAGTTTCCCTGATCCTTCAGTTCTTCCCATTTTGAACTATCCAGCCTTCCTTGTTTTTTTCTTTCTTGTGGCACTTGATGCTTCTGCCAATTTCTTATATATTTTCTTTCTTCCTATTTTATTTGTCTTCATATCTTCCATAGTGTCTTTGTGGCACTAACAACAATAATTGGAACTTGGCATTTGTGAGCTAACCTCTAAAATAAGTTAACTAAAAAGCCCCTACCTCATCCCCAAAGGGAAAATGGCAGTTTACAAAAGTGCATATACTTACAAGATTTTTTCTACCTTTGACAATGGCAGAGTATCTTCCTATGACATATAACTAGAAAGGTCAGAAAAAATATGGAAAACATCTGTTTGAAGGAATGAAGAACTTAACTGGGAACTTAAGGGGAAAACAATTTTGGAGAGAATGAAAATCCAGAGGGGTGAGCCCCACATTTGGCACCCCGTTTTCCTGAAAGGCATTTACCACTTCAAAGGTACCATTAAGAGGCTGAGATGAGCATAGCTTTAGGATGTCTCATAAGGCTAAGGGGACAAAAATTGGGCCCACCAAGAATAAGGATCTCTGGTAAACATCATAGGCTTTCAGTTTGGGCCACTGAAGGGCTACACCCTAGTGTGGACTGACTGTAAGGAAATCAACTTTATCAAAACCTGGAAACTAGCCCTGATTTTCTGAATCCCTGATGAAGTGAAATGATTTATTCCTACTGTAAATGCTTTCCAGAATGAAAGTAATCTTCTATGGAGGAATGTAACAACATCCAGAATTTCAGATTTTCTCTATAGTTTTCACTCACAATATGCAGCAATTAAAAAAAAAAACAAAAGAAACAAAACAAAAAATAGGCATGAGAAAAAAGAATTTTTAAGAAATCAAAGGAGAGAGAGAGAGAGAGAGAGAACAACAAAAAACGCTAGTTGATAGCTACAAGCTCTCAAGAGGTCCAAATATTGGAGTTTTAAGACGCAAAATGTACTTTAAACTGTTATAAGTATGTTTGATAAATCAAAGGACAAGATTAAAGGAGAATTTCAACAGGGAAATATAAAAGACTATAAATTCCAGATTTGAAAGATTCAATAGCAAAAAATAAAATAAAATAAAATATTGATAGATGCACTTAATAGCATATTGTATGGAGCTGAAGACAAAATTAATGAAGTGGGATATAGATCTGAAAAAACTATCAGACTGGATCTCAGAAAGAAAATGAAAATGAGAAATGCAGAAAAAGGTGCAAGAGACATGTGTGTGGTAAAAAGTGATAACATATGTGTAATTGGAGAGTCCAAAAAGAAAGAAGAGAGTAGACCAGGAAAAATGTTAAAACTATAATGGCCGAGAATTTCACACATTGATGAAGTGCACCAAAACACAGATACAAGAAGTGCTAAAGAAACTCAAAGAAGATAAATACAAAGAAAAGCTATAGGAAGAGAACTGTAGTTATATTCCTAAAAAATGAAACATAATGAAGAAATCTTAGAAGCACCAGAGAAAAGGATTTTTACCTCCTAAAAGCAAATATGAGACTTATGTGACACTTCTTAACAAAAATAATGAAAGACAGAGGCCATGGAAGTCTATTTTGGAAATGCTAAAAGAAAACAACTATCAAGCTATAATTCTCTGTTTAGCTAAAATATGTTTCAAGGATAAGTTGAAAAAAGAAATTTTAGACAACACACTGGAAGATGAAATTTGAAAAACTTAATAGCATTTACAAAAACCTCAAAATACGTTAACTTCAGGCATATCTTGGAGATAATGTGGGTTCTGTTCTAGACCACTGCAATAAAGCAAATATTGCAATAAAGCAATTCAAATGTATTTTTTGGTTTCCCAGTGCATATAAAAGTTATGTTCAGGGGTGCCTGGATGGCTCAGTCAGTTAAACATCTGACTCTTGATTTTGGCTCAGGTCATGATCCCAGGGTCGTGAGATTGAGCCCTTTGTTGGGATCTGTGCTCAATGTGGAGACTGCTTAAGATGCTCTCTCTCTCTCACTCTCTCTCTTTCTCTCCCTCTTCCCTCCCCCTGCTCCTCTGCCAGCTCATGCTCTGTTTCTCTTTCTCTAAAAAATGTTATGTTTATACTATACTGTAGTCTATTAAGTGTCACTAGCGTTGTCTAAAAAATGTATATACAGTATATGCCCTAATTAAAAATATTTTATTGCTAAAATATGCTAATCATAATCTGAGCTTTCAGCAGGTCATAATCACTGATCACAGATCATAACAAATATAATATTAATTAAAAATCTTGAAATATTGAGAGAATTATCAAAATGTGACCCAGAGATACAAAGTGAGCAAACACTGTTGGAAAAATGGCACCAATAGATTTTCTCAACGCAGGGTTGCCACAAACTTCAATTTGTTAAAAAAAAATTCCTTACCGAGAAATAAAAATGAAATAAAAATCTTAGAAGAGTAAAGGAGGCATAAATAAAAGGAAAGCTAAGCCATGTTCAAGGACTAGAAAACTCAAGATAATAAAGGTGTCATTTCTCTCCCAAAGGATTTGTTGTTTCTATGCAACCCAATAGAAATTCCAGCAAGTACCTCTGTGGATATGATCTGATTATATGGAAATCAAAGGCTACAAGAGCTAAGACAGTCTTAAAAAGAACAGAGTTGGAAGACATAGACTATTGATATCAAAGTTTACCATATTTATATAAGGATAGGATAAAAGACCACTGGAACAGAATAGAGATTCCCAAACAAACCCACATGTATATGGGATGTCTGATTAATGACAAACATGAATGATCTTTCAATAAATGTGTCATTCCCTTCCAAGTAGTAACCAGGCCTGACCCAGCTTAGCTTCCAAGATCTGATGAGATAGGGTGCGTTTGGGGTGGTATGGCCGTAGACAATAAAGGTCCTATTCCAATTGAATATTTGTTTCGGGAAAATGAATATTGATTCCTAACTCATACCTTATGTGATAAAGAAACACAACTTTTAGAAAATAAAAGGGGAGAATATATTAACTGGAGTAAGACTTCCTCTTGTAGAAGTTGAGAAGGTTAATCAGAACACAAGCCTGAAGAGAATGTTGGCTTACTCCAATATTCGACCTAGAGGTGATCAAGGCCCCTGTTATGTACTCAGTTGTGTCCCCCCAAATTCTTATGCTGACGTCTGAACTCCCAGTATCTCAGAATGTGACTGTACTTGGGGATGGGGCCTTTAAAAGGTGATTACGTTAAAATGCAGCCATAGGGTGGCATATTTATAGGAAGAGGAAATTTGGACACACAAGAGAGATACTAGGGATGCTTGCATACAGAGGAAAGGCCATGTGAGGACACAGAAAGAGAGGTTTGAAAACCAAGAAGAGAGACCTCAAAAGAAGCCAAATCTGCCAAAACCTTAATCTTGGACTCCTAATTCTGGAACTGTGAGAAAATAAAATTTTATTTAAGTCACCAACTCTGTGTATTTTGCTATGGCAGCCTAAGAAGACTAAGATAGCCCCAGGGTTCTATGTCACAGAGAACAGCTGCAATAACTTCAGCCTAAAAAAAATTTAAGTAGTGTGACCTAAAGGTCATCTCTACCGCAAAAATTATAATCACATGCCCATAGAAGGTGTAACTCTAATCCCATCATGATCACTCCAAGATAAACCAGTTAAAATATATTTCTCAATAACTAAAGAAACGGGCTGTACTAGATTGCTATGTAGAAGCCAATGAAATGCAATTTGGACAACACAACCACTGGGACTTGCTTCACTCAGCCCCTGATCTCCAGGTCCTGAGGGATCACTGGATTCAGGGCTCTGTCACCTAGGAGATAGAATCCCAGAGACAAGAAATGATGGTAGAATCCCTGGAAACCTCAAATCACACCATTTGAAAGTGGCATAGCATGGTGGTTAAGAGGAGGAATGTGGGAGTCAGCTAGACTGGGTTCAAATCCTGGTTCTGCCACTACCTGACTGTGGGCAAGTTATTTAAACTCTCTGCAGTTTAGTTGACATGTTTGCAAAACAAGAATGATAGTAACTGCACCTATTTAATAGAGTTGGTATGAGGATTGGTATTAGGGCGGCACTTACAATGGTACCAATGGTACCTGGCATCTGTGGAGATCTGGGGTCAGCCCTGAGGCTAAATATATATGATTCTGATGACCTTAATTTCCTGCTATTGGATTATCTGGTTACTTATCCTGCTTGTACTATGGATCATGCACAAGTGGTTCACACACAAAAACCATGTGAAGACCACCTATGTGAAATGAGGAAAGGTGACAGGTATCAGCAAGGAGCCAGTGGCCATGGCTGAGTGCTGTGCTTATGTCTCTGTGCCTGATCCTGCCACATAGATGCTAAGACAAGGGTCGGCTTGAGAGAGCTGGATGTGGCTGCCCCTACCTTTAAGCACCTGCAGCATTATCGGAACCAACTGGCCAGTCTCAGCGCAGGGTCCTGGCTCCTCCATTAGCCGAATCATCTGGGGCAAGTTGCTTGACCTCTCTGAGCTTGTTCCCTCACATTCATTCACTTGCTTGTTGAAGTCTTTGCACAGACTTATTTTATCCACGTACACACACCACACTGGGACAGCGAGAGTCACAGGGTCGCCCATTCTCTCACTTACTTCAGCTTTTGTAGAACAACCATATTTGGTGATAATGTGGTTTTCTGAAAGCTTACACTGCTGACCCTCAAAACTTCAGGGGACAGGAGAAATGGTGTATTTGGGACCCATATCTGGAGACCAGGGCAATTAGCCAGTGAGAGAGTGGGCATGGGTGGAGACTCACCAGGTGGAGAGAAAGAAGAGCTCCCACAGGGGAGGCAGCCGGCCTGGCCAGGATGGGCACTGAAGGTGCCTGCGGGGCATGGCAGGCACTCTCCAACTGCCCCTGCCTGGCTGCTGTTTCCAAAGGTTCCTGCGGGGCAGGGCCTGGGGCTGTGAGTCTTGGCTGGACAGTAATGCCCCACTGGGCAGGGCTGGCTCTGGTAACTCTCTGTTCCTGGAGGGAAATGGAGGGGAAATTCTGAGCCATGGACTCCAGCTCAGGTGGGGACTAAGAAATGGCAGAGTCCAGGGGAAGAATGAACTTGGGGTATGGGTGGGGTGGAAAGTGGGAGGGAGATAGCAAAGCAAATACTGTTGAGGGCAGATCTAGATTGTAGGGAGGACAGTGGAGGCTCTGTGCTTTATTGTATCTACCCCCCCACCCAAAAGAGTCCTCCTTGACTTTTGGGGCACCACAGAATGCACTTCCATCCCTCTAGCAAACAGAGCAGAATGCCCAGCATTGCTGACACACTGGGCAGTGGTTGTCCTGTTTTTCAGAGCACTTGGACCACTCGCTCCAGTATGCTAATTTGTACGATGTGATGTACAGTCTGTAATTTTTAGGTCTTTTAAAAACTAACATCAAGACAGTTGTGGTACCTACTTTCTCTGAATCTTCCTTCACCTGTGTCCTCCCCATGTTCTTGGGTCTTTCTCATCAGGTGGCTGGTCTAGCTGAGAAAAACTAGCCCCTGTTCCTCTGCCTGCTCCCAGGGGTTCTGTGGGTCCTCCCTACCTGCCACCTGCATCTTCCTCACCGGGCTCTGCCCAATTCTGACTCGAGGCCCCAGCCCCCCTCTCTTGCTCACATCCAGGCTTCCCAAACTCACCCTGGTGGCAGCTGAATCCAGGGGGGCAGGGCTGGCAGGCTTGGGCATCCAGAGCCAGGCTGCGGTAGGTGCCTGCTTCACAGAGGTGGCAGCAAGTCTCCTCTGAGACCCTGAGGCCACTCCTGTTCAGTGCCTCGGAGCCCCCAGGGCACTCGCGTGGATGGGCACTGCCCAGGGGACAGTAATAGGGAAACAAACAGCTGCACAGAGACACAGAGCCCAAGACTCTAGTTTCATGTTGATAAGGGGCTGTGTGTGCTATTGGCTCTCATCTCACTAGCAGGGTTCCCCTCAACTCCCCCATCGACATTCCCCATGCTTAACCCTTAAGCTGCCTGGGGGAGGGGCAGCTCTGATATTATCCCAGACAGGGGGTCATGGGCTGGGCTTTGTGTCCAGTGAGGACTAAGTAGGTCCAGGTGTCATCCTGGAGGAGGGAGCCACATCCATTGTCCAGGTCATTGGGCAGTGGCCAGACCTGTGCTCCCTGCCCACTTCACCCTGGGCAAAGGAATGAGTGGAACAAATCTGACTGGCTCTGGATGGGGGGACACAGTGGGAGTGCTGGGAGTGTCAGTCCTGGACACAGGATTGGGGTTGCCAAATGAAATACAGTGCATCCAGTCGTATTTGAATTTCAGATAAACAGTGGTAATTAACAATGAATAAATAATGAGTATAAGTACTCTCACATATTGCATGGGCCATACTTATACTAGAAATTTGTTGTTTACTTAAAATTCATACTTAACTGGGTTTTCCTGTATTTTTATTTGCTAAATCTGGCCACCCCACACAAAATGGCCCTGGAAACTAATGAAGGGCATCTCAGTGGGATTTGCTTCCTCACCCTCCCTTCCTTTTTAAGGACAGAGGCAGGGACTGAGGCATGTGAACACTGTAGCTGGGAAGTCCAAGCAAAGGGTTGCCCAGTACTTGTCTTGGGGTCCTGAATCCTTTGGGACTCAGGGGTTTGACTCCTCTCTGGAGATCCCTGAGGCTGAGACACACAGGCAGGGGAGGGTACTCACAGCTGCCCTGGGCCAGTGTAGGTGGAGGAGCCAGCAGGGCAGGCATAGCCCCCAGGACAAAGTGGGGGGATCCCTGTCTGGGTCTCGCAGTAAGAGCCAGCCCTACAAGTGACCTCAGCCACAGCACCTGAGGGAGACAGGAACAGACCAGTGCACCTTGGTCTTGAGGGTATCCAGGTGGCACAGATCCAACCAAGACTGAGTGGGCCATGGGGGGGCTGGGAAAACGGCTTGCTAGGGCAAGCAGGTGGCCATGCCTTGCCTGCATGATGCGCCCAGTGCTGATAAGACTTGCCTGAGCACCTGGCCTAAGCCTCGGGGGTGAGAGTACAAGGGATGGGAGCAGTGGCTGGGGAGGGAGGGATAGGCCAGGCAGTCTCACCTGCAGGGCATTCAAATCCAGCTCTGCAGGGGATCACAAACACATTTGCATGATCCCTCAGCTCGGCCTGGGGGCAGTAGTGGCCAGGGGGACAGAGCTCACAGTCTTCTTTTGATGATGCCCCTGGTTTTGTCCGAAAGGTGCCAGGTGGGCAGAGAAAGGCACCCTGATCACCTGGACACCAGTAGCCTGGAGGACAAAGGTGGCTTTCAAGGGAGGAGAGACCTGGGGGCAAAAACAGCAGGCATGGCCATGGGACCCCTGATGGCCTCTTATCTCTCCTCCACAGAGGTCTCAGCCTCTGGCCTAGAGGTAGCCTCTCACCTGGGGATACACAGAGGTATCCAGGAGGGCAGGGGAGGCACTCTGCCAGACTCTGGCCTCCTTCTGCAGGCAGATAGGTGTGTTCAGGGCAGGCCTGAGGGGTTCCTGGGCTGGTCTCACTCCCTCCAGGGCAGTAGTGGCCGGCAGGGCAGGGGTGGGTGGCCAGGTCCCCTGGAGAGCAAAGGTTGTGATCACTTTCTGTCCTCTCTTCCTGCCCAGCGGGCCTCCCTCTGCCCTTCTCAGGACCAGTGCACTCCTGGTACAGGTATCTCACCAGCTTTGCACCAGCGCCCAGCAGGGCAAGGCCCACATTCCTCTCGCTGCTTGGCTCCGGGGGCAGCCGCCATGGTGTGAGGTGGACACAAGGTGGGTTCTCCACTGCCCTCTGGGCAGTAAAAACCTGGAGCACATGGGGTCACACCAGATCTTGTGGAAGGCAGGGAGGCTGCTCCACCATGGCAGGTTGGCAACAGCATGTATCCAGGGGTGGCCTGGGGGATTCTACTGGCCCAGGAGTTGAGAGGCCTGGATGCCAGTCCTGGCTCCACATAAGATGTTTGTCAAATCACTAACCATCTGAATTACATTAGGTGCCTATCATATGACATACATATGATGTATGCAATTACATACACATGCATATGCAGATACATATTAGATGTATAACGCTGGGGTCCACTACTTTTTATGATTTTTTAAAGTAACCTCTATGACCAACATGGGGCTTGAACTCATGACCCTGAAATCAAGAGTTGCATGCATGCTCTGCTGACTGAGATAGGCAGGTGTGGGTGTCAACTATTTTTAGAATTTGTTTTTGACTAAAAAAAAAAATCCTTTCCCTGAGTGGGTCTGGTGGTGACAGCTAAGCAACCTTGTTCTCTGCCTCTTTCACACCCCAAGGAAAAGAAATGGGTTGTTACCTGGTGGGCACTGCTTGGCACACAGCTGTCCTTGGGGACACGAGGTCTGAGACTCCCTGGGACCTTGTGTTATCAGTTCGGAGGCCCCAGGGGGGCAGTAATAACCAGCAGGACATTTCCCCCACACCTGTCCACCTCTAACAGTACAGAGAGGGGGAGAAGAGTGAGATCAGGGTAGAAGGGGTGATCCGAGCCCAGTGCCCCAGAACCAGAGGAGACCCAGGCCCTTGTTTCAGACAGGTCCATGCTGACCCAGCGTGTGAAATGCTTCTGACCTCTGCCCCAGGACAACACATGACTATACCCATGTATATGATAGAAACAGGATGTGATACTTCATTCAGCAACAAAACAGGGCACGAGCGTCAGACCCAGGGGTGCTGGGCCCAGTGCAGGGTTCGAGGAACCTCTGCAAGTCCTTCAGGAAAAGATGGATTCCTGGGTGTCTCTTCTTCACTGAGTTTGTGGAGCCCAGTGGATAAAGACGAGGACCCAGGGCTGCGACAGCAGGACGAAAGTTCCCCCTGGAGGATCTTTGTGGCCTTGTCACATTCACTGTGGAGTGAGGAGGGAGAAGACTGGCAGGTGTTCTAGCTGCTTCCTGCATTGCCCCCAGTGAGTGCCTGGGGCCTGCCAGGTCCTGAGGCCTGAGCTTTGACAGCCACCAGTCTGATCTCCAACTCTTCAGCAGAGTGCAGGCTAGATCAAAGGACGAACTTCCTGAGTATAGGGAGAGGATCCTCCAGAAAGAGCATCTGAGGAACTCTCCACTTTCACTTTTCAGGAGAAAACAATCTGCTCTGAAGCAGGTTCACCTCTGCATGAAATGGAGCAGCTCTTCTTTCGAAAACCCCTCTTTCCAGTCTCAGGAAATTGGGAGTTACATGTTTTCAGCGAAAGCTGGGAGCTTCCTCTGGATCAGATATCCCCAGTGTGCTTTCCTTTAGTCTGGCTACTCTGGGAGATTTGGGCCGAGGGCCACTTTGAGAGGCTAGGCCTGTCTCCAAGGCCTCAGGGGAGACTGGGGAACCCTTATCCAGCCCTGGAGGTTGTGAGTCTCTGAATCCCAAGTACAGAGTTCTTCCAGTGGCTTCTCCTGCTACAGGGAGAATGTCCCCATTGCACAAATTACATACATAACAAGTAAGTATAGGACATTCAGGCAGAATTTGGGCATCCTGAGGCCTGCTCTCTGATTATTCTGTTTATGGGTACCATTTATTGTCTTTCTAGCCCTTATGATTATAAAAGCTATTCACATTGTGGAAAATTCAGAGATAGAGGTAAAAGGAAGGATTGTTCATCTTTTCCCCTGAGTGTATGTGTATTACCTACAGGCACATAGAATTTTGCCTATAAGGAAATTCCCCATATTTTTAGGCAGGACTGAGCAGAGCTATGTTCATTTCATACTGACCCTCGCTCAATTTGAATGTATTTATTATTTTTTAAAGAAAATCTAGGCCTGTGCCCATTGTCCTAGCTCTCTTCACCTAATTGTCGGGTTTGACTCCCTGTTCAGACCTGTGTGGCCAGGTGGGGCTATAGTCTTACAGCTGGCCCTGGCCCCTCACACTTTAACTGCCCCACAAATAGCGTGGGGGCCTTGAGGAAGGCCAGGGGGCCCAGTGGGTCTTTTCAACCAGGGGATAGAATTTGATGGCAGCACAGGAGGTGAATAACCGTGGACTATCACTGACCTGCAGTAGTTACCGGGGGGACAGACGGAGCAGTCACCCTCTTCCCGGAGGCCTGATGCATCTTGGGGAGTGAAGGTCCCTGGAGGACATGGAAGAGGGGACCACGTTCCTGGAGAGGGTAGGGTAGCTGGTGAAGATGGGCAGCTGAGGGCTCAGGTTACATGAGGGTCTGTGGACCCGCCTCCTCCACACCTGGAGTAATTAGTGACTGGGCCCCCCACCTGTCAGTATCCCACAGTCCCCATGGTGTTGAGTTTTTCTCCTTGCTTTCTCAGAGTCTTCAAAGTGCTGAAATGGCTGTGACTTTAGTCTCTCCCCCTAGGATTATTGTCCTCTTAAAAAGAGTAACTCCCTAGGGAAGAATTTCCAGATAGCAGTGAAGCTTATTTCAGGGTAAGGGGCTATTAATCTAGCCAATGGGCTCAGGGAGTTGCCTTCTGTGTATCAGACACTGGGCTCTCTGGGACTGAGCTGGAACCAGTCAGTCCATACTAAGTACATCTCTCTTGGGAGCTGCCTTCCCCTCCTAGCCACCACCTCCACAGTGCCTTACTGCCTAGCCTGCTCGGTTGTGGTTCTCTTCTCTCTAACCTGGGTCACCCCCCAACCCCACTATATCAGTGGCCCTTGTAGTGGCCTGGAGGCCATCCTCTGACTTTGCTGACCTCAGCATTGTCTTGTGCATGTGGGCTGTGGTGCTTTGTGTCAGGCGCACCCCAGTATACACCTGGGATGGGAAATAAGAGAAGTCCCCCAGCAGGGAAAAAGTTTGAAGAGAGCAGCTGGATATACTGAAAAAAAATCCCTGACCAACAGAAGTAAGAAGCTGAAAGGTGTGAGTTTACTTAGGGAAGGTTAAAGAGAGTCAGGACTTCAGCAAGATTGGGCTGAGGGTCTGGGTAGCCAGGTGAACAGTGCTTCCCAGAGGGCACCTGTACTTCCTGTGTGTGTGTGTGTGTGTGTGTGACTAATACAACCTGTAATTGTGGGGACAACAGGCCAAGTTCTTTGAACTTGAAATGTTGTAAATATTCTGGGGTAAGAGGTCACTCATTTGAAAGGGGTACATATACCTTTCACAACATAGTCACAAGAAGAACAAAGTTAGGGGTGTCTGGGTGGCTCAGTTGGTTAAGTGTCTGACTCTTGATTTCAGCTCAGGTCATGATCTCATGGTTCATGAGATTGAGCCCTGCATTGGGCTCTGCGCTGACAGTGTGGAGCCTGCTTGGGATCCTCACTCCCATTCTCTCTGCCCCTCCCCCGCTTATGCTCATTCTTTTTCTCTCTCTCAAAATAAATAAACATTAAATATATATATGAAAGGAAGAACAAATGTATGCATCAACTGTGGATCAAATACTTGCAAAGGTAACATACAACTCCTAAAATTTTCAGGAAGATTTTCCCCAAATTTATGTAAGACATGGCAAAGATTATGAACTTTTGTGGATACGTGCTTGTCTGCCAGGCTGCCTGGGACAACACATGTATGTTTGTATGCATTTGTGTGTGTGAATTTGCATGTGTCTGCATACACTGTGTGTGCATCTGTACATGTGTGCACACATGTGAGTTTGTATGTGTGCACTATGAGCCTGTGTATGTACACTTGTGCATGAGTGTATGTATTCACATGTGCATGCAAACGTTTGGGTGAGCATGGGCTAATTCACAGTGTGTTCAGGGTGACTGGACTCAGACTTGAGGAGAGTGAACTCATGGTCACTGGGACATTGCCTTCTGATCTTCAGATTCCACTTCCTGCACCCCAACACCACCACAGAGCCCTTCTCCATGTGGTGCTCAGGAAGCTGCTCCCAGATTGTTGGCCCAGACCTGGCACAGGTTATGACATCTGTTTGCCATCATCCTGATCCAGGTGCTCACCCTGGGTCCCCAGGCTGAGTGTAAGAAAGAGGCAGGACATTGAGCATGGGTGTGTCATGCTGAAGAGAAGAAAAGAAATGGGGGGGCGGTCAGGATGGGCATGGGGTAGGAGTGAGGGGAGGATGGAAGTTGTGCAGGTGCTCTTCCCCATTGGCACTCCTAGTGCAATGGCATGCAGTAGGCACTCCACGGAGTTTGAATGAATGGAAGGAAGGAAGGAAGGAAGGAAGGAAGGAAGGAAGGAAGGAAGATGAGCATTTCGGGGAGGAAGATAAAGGCCTGGGATGCATGGGGACTTGAGGGTTCCTGGGCATACCGGCTGGGCAGTAGGCATGTGCTGGGCAGAGCCTGGGCATTCTGGTGCCGGGATGCGGGCAGTGAAAGCCAGGTGGGCACAGGAGGCAGGAGTCTGAACCTAGGGATGGCTGGTACTCCCCTTGGTGGCACAGGACAGGCCAAGCAGACCCTGGTTGGCAGAAGTGACCCTGGGCATTGGACACAAAATGGCACCTCTGAGAGCCAGGTTGGGTATGGCTGAGTGCTCAGGGGCTCAGGAAGGTCATGGAGTTATCCTTCATTCTAGGTGGTTCAGGTCATGGTGACTGGAGTGCAGGAAGCCAGGAGGCTGGGTGGGCCAGTTGGAGAAAGAACTGGGGCCTGGGAGATGGGAGTGTTGAGGTCCCTCCTACAAGGCACCAAGAGCTGGCCTAAGGCCCACAGTTGGAGGGCTCCAGCCTGAATCCTGGGTGGGGACCCCTGGTTTCCCAAGCCTTGGGGACTGGGCTCCCTTCTGCAGCTCCTGGGGAAGTACCTGAGGACAGAGGACGGCCATGGGGCTGGAGGTCCTGAGGTCCCAGGGGCATTCAGAGCCACCCACACAGGAGCTGATAGGAGAGCTAAGGCCCAGGCCAGGGCAGAAGGAGCCAGCTGGGCAGGGCCTGCAGCTCCCCTCGGAGGTGCCACCTGGATAAGGAGGTTGAACTTCATGGGCTCTGTCCCCATGCTGGAATATCAAGTCCTGAAGACAGGACATTTTCCCTGCTTGGCTTGCTGCCACATCCCAGTGCCTAGCACAATATGTGTTGGATGAAGTAGCCACTGATCAAAGCCTCGCTTAGGGCATCTCTGCCTTGGTTGGCCAAAAGAACAACCCTGCATTTTGCAGACAAAGCCCTGAATTGGGCATGGTCTAAAGGGTGGAGGAGTGGACCTTGTCCTGGGTGGGAAGCCCTAACATCCACACTTAGGCACAGGCCTGTCTCCCAGCCTCATGTCCACCCTAGTGGGAGCCCCAGAAACCCTGACAAACAGATGCTTCTGTTGTGCTGTTTGTGTCTACGGTGCTAACACTGGGATTTTGAAGAAGGAGGGGCCCACAGCTGGGAGGGGGTGGGAAAGTACAAGTCAGATGCTCACCTGGGCTCCTCCTTGTTGTCCCCATCGGGCAAGGCACAGGGTACAGAGTCCCCTGGGGGCAGTAGTGGCCTCGGGGACAGGGTCCATTGAGGGGGAAGGCAGAGTTTCTCTGGGGAGTGGGGCTGGAAGCTCCCCCCTCACAGTAGTAACCAGCTGAGCAGGGTCCTTGGATACAGAAAGACTAGAATTTTAGGGCAGCATCAGAAGCCTTACCAGCTGCCTGTGCTGTGGAAGTCCCTTTTCTTGCCTCCTCCCTGGTCCCTGCCTGCTATCCCAAACCCCAGAGAATCATGGAAATTAAAGCAAGAGGAAGGAAAAGTCAGGGAAACAAGGGATTACTGAGCACCTATGGCGTCCATGGCCCTGAGCTGGTGGCTTCCACTTGGAATCTAGGGTGAGGTGTAGCTATAGGAGATGACAGCTGTGGGCACTTATTGTGCACCAGGCACTGTTCTGAGCTCCTGTTTGTAGGGACCACACTCCCCATAGCAACTGTGGAAGGTGGGTACAGTTATCACCCCATTTTACAGGGGAGGAGACAGAGGCCAGAGGGGTTAAGTGACTTGTCCAAGGTCACACCTGCACTAAGTTCAGAGCTAGAATGAGAACCTGCTCTTGGCCACAAGGCTGAGGACTTTTGGGGGAGAGAGGGAGGAGCAGGGCCCAAGGGAGGAAGTGGCAGGAGGTCACAGCGAGGTAGGCAGCCAGACCCAGACGTATGCTGTGGCCCTGCCAAGAAGTGTACTGTGGGCAGTTCTGCAGTGGGGCTGGGACATAGCTCTTCTGGGTCGCTGGTACTTACCCTCAGTCTGCCCGTTGCCCTCACCAGGGCAGTATCTTCCTGCAGGACAGGGCTGACAGGCCCTGGAGGAGAGAGCACCTTCCCGTAGGTTCAGGGTTCCCTCCGGGCAGGGAAGAGCAGAGGGTGTCCCTCCTGGGCAATAGTGACCTGTGGGGAAGATATGAGTAAGTGGACACCAAGTGTCCCAACCCCATAGCTACTCCCTGGGCCTTACAACCTCATCATTTATGGCAGAGAAGTGAGGGAAGCCCTGAGAGGGATGCAGAGAGCACAGCTGAAGGACAGGGAAGAGGACGCTGGCCTAGGTGGTGGGAGAAGGCGGGGAGGGTTAGAATCCAGGCTAGGAGGGTGGGGGCTTTAAGGGGTCTGTGCAGGCAGCAGAGGTGTGCCTGTGTGCATGTGTGTGGGCATGCATGTGCATGTGTGCATGGGGACGTCAGCACTGAGGTTTCTGGAGTCATTACATAGTAAGAATGAGTAATAGGTCTGGTCTGGCTTGATAGGCCTGGGAGAGAGAGTTTCTTGTGTTAGAGAAAGTGGGGTCATGTGTACCTCAAACAACCCCCCAGTATTCCCACTCAAGAAATAGCTGCCCTAGAAGCATTCCAACAGGCAACCTGGTTAAGAGTCTCACAAGAGACATGCTGTAGTCTTCTCTGGGGGCATTTACTCAACTCTTTCAGGGTGGGGTTCTCAAAATCCTCTGGTTTCACTCTGCAGACAGGTGGTGGCTGTCCAAGGACAGCAGCACCTTAGGATCAGGATGGGACTGACCAGAATTTCCAGCCTCTCAGATCTGTGTTCCTTCCTCCATAGAATATGCACACTTACCTTCTGGGCACCCTGGAAACCTGCGGTGATAGGGAGGTATGAATATATGAGGCTGGTCACAGACTGTGTGAGGGAGGCCCTGGCAGTCCTCAGCAACCTTCACCCTGTGTCTTCCTTATGCAGCATAATTAGCCCCATTTTATAAGTCAGAGACTGTCCTGGCAGTCTCTGACTGCCAGGGAGGGCTGAGGTTTTGCCATCGAGCATTCAGTGCCAGGACAGAGTCGAGCTTTGGGAGCCGGGGGCGCCAACTACAGTGAACCCTGAGGTGCACTGTCCATTGCAGTCATGTCCAATGTCCCTCTACCCCTGAGAGTGATGGAAGAGGCTGATCTGAGGGCATTCGTTACCTTTGGGGCAGGTGGTGGGCTCCACGGTAGCAACATTTTGGCAGTAGGTGCCTCCTGGGCAAGGCAGGCAGGTGTCAGCCCCAGGCAATGGGCTGAAGGTGCCAGGTTCACAGGGCTGCTCCCTGTGAGCCCCTGAGGGACAGTGGAAGCCAGGAGGACATCTGTATCCGTGGGTTCCATCAGAAGGTGAGGGCACAGCACTGCCTCCCAGGCAGATATACCTGAGGAAATGAAGAATTGTGGCTGAACCACTTCTAGCATGATGATGGGGTCCTGGCCAAGCAAAAGGTGAGAGAAAGGGGTAGCCTTTGGAGCCCCAGGCTATCAGAGTTGTGCTGAGGACAAGCTCAGTATGGCCACAGCCAAGTGTCATCCCTGGGATGGAAGGAGGTCCTCTGGTCCTCAACTCTAAAACATGTCTCTGCCCCTGTGATAGGAAACTATACAGTAGGGGCTCAGGCACAGTTCTGGGAAGGGTCAGACATTTTCCAGGATAAGCATGGCTTCCCTCTCCAAGATTTTTCTGTCCTGTGAACCGATGGAACAGGACTTCCTTCTTACTGGTGGCCAGTCTCCAGCCCTTTCAACAGTGAGGAGAAAATGTACCTGTCAGGAATCTCAGACACAGGTTGGCCATTGGCCAATGAGGAAAAGACCAAGGCCTGGTAGTGGAGGGTGTGGAGGCTGCCCTGAGACTTAGTGGGACCATAGGGCTGTCCTGGCACACTGGCATTCCTTGGATCTTGGAAGGTCAGTGCTGGGAGGGTGGGATCAGTTCAGTCCTATATCAAAGGGACAACACATCAGAGGCCTACATCCTAGGCGACAGTTACCCTGGCTCAGACTCCTTACAGGGACTGGGGAGAGACCATGGGATCTGTAACTTGGGGCCCTATCAGGCCTGACCTAGGGACCCTCCTCCTTCTTTGCACCTGAGGAGTTCAGGGTCAGGGCCCCCTCACCCTGCATCGCAGAGTTCTGCCTCTGGGACATGGGAGAGCCCAGGGTTGCTGCAGTAGTGCCCTGGAGGACACGGCTGGCACTGGTCCTCGCTGGCCAGGCCTGGGGCAGAGGAGTAAGACCCAGGCAGGCATGGCATTGGGGAGCCTGTTCCCCTGGGGCAGAAGAAGCCGGGAGGGCAGATATCATTCCCAGAAAGTCCTGGGGCCTCCACCTGTCAGTCAGAGAGAAGGAAGAAAGGCCTTTATATTAGAGCTGTGGTCTCAGGTTGCAAACACCTCTGCTGGCACTTGGGGGTGGGGAGACCTCAAATAAGAGCATTACATGCAAAATCATCCCATTACTATGTGCTTCCAACTGTGTCAGTCAAAGGCCTATGGAGGATGAACTAGGAGGTCTGGGAAGTGTCTCTTACTTCCTAAATATAGTATTGACCTCCTCCCCCTCTCTTCCTCATTCCCTGACCTTGTCTCTTCTCTGTGGCATCAATGTAGGATTGGGGCAGTCTATGTTCTAAAATGGAAGTTAGGGCAAGGGGCAGGTATGTCCAAGGTCACAACACAAGTCAGTAACAAAATGAGAATCAGAGACAATCAGCTAACACACCAGTACACATCTGTCCATCTGTCTGTCCAACATGAGTCCATGAGTCCATCCACACAACTGATTCTCCACTACCCTGCTCTACAGTATAATGATCTAATATACTGATGGTCACCTTCTCACCATGTGGCTTTGAGAACATCCATTACTCCACATGCTTCTCCGTTTCTTCATGTCTAAAGTGGGGTAACCCTGGGGCCTCCCACAGGGCCATTGCGAGGACTGCTGAGTCAATGTGTATGTGACACACGAACATTGCCCAGTACCAACTAAAGGCTCTATTTATGTTACTGCTATTATTGTCACATGCCATCAAACCCAAGATGTCACACAAGAAGGCAAATGCTTTAAAAGAAAACAAGTCACTGTTCAGGGTGGACTCAAGACACATGTCTGGGGGCACATGCCTAGTGTTACATACCTTGTGTTTGAGGGGGGTGGGAGACACCGCACCTCCTGTGCAGTAGTGGGCTGAGTGGCAGAGCCCTGATGGCTGGGACAGCCCTTCTGATGAGCAGAACATCCCTATAAGAAGCAGACCCAAGGGGCAGGTGACAGAAGGACCCCTCCCACCTCCCTCTGGCTCTGGCACCAGCCCTGCCTCTCTTAGGCTATGCCCCACATGCTCCTCCCCTCCCCAGGCTCTCAGACTAGCACAGGGTGTTGGCATGATGGCCAGGCAGAGTCACGAGTGAGGGGCAGAATGAGCTAGAGACACATGGAGCTGCCTTGCCCAGGGCAGTGCTTTTTTCCAGCCATACCTGGTCTCTGAAGAAAACATGGGGGTTGGTCTCACCCTGAGTCCTAGAGGTACATGTGGGGTAGGCTGGAGCACAGGCTATGAAGAGGCCTGGAGAATCCAAAGGATGGTTGGGACTGTGGGCCTACAGGAGATCAATGGGGCTCTGACCCATGCTTGGACTTGACTTTGCTTACCTTGACCCAGCTGTTAGGCATATGAGGGGCTGCCATGGCAATATGGGCACAGGGGACCAAGGCACATTCCCTAATGGATTTGTTTGCCTGCCCTCCTTCTACTTTTCCTTATTCTCTCCTCAGCCCTTTAGTCTAGGCTTTCTAATGGCTCATTGTCCAGAGCCCACAAACCTGCTGGGCACAGCTCACAGTCCAGTTCTGCACTGGCCCCTCGCTTGGGCCCGAATGTCCCCCGAGGGCATGGGTGGGCAGTGGCTGAGTGGGAGCCAGGGGGACAGAAGTAGCCCTGGAGGCACAGGCTGGGGCCACCGGCTGTGAGACCTAGGGTGCAATGGCAGGGTCAGCCTGAGCTTGCAGTAAGAGCCCTACCTTCTGAGCATCCTGGTCAGAGACTTGGGACCCCCCCTCCCCCCAGCTCCAAGGCTGCCCTGGCCCAGCCCCTTAGTCAAGGTGCTTTATTCTTTGTCTAATTCCCGGGCATATTGGGTGGGAGAGGGACCCTCAACGGCTGTCCATCTGTCATCGTGGCAGAAGGTGTATTGCCCAAGAAACCTCTGTAGCCTTGTGAGATCTCTAGCCTTGAGGCTGACTCTGGAGCATAAAACTCCGTTTCTCTATAAGGTGGCACTTGCCCATGCTGGGCACACTAGGTCCACCACCCATGCAGTGGTCTGAAGACTCCACTTCTTTGCTCCTGGTCTCTGCTGGGTCAGTAGCCACCTGTGTATCTCTAAATAGGAACAAGACCATATCATGATCTTGAGTGTGGACACCGAGTCGGCCACAGCCAACTAGATCCTAGGGTCCTAGACCTCAGATTTTTCTGTCCTGCATGTAGTGCCTACCATCCTGAGCTGGGCACTGGACATCCTGGTGAGTCACCATGCAATCCCTCCTCCCAGCTTAAGTCCCTAACTTGTCTTTACCTCGTACCTGGACTGTTTCAGGGTCCCCTTCCCTCCGCTTTGCTGCCAGTTGTCATAGGCTGCATGTGGATCATAACACTATGACTATGACAACCAAGATTCTGGCATAAGAACTCCTGAGATACATTCTAAAGCCAAACCTAAATGAATGCATAAGGGAGGATACCAGGGGTCTCTTGTATGGAGCCAATTTACTGTGCCACCTCAGGTTAGTCCCTCCCCTCTCTCTTGAACAAGGGAGGGGACCTCCTGCTCATCAGGCATCACTCTTACAGGGGCTCAAACTACTGGAACCTTCCCCTGGGACCCAGCACCATATGGGGACCTTGTGTTCATCAGCTCACCTGTGCCTGATGCTTCACAGTAGAATCCTGCAGGGCAGGGCTCACAAGACCCCTTGGCCTCCTGGGGCTGGAATGTTCCATTCTCACAGGCCCTTGGCTGGGGAGATCCCTCTGGACAGTAGAAGCCACGGGGACACCGGAAAGATGTAGGGGTGGCTGAGGTCTGGCCAGGAGGACAGTAATAACCTGCTGAGCATGGCCCATCTGGGAAGGGTTTCCCGGATCCTATGGAGAGGTGGTGGAGGTAGGCTGAGTCTATGACAGTGAGCCTGGCTTCAAATGAGAAGGAAAGGGAAAAAAGGGACCTGGAAGAGCGCCTGGAACTGTGCCTAAGCTGGGAAGTGTGGTGTGTCCTGAAGCTCAAGGTACCAGGCTTTGCAGCCAGACTCTGCATCCCCTCCCAGCTCTGCTGCTCACTCCCTGTGCAGGAGGCCACTTTCAACTCAGGTTTGTCATCTGTAAAATGGCATCTCTATTGTGACGATAAATGAGCTTAAAAGGCCTGTCTGGTCACATGCCATAGGATCGTATAGAGCCAAAATGAATGAGTGCTCACTTAGGAACCTAGAAATACAGGCCCTGCTGTGGTCGTTGTAGATGTGCAGGGCTTTGCCACCCTGGCTGCAGGTGATGGGCCAATGCCTCACACCCCTAGTCTTACTCTGGTGTGACACACCCATGCTCCTATGGGGATCCCCAGGGGACCATCTGTGGGAATCCACACCTCCCTTCTTCTGCTTCTTAGTACCGTGCACTATTCTGTTTACTGCCCTACTGTATCTAGTTCTAGATGATCTATACATAAATGGAGTAGTCAGCTAAAACTGACAAATGCACACCATACTGTCTTCCTCCTCTTTGCAACATGGTTACTGCTATGTCTACTCTCTCATCCTCAGGCTCAGTCCTGGCAGGGTCTCCCTGAAGTCCTGCCCCCTGCTGCTCTGGATGGAAACCCCTGACTCCTGAACAGGGCCATTACCTTCAAAGCCCATAGCAAGCACTCCATGAAGCCGCCACCCCTGTGGGATCGATGTCCCTCTCCTGCCCAGGACATCCAGAACATCTTGTCTGCCAGAAATCAGCATGCTTGGGCTGTAACATTCATGTTCTTGTCTCTTTCCATCCCCTTCCCCACTGTGAATTCTTAGGGGTCAGAACCAGGTCGCCTTTGCCTTCCTATCCCATACCCATGTTCAGGCCTCAGGTAGCATCCCCTATATAGGGCCACAGGTCATATGTGATGGGAGGGGACCTAGGATGTCACCTTCAGACAGGTTAAGTGCCTCTGGGACAAATGGATCACAAAAGGACCCCTCAGAATCCCAGAGAGATGGCTCTTGTCACCTGAATCTGAACAGAATTGTCCTGCAGGACAAGGTCTACAATCCGTAGCACTGCGTGCACCAGGCCACTCTCGGAAGGTTCCTCTTGGACATGGGTGCTGGGTGGGGGTCCAGGTACCCAAAGGGCAATAGTAGCCAGCAGGACAGTCCATTGGCCAAATAGGCCTGGCGCCTGGCCTCTGAATCCCAAAGGAACAGAACCTGCGGAAACAGCCAGTAGGTGGTCAAGAATGAAGGAGTCAGGGCTTTTTACATCCCTAGGTTTTCTAGGCATTGAGGATCCTCTAGAGGAAGAAAGCTCCTGGAGCATGATGGATTTGGGCAGAAGTGAACCCCCCCCAGGACCATCTGAGGTCAGAGGAAATGAGCATCAAGGAGGACAATGGCCTCCTGTCCTATGAGTCTTGTACACAAAGTCTGCAGCCCTCCAAAGCCCCTGCATTGGCGTTAGGGCTTTATTTACATTGGGTTCTGCAAGGTAAGGGTGCATGCAGTGCCCATGGTCACTGGTCCCTGAAACATGTATGAGCCCCTCTACTCTCAGAGAGGGCAGGAAAGGTCAGGTGTCACCCAGATAAAGGAGGAACCCTAGTCCCGGCAACAGCTCCTCACTTTCCAGCAGGGCATGTCTTGCAGAGACTCTGTCCAGGTTCATCCTGATACTGCCCTGGGGGGCAGAGCTGGGGCTCCAGGCTGCCTGGGGGGCATGAGTGCCCAGTGGGGCAGAGAGTGCCTAGAAAAGCCATGGGAGACAATCATTCCCTCTTGGGAGACTCCACATCTCCTTCCAGCCAGAACCCAGAATAATTCTTACTCCCTCCATGTGAGTGTGGCTGAGTGGATGGGGCATGTGATTCATGGTACTTATGATGTACGACACTCCCAGGCCTGGCTTCTTATACCTTGGTCCTATATATGCCTAAAGGGGAGGGTCCAGCTGAAAACCAGCCCTGTGTGGAAGGCCTGTAGGAACCTCCTGGTGGTCCCTTGGTGGGAAGGAACCAGGTCTACAGTGACGGGACTGAGAGGGGTGGAAAGACAGTGCTCTCCACAGGATGGGAGTTAGAACTGGGAACCTCACAAGGTACCTGAGGCAGCCCCAGGCTTCCAGGTCAGAGCATCTCTCACTGAAGTTGTTTCCAGGGGTCCTTGTCCTGTCAGATGTTTCTTAAAACATGGGCTCTTTGGACATGTGAGTTTGGGAAATGCTGTGTCAAATGCAGTGTCCTCCAGAGAACAGAGGCCCTAGAAGACAGAACTGTGCAGGCTCTGCTAAGGAGAGCTCTAATGCATCCTTGTCCTAGGGGTCTGACCTTCTCCCTCTTCTCTGCTGGACCCCAGGTAGTACATGAGGGGTGAAGGCCCTTCCTTTGCTCTCACTAGAGTGTCTTATATAGCTCTAGAGTATTTTTATTCCCTCCCCCAAAGCACAGGATTATCCATCTTTGATTGATTTTTTAAAAAGTCTTGTTTCTTCCTTTTCTTATCACTCATCCCAAGTGTCTCCCTTCTCCCTTTCTGTGCTCTGAGTGCATGAGGAGCCTTGCTAACACCTGGTGTCATCAGCTCCTTCCATGGCAAGTTCCAGGTCACAAGGGCCTGTCTCACTGCATTTGGGCCACAGGAGCCTGAGACCACAGGCATGTCTCCTTCTAAGCCAGCCCACTGAGGGTCCCATAACATCCTCCCCCCTTACCCAAATGGTGAGGAGGCTGCACCCTTACCTGGACTATGCCCAGAGACAGAGGCCCTGGGGCAGAACCAGCCTCCTTCGCATGGGGCCTCTGGGAAGCTCAGGCCGGCTCTGGAGCAGAACCAGCCAGCTGGGCACGGCTGGCAGTCCTCCCGTGACCTGGCCCCAGGGATGGGCAGGAGAGAGCCTGCAGGTATATACTCCATGGCTACCACCAGGGGGCCTCTCTCCCACATGGAGACTCAAGGTGGCGCCTCTCAAACCGAGTGGTGATCCTGCTCTGCCTGCTAGGCCTCACAGACCAGTGGCTGAAGGGCTCCCCAGCCTCCTGGGCTGCCTCATCTCCTGGAGGTCTGAGCCCTGACAGCTGAGGTTCATCTCATCCCCCCATCTGTGCTGCAAGGCATCACTCACTTCTTGTTGTGCCTCTGCCATACACCCTTCCATGTTCAAGCCTCCCCCAGCGAGCCAAGGTCCAAGCTCTTAACCACCTCATTCATCATTCTACCCCCAAGTCCCATGCTATGTGCATTCAGGATGGACATTGCTCTTTGAGTATAGTTTAGGGGTTTCTTCTGTGCCCTTCCCAAGATGTTTCCCCAAGGCTGGACCCTCATTCCTTCCCCCTCTCAAGGGTCCAGAGCAGACCTGTGCACTGCTGGTTACCAACCCCACCCCATCGGTAACTCACCTGGGGGGCATGGAGTGGGCTTGGGGCTACCCTTGGGACAAAAGTGGCCTGGTGGACAGAGGTCTCCTGTGATCCCATCAGTGGGATTTGGGACAGCCGCTGCCTGAGTACAGTGGAACCCTGCACTACAAGGCCCAGACATGGCCACTAGCCCAGGTAGGAGGCAGTAGGAACCTGTAGGAGAGAGGGAAAGACAGGACGCTCAGGCATGGGGAGCAGAGGGATTGGGGTACCTCCACCCCAGCCAGCGAATGTGGGCTGACCTAGTGTGCACCATGGGCTATGGCCAAAGCATCCCCATCTGAGATAGGCCTGAGTCCTGCCCTCACTGGTCAGGGAGGATGTGGCCTAACATGGTAGGATTGGGGATATGTACCTGTCCCCTTACCTGGTTCACAGGGTGTGCAGTCTGACTGCTGGGCACCCCCTCTCTGTGGCTTGTAGGTGCCCCTGGGGCAGGGGAATTGAGAAGCAAAGGATGTGGAAGCAGGGCAGTAATGGCCAGCTGGACACTTGTTTCCCACCACCGAGGAGGTGTTTGCCGGGCAGAAGAAACTACAGAAAACACAAGTGGGGATGAGGGGGCTCACAGGGCTGGGAAGCCCCAGCTTCGTGACGTGGGGCTGAGATGGCTGCCTGGGCTGGCCTTCCATCACTGGCCTCAGGAGTTATTGCCCACCTGGCGATATCATAGCTCTATTACAGCTAAGGCACAGGGGGCTGGGCGGGGGGTCGGGTGGGACTTAAATGGCTTAAATTGCAGCAAAAAAGACCTAGGTTTGAAATTAGGAATGACTCAGTGATACCCAATAAAGAGATCAAGAGTTATAAAGAAAGGTGACTAGAAGGTGTGGAAGTTCTTCAGTGACTTCTTGAAGTCACAGAAAACTCAGGTTGAAAGAGATCTTAGCTAGCATCTGGTCCAGCCACCTTCTGTAGCAGGAATGCAAACTCTGCCCAACTGGACACGTGAGCCCCTAGGACGGCCTCTTAGCACTCACCCCTCAGGACAAGACTCACAGTGGCCCTGCAAGGCCAGGCTGTTGTAGGTGCCTGCTGGGCATGGCCTCGGGGTAACAGTGCCTGGGGGGCAAAAGTGCCCTGAAAGGGAAACAGATCCAACAGGTCAGGGCCACAGGAAACCCCATCCTAAGCCCAGTTCCTGCAGAGCCCAGGGGACTGTTGGCCCCTGTCTGAGTGGCAGCCTTGGAGCTTGCTCCCTTCCCATCTCCCTAAGTTCCTCTTCAGACCAGTCCCCAGGGGGTACCTGCAGGGCAAGGGCCACCAGTCCCGTCTTCCAGGGAGCCATTGGGTACGATGGCTCCATGGCGGCAGAAGAAGCCTGTGCTGCAGGGCCCAGAAGGGCTGGTGAGGCCTGCAGAGCCGCAGTAGTAGCCAGGCGGGCACGGGGAGCAGGCAGCCTGTGGGAGATGTCCCCACTAAGATGCCAACTCCCAGCTCCGGCCAAGGCAGGGGGGCAGAGACCACACCAGAAGGCCTTAAAGGGGCCTCAGGTCAGAGAACATCTTGTCTTGGTTCACCTTCCTTCATCTACAGCACCCCTGATAGGACCTTGCTCCATTCTGCTTGCACATTCTCCAGGTGGGGCACAAACTCCCTATGATAGTCAAGGCTTAACACTCCAAAACTACTCTATCAGCATGTTGTTCTGCTTGCTTTCTTTTTTTCCTCTTTACTTCCATGTTCTTTTGTAGTTTGACCAATAACAACAGGAGAAGCCTGTTCTTCTGATCTACCTTCAGGGAAGACCTCTCTGCTCATTTGAGTGAGGAGGACCAAGCACTCTAGAGAGCTGGCATTCCTGGACCTTTTGACAAGCCAGGAATATTTCTCTAACAACAGGAGGGTCTTTGAATGGTGAACTACAAATCACAATTTGGAGTGGCTTGTGAAGAGAGCCAGATATTAAAATTACTTTTGGAACCTAGCAATTAAAATAGAATTTTGTGCATCCCATGGTGGTGTTTTATAAGTTATATATTAATATGTATTATAAAGTAATGTCTCATGTCACTCCTCTGCTCAAACCCTACTTTGGCCTCTATCTCCCTCAGGTAGCAGTCCTCAAGGTGAGCACCAGGTGCTGTATAGCTGGCCTCTCACTCCCTCTCCGACCTCCCTCCTTGTGCTCCCTGCAACCCCAACATGCACCTGCCACAAGGGGGTTGCTGCTGCCTCTGAGGTTCCTAAGTCAGCTTGTACAGTCATTCATGCAGCCAACAAGTACGTGCTGGGAGCCAGCTATGGGCCAGGCACTATTCCAACTATAGAGTAGTGAGCAAAAGACAAAACTCCCTAGCTTTGTGGTGCTTATATTTTGGTGGGGAATATAGAAAATAAACAAGGCCAGTAAGTAAAATGCTATGGTAGAGTAAGATATGTGGTAAGGAGGGCCAGGGAAGATCTCCCTGGGTAAACGACTTTCGCGTACCGACCTGAAGGATGGAGGAGACGGCCAGGTGCCCTGTTCTCCAGTCCCCATGACAACCTTGACCTCAAGGTTTGGCTAGATCCAAACAGTGCTCTTCCCATACCGAGCCTCCTCCCAGGCTGGAGTTTCCCTACCTCTGAGCTGAGCTTGATCTGTGTGCTGAAGGTGCCAGGTGGGCAGGGCTGGGGTATGGCTGAACCCCTGGGGCAGTAGTGTCCCTGAGGACATGGGCCAGCCTCCTCTGGAACCAAGAAACAAGTCAGCCTGACCCCTGGGAAGTGGTGAGGAGCAGGTACTCCAAACAACTCCTTCTGCATTGCTGGTATAGGCTCTGGGCCCTGGAATTGGGCTGTGGGTGCTGCACCCCCAATGGTCACACCCTCTGCACCTGGTTATTCCACCATAGCCCCATGCTGCTGTTACAGAAGGGAAGAGATCGGGGGAAACTTGTCCTGACATGGGATGGTGGCATCTGGAAGGGGCTCTTGAAGGAAGCAGGGCATCTGAGGGAGGCAGGGCCTCTCTGGAAGGTTCAAGCCCTGGGGTCTAGGGGTGGACAGACAGCATTTGAGACTGAGGCAGGGTTTCCATCACCCATTCCAGCTCTTACTGTAGAGGGCTTTGCAGACCTTCTCATGCTGATTGGTATTTTAACATTTTTTCCTAGTTTCTGGAGGTGCTTATCTGTGTCTTCTCTCCTCTCCCTCAACCCACATGGGCCCTGCTCCAAGAGGCCTGCCACCAGGGCTGCCTGCTGACTGAAGATGGAAACCAGCTAGTTCTGGGCTGTTGCTGAGTAGACAGGGGTGTTGTAGCTGGAGGGTCAGGAGCTGGTGGGATGAGCTGTGCATCAATGTCCTCACCAGAGTCTAGGCCTCCATAAGAATGTGTGACTTTTAGGCCCAAGGGCAGCTGCAGAGTGATAGAAAGCTAGACCGGGGTCAGTGGGCCTAAGCACTCAAGTTGGCTACTGACTGTGTGCCCTTAGGCAAAGCAGACCGTTTTTCTGAGCCTCACTTTCCCTTCTGCCAGAGATAGGGATTGGACTGAATCATGGGATTTTGCCCTATGGTCCCTGGATTCCAAAGAGGACTTGAGCCCCAAAAGATCAAAACCACTGAAACAATCCTTCAGCTATACAATGAGAACCACTTGGGAGGATTAACATATTGACCATGCCTGGGATGGGCCCCACCCCCAATATTCAGATTTGATGACCTGGCTCTCCCCCAACCTCAGTATCATTATGTACCAGCTGACTCAAATGCATGGGCTCAGCTGAAGAGTACTTCTCCATGACCCATAAGGTAAGCTTCCTCAGGTCTGCCCTGGTGTTTGCCCTCAGCCTGGTCTGTGTGGGATACAGGAGTTCTTGGGCTGTCCTGCTCAGGAGGGACAGTAGGTAGTGGAGACAAACACCAACTCACTGTTTATGCTGGGCACCCATGTCCTGCCTGCCCTGCCCCCCACCCTCCACCACGAGTGAGAGCCCAGGTAGCCCATGATAGGCACCCAAGCTCTCTTGGAGAGAACAGGCTCATCAGTCTCTTTGGGTTGATGGAATGGATGAAGGGCTCTGAATATGTTCCCTACCTCCCATTTGGGGGGGTTAGAAAATGGGGTAGGGGATCAGTGTCCAACAGGGAGGGCCTGGTACCTTCAGTGTCGGCCTCTGGGTTGGGCCGGGTGGACCCTCTGGAGCAGAAGAAGCCTTCCCAGCACTGTCCACCAGCCTCCGTAGCATTGGCACTTGGGCAGAACCTGCCCCTATCACAGGCTTGACATTCTGGCAGGCTGCTCAGTCCCTGCACAGGGCCATAGGTGCCTGGAGGGCAGGGCTGCCAGTCAAGCCCTGTCCCTTCAGGGCAGTAGAAACCTGGGAAGGGAGATGGGCCAAGATTAGGGACTGAGGAGGCAGGGGATGGGGAGGAAGCTGACAGAGGGCAGGCTCTGGGCGCTGGGCTGGTGTCCAGCATGGAGGCCTGGCATCTCTGCTGCAGGGCTCCTGCCCAGGAAATAGAAATGCTCTGTAAATCCCGGAGTTACCACCTTGTTATTAGATGTATAGGCCAGGCCTTTGAGGGAAGTGGAGAAAGGTTGTCAGCTGGGCTATTGGCAGGACACTCACCTCTTGGACACAGCTGAGGCCTCAGCCCTGGAACACAGTAGTGGCCACTGGGACAGATGTAACATTTTGTTGTGTGGGTGCCAGGGGTGTAGGAGCCAGGAGGACACGAAGTGGGGTCAACCATTCCCAGAGGACAGACGTGCCCAGGGGGGCAGGATCTCCCAGAGAGGCCCTCCATGGGGGTGGCAGGGGCAGTTCCTCCAGTGCAGGAAACACTGGAAAAATGTGAGCCAAGCAAAAGGGCCTCAGCCAAGGACAATTGCTGAGGAGCATGCAGCCACAGGCAGTGCATGGACATTTAGCATGGGCCTGGGACCCTTCCTAGGCTGTTGCTTCTTGAATTCTGGCATGACTTAACCTCTGCATGTCTGCAAGTGGCCCACAGGCTTCACAGGCCAGTGGGGGTGGCTCCTTCCTGACTGTAGGGATTTCCTCCCCCTTGCTCTCTGGCTGAATCAATCCTGGAATGGAACTACCTCCTTACTTTGTGGACACTGTTCCCTCAAATCTACGTGGGTGTGTTTGCCTACCCTAGGTGGCAAGGTGCTGGCCAGATTGTCAGGTGGCCTCTAGAGCAGAGTCTCCCTCCAGAGCAATCTTGACATCCTTCTGGGGTTTTGTTCCCTTCCTCAGACCAGGTACCAGGTGGGCATTGAGTGGGGACAGGAGCTCCTGCAAAAGTCAGAGTGACAGAGGGAAGAGGCCCCCAGTGGCCCAGAGGGAAACATTGGACTGAGTTAGGCTTCTATCCCTTGGATTTCTCCCTCTGAGCAGACCAGGATGGAAATGCTTCCCCTTCTCAGCTTCTAGGGGGAGGGCAGGGACCAGTTCAGCTTTGGAGTCCTTGAGTCAACTTTATTGAATGAAAGGAAGATTCTTGCCATTCTGCAAGAATGGGGGAGGAATAACCAGGCCCCTGAAAGCATCCTCAGGGCAAAGGAGGAAGGTCAGTTGCTCAAGTGAGGTTTCCTGAGGGCCAGGTTAGAGGAGGGTTCCCAGGGAGGGGAAAGGTGAGGACTGTTGAGCAGAATCAGGAGGGCATGTTGGGGAGAAGGGACCTGTACTCAGCCCTGCACAGCTTAGCACTGCCCTCCACTGAGGGCCATGGCTCATGTGCTGGGAGAAAGGCTCAAAACCTGTAGAGACCTGCCTTCAACAGCAGGAGGCTGGAAGGGCCTTGACCTCCTCCCACCCTGCCACCATTGAAGTAGAGTTAGAGGTGGTGAGGTACCCTCAAGGCAGTAGTGCCCAGCAGGGCAGAGGAGTCCCCGTGCCCCATCCGTGGGGTCCTTGCTAGTGGCTCCTCCCTTGCACCAGTGCCCTGCAGCACAGTCTCCTAGAAGAAAGGACATCTTGTCAGCTGTTCCCACAGTACCCCTTGCTGGAGAACACACCACAAGGCACAGGGCTGCTCATGCTGTCCCCAGACCCTCCCCCACTATGGCCATAGACTATACGTGTCCTGACCCAAAGCCAGCCCAAGCCACCCTGTTCCTCGGATGAGCAGGGTCCTGAATCTCTTCCAGGTTCAGTCAGTGCAAGTTCCCAGGTCAAAGTGGTTGTGGGGTCTGGGCCAGTTTGAGATTGCCCTCCTTAGAGACTGCCAACTGCCAGGACTAGATTTTCCTTATTGATCAAAACATTTCCAGCCATTTCATAGGGAAGCCACCCAAGCTAATGGGGTGTGGGGGGCAGGGGCTGAGATGTTAAAGGCCCTCTAGAAGAACCCCTGAACCCTGTGCTGACAGCAGACAGCCGGGGGTGGTTCTACTTTGAGGCAGGTATACTGTGATGAAGGGACTCCCAATTCTGGGTGGTAGATCACTGGAAAGTTTTAATGTTTTTATTTTTATTTTTAATTTTTTTAAACATTTATTTATTTTTGAGAGAGAGAGAGAGAGAGAGAGAGAGAGCAAGTGGGGGAGGGGCAGAGAGAGAGGGAGACAGAGAATCCAAAACAGGCTCCAGGCTCTGACCTGTCAGCACAGAGCCCGAAATGGGGCTTGAACTCAGGAACCGTGAGACATGACCTAAGCCAAAGTCGGACACAATCACTGAGCCACCCAGGTGCCCTATCACCTGGGAAGCTTTTTAAAACTAGACACTGAGGTCTGACCCCATACCTCCTGACTTTCTGGGGTGGGATGTGGGGACACAGTGTTTCTGATGTATGGGGTCTTGGGAAGGCGGTGGAATATTTGCCCAACACCCTGCTGCTCTGTCCCCCATCTTTACCAGTGATCCAGGTCCATATAGTTTTCCCCTGAAGCATCTCCTCCTCAGCCTGCTCTGGGACCCACCAATCAAGCCCACCCTGTGCCGAAGTCCTTTTCTGCCCTCCAGGACATACCTGTTGGTGCCGCGAGCCCTGCCAGTTCACAGAATTTCCCAGCAGGGCACAGCTGGCATTCAGCGATGCTCCTTAGCCCTCTCCGAGGGCCGTATGTACCTACTGGGCACCTGTGGTGTGTGGCCATGGCTGTGCCCAGGGGGCAGTAATAGCCTTGAGGACAAGGATATAGGCTGAAGTCCTTGATGGGCCCAGCACTAGAGTCGCAGTAATAACCTGGCCAGGAGGGAGGGACACTTAGGAGGACTCTCCTCTCCCTGAGACATTTAGACATAACAGGGTCTCTTGCCACAAGGGCCTTGAGAGCTGTGCTGTGGAGCCCAGGACCCAGACAGCTGCCCTTGGGGCGCTCTCCCCCCCAGACCTTGTCCCCCTTCCCTGCACCTGAAGATCTTTGCTGCCTCTCACCTGCTGGGCAAGGCCCACTGGGGGCCTGTAGACCAGCCTCCTTGCAGTAGAAGCTTCGTGGGCAGGTCTGGCATGCAGAGGGCATGGTCTGCTCTGCGAGGCCGGAGAAGGTGCCAGCGGGACATGGTGTTGGCCTGTGTGATGCTGCAGCTGAGGACACAGGGAGGCAGCAAAGCCATGGCCTGGCTGAGGGGAGGCCTCAGGTCCAGGGGGTAGGCTCCTTACGGGCAACAGGTGTGGGCCCAGCCTCAGAGATGGGGCAGGACCCATGGTGACTTTGCCTGTAGGACCCATCTCTGCCAACCTCCCTGAAGCCCAGCTCCCTGGCCCCTCCACATCACATGGAGAGACTCAAGCCCTTCACCTGCTGCTGGGGGATCATCATGTGGGCTCATACACTGACAGCTAATGAGACTCCTGATGCGACAAGGCCACTGCTGTCAGTTCTCAGCTGTCCACATCAAACAACTCAAATCACAGCAAACATCCCAAGTGACTTTAACTACTCCCCACTGCAACATTCCTTGGCCTTGGGATGGACCATCTACGGCATCCCCTTTCCCTCTGGCTTCTTCCCAATTGCCCCAGGGTCCAGACACAAACTGAGAAGTAAGATCTGTCAGCAGCCTTCTGGGCAGGAGGCCGAGTAGGGCTGAGAGTGGGGCCCATGGAGACACTCACGGCAGAAGGTTCCTGGGGGACAGGGGGCCCCTGTCAGCCCATCCTCTGGAGCTGGGGACACTGCTCCTTTGGCACAGAAGTAGCCAGCCTGGCAGGGCCCACTGGGTGTGGACAGGCCTGGGGGTGAGAGGGGGTGCCAGGCTGAGGCTGAGTAGCCTCCTTATGCAGACAGACAGGGGTCCTTGTGCAGTGTCTGGCCCCGGAGGACTGGGAGTTGCATGAGTGGCTGAGCCTATGCCCAGCGCTTTGTCTCTTTCTCTCCTCTACCCAACCCTGTGACAGGGGTACCACTTTCATCTCACAGAGGGCCTGAGGCATTGTCAGTAGTAGCAGACAGAGCTGAGATCTGAGCCGAGGCTGGGGTCTTGGCCTCACTATGCTATACCATCTGAGGGTGGCCAGAGGCTGGGGCAGGAAGAGTCTAGTTCATATCTGGGTCCTCAGTGACTGGGAGTGTTTGGTCACAGCAGGTGCTCAGGACGTCACTCAGTCACGGGGATTCGTGAGAGGGCATAAGTGAAGGGCCACCGAGCTCCTTCCTCTGCAGAGAGACTTGCCCTCCCTTGGTATTCTGCAATGACCCACCTGTGTTCACTCAACCATGATGGCAGCAAGTTTATGTTAGCACAGACCTTCCTGTAGGCTTGCCAAGCACACCACCTGACCAGGCAGGTACAGACATCAGTTCTCAGTTTATAGAGGGAAATATTGGTTCATGCCTGCAGCCACACAGCTGGTAAGAGCAAGGTGGGTTCCTACCATTTCTCTCAATCGTCTCCAAGCCTGGATCATAGCACAGTGGCCAGAGAGGGCTCCTGGGTCCTTACCAGAGGTGGCACAGAAAGAGCCTGGTGGGCAGGGCATGGGTTCTGAGCTGCCCTCAGGGCAGAAGGATCCAGCTGGACACTTTCCCCCTGTGGCCGTGGCTGGACACAGGCAATTGGTGCTGGTGTAGTTGTCCAGGTCAAAGGGGCGGGCGGTCCAGGCTGCTGAGACGCAGAACCAGCCTGGGGTGGAGATCAGCACAGAAAGGCAGGCAGTGGGGCAAGAGGACTGTTGGGGACCCCAGGGGTCAAAGGCTGAGCTCACCCAGGCTGCAGGCCTACTCCTCCCAGTAGCTGTTCCAGGAGATAGTTCAGGTCACCCCAGGTCCAGGGACAGCAGTAGGAAGCACGGGGATAGGTGGGAGTTTCTTAGGGTGCTTTGGGAAGCGCACCTGCATCACATGGTCCAGAGGCCTGGGTCAGATTCTCCTGCCCACAGTAGTGGCCTGGGGGACAAGGCAGGCAGCTGTCCAGGCTCTGGGTCATTGGGTCTGGGTTGTAGTAGCCCCGAGGGCAGGGGAACTGGGTGGCATATTTGGTGCCTGAAAAGCAAAGTTCAGAGGAGGGAGTCCAGCTGGGCTCAAGGCTAAGGAGAGAGACCATGCCACTCACTTCTCCTGGTGCCATCTCGTAGGACCTGTCCTGGCAAATTCCTGGCCTGAGCCACAGGAGCCACTGCCTCACCAATAGCTTATGTTTGGCTTTCCAGGCTGTGTGGTCCCAGGCCCAGGGTCCACAAAGCCATAGAGTTTGCAGGAATCATTTTCCTGGTGGTGAACTTTGCTGAAAAGCATGTGGCCCCAAATTTATAACATACTGGTAAAGTAATCTTAAATCTTTAGTTTTTAGCCAATGGGATTATGTTATAGAGTAGAAAGTAAAACTCTCCTGAATTTTAAAGGTAAAGCAAAACACTTGTATGAAATTTGCTGCTCAAGGCCTCTTGCTTTGGGCTCAGCCTCTGTGAAAGGTCCAGTCCTTCCCTGGGCCTTTGGGACAGGTGGTGGGACAGTCTCAGCAGTGAACATCTGTGTGATCCTTGGTTGCTGCTGCAGTTTACAGAGCAGCAAGCACCAAGCCCCACCCCTACCCTTGCCACCTATACTAGCCCTTGCTGCTCAGCCTTGCCTCTGGGAGTTGTGGCCCAGGCACTCACCTCTGGGGCAGTAGAAGCCAGTGGGGCAGGGGTGCCCGCTGTAAGTGGTGATGTTCTCAGGGCAGTAATAGCCAGCAGGGCAGGGGAAGCAGGATGCTTGGCCAGTCAGGTTGCTGTAGGAGCCAGCAGGGCAAGGATGGGGAAGGCTGGTCCCACTGGGGCAGAAGTGGCCTTGGGGACAGGGCCCCCCGTGCTCTGCGTGGCCTGAAGAAAGGAAGGAAGCTAAGTGAGGAGTGCAAGCCCAGTCACTGTTGAGCATAACGGAGCCTGGGGTGACTTGTGCCACCAAGACCAAATGTGGACTTGGGTTTGGGGCAGAGGCTCAAGGGTTTTAGAAATAAATAATGCTGATAATTAACATTTATATAGCATCTTCCAGATCAAAGAATATATGCTTTATATATATGTTATATATTTATGCATGTGTATTTGAGCCTCAGAAAATCCCCCTTTCGGGTTGCCTGGGTAGCTCAGTTGGTTGAGTGTCTGACTCTTGACTTTGGATCAGGTCATGATCCCAGGGTCAGGGGAAGAAAGAAGGAAAGAAGGAAAGAAAAGAAAGAAAGAAAGAAAGAAAGAAAGAAAGAAAGAAAGAAAGAGAAAGAAAGAGAAGAAGGAAAGGAAAGAAAGAAAGGAAGGAAGAAAGAAAGAAAGAAAGAAAGAAAGAAAGAAAGAAAGAAAGAAAGAAAGAAAGTAAAAAGAAAAAGAAAATCCCCCTTTCGTAGGTGGGCAGGAATAATGACCCATTTTTAGTGGGGATGGCATCCTGGAATGGTAACTGATTTTTGTGACCAGCGTCTCTCCGTGCTTCGCCCAGACTCAAAGCCTGTTTTTTTTTATATTCCCCCTTGTGTTCTTCTGAGGACACACAACGTGAGTGTTTATTTAAAAAAAAAAAATGGATTTAGAAAGCATTGCTTTCATGTGTGGTTGTGAGCAGAACCCTGTGCCTCCTATAACCGCCCCCCCCGCCCAAGTCCCTGCACTGGGGTCATGACTCCTGCTCTCTTGCTGCCCACCCGACTCCCCAGAACTTCACTTTCCATCCTGGAACTGGGTTTTTGCCTCAAATGTTTTTTGGACAAATGGAAGTTCTTGAGAAGAGGGACTTTAAGGCCCTGGCCTAGGTTCAATGGCCCTCACCCAAGTTGTAGCTCAGTGCTGTGTGTACCATCCCCCTCCCCCTTCAGAAGTTCCCAAGGAATAAAGGGCATCCTCTGAGAACATGGGTGCAGAGGGTCTTCCCTGTGAGCTTACCTTGTGCTCCACCTCCCCACGGGTGCTGTCTCTGGCCCTCATGGGAGACGAGGTCCACACTCAGCTCACCTCTGGGTTCCTCAAAGGTACCATTCTGGAACCTGCTGGCTGGTCTCTGGAAGCCCCCAGGTTCTCCCTGCCCACATTCTTGAAAATATATGGCGTTTCCATCTTTGGGTCAGTGGGGCTCTGATTTAGGAGGTTGGGTGGGGCTGAGGTGGGCTCAGAACCACAGATGTGACAACAGCCCAATGACCACAGTCCAGAGGGCAGTGAGCCAACCATGAGAAATACTGCTACAGGCACAGGACAGGAGGCCAGTGGGTCCAGGAATAGCAGTCAGACTTCTAAACACTCCGACCAAGGATCTTCTCCAGGCCCGCTTGTTCACACCCTTCCCCTTTGTCCTCAAATTGCCCCATACCCAGTCACCTCCCATAATCAGAGTGCCCATCTACCTCTGGGCGTTGGGCCAGTGCAGGGCCCACACCAGTCCTAAGAGACCCCTTACCTGCTGGGGTTGGGGAGGAGACTCCTTCCATACAGAAGTATCCAGGTGAACAGGGTCCAGAGGGGGCAGTGAGGCCAGATGCACCACAGAAATGGCCAAAGGGGCAGGACAGGCACTCCGATGCCATGGTGAGAAACATCCTGGAGAGACAGAGAGAAACCTGGGCATCAGTGGGACCTGGTGGAGTAGCCATGTCCTGGCAAGGGACCATGCATTTCTGGAGCTGCCTTTTCATTTCTCCTCTTTTAGGTTCCCTGGGATTCTTCCTGCTTACAAGGCAGGTGGTTTCATTCTGGAAGATGCCTGGAGGAGAGCTCAACAGGGCTCTCTTTCTCTTTCTCCCCCTGCTGCTCCCCAAGACAGCTGTCTGGGTATAGTTGTCCTTTTCCATCTTAATCTTAATTCAAACTCAGTTGTCTAGGGCCACAGACCTTTTCGTCTGGCAGCAATAGGCAGAACATCCACCAGCCCTTCAACCATTGGCTCCACAGCTGTCCCCTTGCCCTGAGTACCTTCTCTTGGGGGCTGGGATGCTCCTAAACATGGGAAGATGGGACTCTACTCTCAAATTAGACTCAGGCAGATGCACAGAATACCTGATAGCCTTTCTTTCTCGGGTATGAATGTTCTCAAGCTCCCAGCAGCCCATATTGCCTGCCCTTATTCTGATAAGAAAACTCCCTTTACCTATAATGCTGGTCACAGGTCAAGTGGAAGCCCTGCTCTGAGGCTGATGTCCTTCTGTGGTGGAGGGATGCTGCCAGTGAGATGGTCCATGTGGACAGAAGACCAGGAGGAAGACAGCTCTGAGCTTACCCCCATGGGCTTCTCACTCACCGATCTGAGAAGGTACCCACAGGGCAAGGCAGGGGCACTGCTGTGCCCACTGGACAGAAGTGGCCTGGAGGGCAGGGGCCCCCTGCCATGGCATGGATGCCTCCGTCAGGTTGGGTGACTTCAGCTCCTGCCCAAAGTCAGAAGTAGGTGGGATCACAAAATAGCCCCTCCCACACCCAAACCAATCACTCAGTAGTCCCAGTCTTGCCCACCCTCTGCAGAGGACATTTTCTGAAATACAGTAGCAGAGATTAAAAACTGGAGTGATATCACCCTTGACTGCCCAGGCAGCTCCAGTCCAGGGTCCTGTCCAGTCCTGGCTCATCACAGGGACAGTGGGTGGGGCCCCAGGTGTGGGGGTGGGGCACAGAGATGTAATCAGAAATTATCTGGGCAGACTGCAAAGGTGAGGAGAAAGTACAGGGGTGCCAGCATTTGGCCTATTCTGGAGAAAGGTGGGCACAGGACAGACCAGGAGGACTGGGGGCTCCACACCCAGCTTGAGAAGCAGAGTCTGAGCCACTGAATGAAGGCCTCTGGGACACTTGTTTTGGAAGCCTGTTCCCTTCTTGGCCAAGTTTGTTATTTCTATTTGCAGCATTATGACCCTTTATTAGCTCATGGAGCACATAATCTATGGGTAATAAACTCTAAGAAGAAGAAGGATAGGAGAAGTTAGGAGAAGAGAAAAAAAAGTATGTGTGATCCTGGTTTTGTCACTGCCCCCAAGCTGGCAGGTTTACCTGTGGAAGCATGATGTGTACGCATCTGCGGGCATGTGTGAGCATAGGAAACACGTGCAGTGCATGTTGTACCAGCAACAGGCAGGTGAAGGAGGAAGACAGAGTAACAGAGTTTTAAACATCTGTGGTCTTACAGTTTGCATGAGAGTTGTCTCCACACCCCCAAGGACACTGATGTCACAAGGGGGAGGATAAACAGTGGCTGCTCTTTGTGGGCTGTCCTTGGACAAGGGAGGTCTGGGGTTGGGAGATGGTCCATAATCTCACCCCTGGGGCACCCCTGAGCCGGTGGGGGTGGGGGGTAGAGGTGCTGTCTGGCAGGGGCTGCCGGGCTGGTGCTCATCCCACAGCACAGTCCTAGAGTGCTGCCCATGAGCTCCGTGCTGGCCCAGGCCACAGAGAACCTGCACGGGTGGCAGTGAGGTCATGATGGCAGGGTCTTGGGAGACACAAGACCTCAGTGGGGTCACCAGCCAGGCCCAATCTTGTCACTGGAGGAAGGACAGGGAAGGAAGTCCTGTTCCCTGAGGCTCCCCCAGCCCAGAGGTTCCATGATGTGCGATCTCATAGCTGCCCTTATCTAGCCCCACACTTAACTCACTCTGCCAGAAGGTCTCTTGATGCTGCCCTGGGGAGTGAAGTACAGCCAAGGTCAGGCCTGCAATGCTCCCAACACTCCCACCCTTTGAAGCAGGGCGTCGGATGGAGCCACTGCTCAGCCTGCCCTGCAAGAAGCCCAGTCCCATGCTGTCACTTCTGGGCCAATGACATGAGTGTCACTGAGTACACATCCTCACTTACCCAGGACCATGCCAAGCCCTTTGTCTCCTCCATGGAACCTGTTCTTCTGTATTATGGCCACTTCTTTGCCTTATTTACTGTCGTATCTAATTTTTACCTCAATAATACAAATTCCCATATTCTGTATTCTTATTGGGCACATGAGAAACTGAGTTAAGTGATTTCCCACAGCAAGGAATAGTGCCACTGGACTTCTGCCCAGTCTAAAGGCCCTGTCCTTGACCACTGTTCCCAGGGCCTCCTGTACCCTAGGCCATCAGAGAGAGGCTTCCAGTGACCTGCTGCTCCCCAGGCCCCAAAACACAGTTTTGACCTGACTCTCCAGGAGAAACCCCAACTGCTCCCTTCTGTTTCCTCACCTGCAAAACATAGCCAACAGCTCTGGGCTGGGCTTTGGCCCTTCCATGGACTGGACATGTCCTGAGGGCAAGGAAAGGGGATGTGGCCAGTGCCCTGGGGACAGTAATGACTGGGAGGGCAGGTCCTCTCCTGGTGGCTCTCTTGGCCTGGAAAGTAAAGCATCTGTGTCAGTTTGTGGCCTTGCCCACCCTGTGTTGTAGATGGTTTCTATAGCAACTCTGGTCTGCCTTCTGAGCCAGCCCAAGTACCTGAGCCATTGCTGTGATGCCCATCTGTCTGGGATGTGGCCACCTGTGAGCTTTCAGGGCAGATGTGGCCCACAGAGCCACCATCTCCCCATGGGCCACTGAGAGGTGTCGGGGTCCATGCCCCTCCTGGGCAGTAATATCCTAGAAGAAGAGAAGGCATTCAGGCTGGTCTATTTTTTGGTGCTGGAGCTGTGCTACTTGCCTTCCCATCCATAAGGGTCCTGCCACACTAATAACAGCTTTGATGGCAACATGCTCTGTGGATATCCCAGATGAGCTATTAACTAGGTCCCTTTGAATGTACATCTTCAAATACGTGTTCACCACTTAGTCAAAGGGAGGCTGAGGTGGGTGGCAGGATGGTGGAGCAGAGTGCCTGCGTCTCATCCATCTGAACCTAAATTTCACTCCCCAGTGAACCCATGGATATTCTGTTGTACATGGAACCCCCCCCAATCCAGAGGCCCTTGGGGGAAGGTCAAAGTGTTGTCCCAATCACAGACAAGGTGATGGGCCTTCCCGGGCCAAGCAGGCAGAAGACTCTTCCTTAGCCTTTGGAACACCACTGTCCTTCCTCATCCCTGGCCCTTCTTTTCCTTCTCCTTCCCCCTCATCTAGGCCTCAGGACTTGGAACAATCCATTTAGAAGGGGCACCTAGTAGCTTCCAGCCTGCCTCCCAAGGCCAAGCCGAGCCTCACTGACCTGGGAACACTTCCCCTAAGCTCTCACTAACATGTCTCTACCTCAGGAGCTGAGGGTCCTAGGGCCAGGGCCCAGGTGGCAGACCTGACCATCCTCTGCTTGTGCTTTTCCTGCCAGGCCATCAGGGGAGATATGGATGCCCTCACCTGGTGCACACAGGCCCCTGGGGGCAGCCTGGCCTGCTGCAGCACAGAAAAACCCAGGTGGGCAGGGCAGGCACCAGCTCACATCCTGTGCCCCTCTCTCTGCATTCCAGGTGCCAACTGGGCAGGGCCTCTGCCTGGCATCCTTGGTGCCAGCAGGGCAGAAATGGCCAGCAGGGCAGAGGTCACCAAAGGGGAGTCCCTCCTAGAGGAAGAGGGTCCGGTTGAGTTTTAAAAGTTGAGAACAAGGGGGTTCTCTACACTGGGCTCCCTCATAGTCCTTCTGAACCCCTCTGTGAGGAGGCCTGCCTCAGTCAGCCAGTAGTGCACTCCTGCTCATTTACACGCATCAACCTGACTACATCCCCCTCTGGGAAATGCTCTGGGAGTTTAACTTTTCAGAAAAATGAAATAAATTTTAATGTTGAGTAGCCTAAACAATCCCACTTCTCTGCCTATTTGCTGAAAGTGCTGCTACACTTGTGGTAAGGCACATCTGTCTGTCGGTCTTATCTTTCTCACTCTTACCTATGTATCATCTTTCAGTCATCTATGTATCGACAGTATACCTACCTGTCATTGTTAACTGTCACCTATTAACCAGCTGGATGGTATTCCATATCTGTGCTTAGATATTTTCCTATTACTGGGCCTTTGTGTTGTTTTGTGTTGTGTTTTTGCTGTTAAAATGTGTGGTATTTTGAACATCTTTAACATATTTAAATGAATGACATTTTTTTCCCTTTTATGTTCTTTCCCACATGAGTATTGGATCAAAGGGTACAAACTGCCTTGAGGCTCTTGTCAACATGTTTCACGATTGTTGTCCAGCAGTCTGGGCCCAGGTGCGGCCCACTGGAAATGGACTCTATCCCTCAGCAGTGTCTTCTTAGGGCCTCAGCAACTGTGTTTACTTTTGATGATTAGTAGATGCATATTGTACAGAAATGGCTTTGGTTCATGTGTCTTAATTGTCAGCTCTGTTGTGCATTTTCCTAACTGATGACTTATTTGTATTTGGTGGCTTTTTAGGTAAAAGCTGGAAACTGATATTAAATACTTTGGCCCTTCCACATTTTTATTGGCCATGTTTAATGGTTGCAGTTTTACTGGCTCTGTCTCTGCAACGTCCCACCATTTTTGCTCTGTTACCCCAAGAGGCCGTGAGCCCTAAAGGTAGGTACTGTTGTCCCCTGACTCCAGCCCAGTCCTCTGAGCTCAGGCCAGCCTTGCCTCCCTTAGGCCCAGGAGGGCCTGCACTCACCGGAGAGGAGGTGTTGGAACCAGGCCCACAGTGGTGCCCAGGACTGCATAGCCCCTGGGGCTCAGTCAGGCCTGTTCTGCCACAGAAGGCCCCAGGGCGGCACAGCTGGCAGTCTTCCACACGTGCTGCCCCAGGGGCCTCTCGGAAAGTGCCCTGAACAGAGAACGTTGAACTGACATCAAGGACCTGGAGGCCAGAATGGGGCTCCAGGCCTGGGTAGCCTGGCTGCTCTGCTAGGAAGGGAACAGAGCGGGGCCCCTCCACCCTCACCCTGGACACGGCAGGGCTGGGGAGGAGGAAATGGCCTGCTTGAAGAATGATCCTCCAGAACACACACACGAATGAGTGGGACTTACTTTTTGATAGACCAACAGTGTTTGATGGCAAAACACCCACCCAGTGAGGAATGTGATTAATTCACAGCAGATTTCAAAAGCAGGCAGGAAGAGAGAATAGAGGACATCAGATCATTTGAAGAGGTGCGTATATCTTGGGGAGAAGAAGCCATGGCTACAGTGGGGGGTGGGGGAGATTGGAGGGTTCTGGAGCCTGGAGAACAAAGGCTGCCCCCCCAGCCCCCCCCCCCCTGCTGGCAGCTCCACCTGAGTCTCTATCTTTCAGCTCCCGAGCCTCTCCCTCCCTCTCCCTGAATCCCTCCCTCTTCCACAAGCCTGGGTTGCTTTGCCCCTTGTGACCTCTGGTCTAACACCACTATCAGAAATCAGCTTTGAGAAAGGGAGTGGTCCAGTGCTCCTCATCAGAGTGGGGCAGGAGGCAGAGGGCTGGCGTGTGGCCGTGTCACAGTGAAGGAGTGTCCTCCACCCCAACCACTGGTACAGGGCTGATGGCTCCAGAGCCTTTGCAGGCACAGGTGAAGAGATGCCAGGAGGGCTGAGGGGATCTTCTTACCATGGGACAAGGGATGGTCAGCAGGCCTGGGGCTGGGCAGTAGTGCCCAGGTGGACATGCTATGGGGCGGGCCAGTTTTGTCTGATTGCAGAGCTTTCCTCCTGAGCACTTTTGGCACCAGAGATGGCCTGGACCCTGGAAGGAGGATTGGCAATAAGGTTGGTTTCTTTCCACTCCTCTAACATTTGGGCCAAGGCTGGCACATTGTAGGCATTCAGAATACATGTGGAATTGAACTGAGAATGCTGCTGGCTGGGACCCCAGGCTATTGTGTACATCTCCTTCTGAGGAGGGCAGGGCATGGGAGGGGCTCAGAGCAGGGCAGATGCCAGTAAAACTGAGGTACTCTCTGAGCACCTGCCCTGGTCCACAGGTTTCCAACGCCTGGAGGAAAGGGGCCCAGGATGGAGGCTGCACCTAGCCACCTCCCCACTTCCCTGACTGTAGGATCCTCCCCCTTCTGAGCCCTCTAAGGGATGGAGTCTGTTCTGGGAACACTTACAGAGAAGCTTCCAGCACCACAGGGCTGTGGGGTAGCAGTGCCTGGCTCAGGGCAGTGGTGACCTGCAGGGCAAAGCACACAGGCCACAGCCAGCCTTGCACCCAGACTCTGGTGGGAGGTTCCCCTGGAAAAGAAGCAGAGAGCAAGGAGTGTGGGTGCCCACAGCCTTCTTGGGGAGGAGCCGTGACAGCCACATGGGATCACCATTGATGGAGGGCAGGAGACCACCACTGTCTCCAGCCTCACCCTCCGGATTTAAAGGCCAAGTCCCACCCTGGCTGTAAACCCCTGGGTTATGCTGAGGATGTGGTAGGTGTGGCCCTAAATGTGGCCTAGATGGGACAGTGTATCGAGAGAGGTTTTAAAACCAGGCTTATAGGCTGATCGTCCTTCTATTAAAAGTTTGCACATGACATATCTGATAAAGGGTTAGTATCCAAAATAAATAAAGAACTTATAAAACTCAACACCTGAAACAACAAATAATCCAACTAAGAAATGGGCAGAAGACATGAATAGACTCTTTTCCAAAGAAGACATACAAATGGCCAACCGATACATGAAAAGATGCTCAACATCACTGATCATCAGGGAAATACAAATCAAAACTGTAATGAGATACCACCTCACAGCTGTTAGAATGGCTAAAATCAACAACACAAGAAATGACAGTTGTTGGTGAGGATGTGGAGAAAAAGGAACCCCCTTGCACTGTTAGTGGGAATGCAAATTGGGGCAACTAGTCTGGAAAACAGCATGGAGGTTCTTCGAAAAGTTAAAAGTAGAACTACCCTATGATCCAGCAATTGCACTGCTAGGTATTTATCCAAAGAATACAAAAATACTACTTTGAAGGAACACATATACTCTGATGTTATAAATATTATCTACATAGCCAAATTATAGAAATAGCCCAAGTGTCCATTAACACTTGTAAATATGTATATATATATGAATATTACTCCATATTTATTCAATATTTACTTCACAAAAATATTACTCAATATTTACTTCATAAAAAATAATGAAATCTTGCCATTTGCTACAACATGGATGGAGCTAGAGAGTATTATGTTAAGCAAAATAAGTCAGTCAGAGAAAGACAAATAACATATTATTTTACTCATATATGGAATTTAAGAAACAAAACAAATGAGCAAAGGAGAAAAAAGAGAGGCAAACCAAGAAACAGACTCTTAACTATAGAGAACAAACCAATGGTTACCAGAGAGGAGGTGGGTGGGGTGAGGGGGAGGGGGCTAACAGGTGCTGGGAATTAAGGAGAGCATTTGTCATGATGAGCACTGAGGGATGTATGGAATTGCTGAATCACTGTATGGTGCACCTGAAACTAATATTACACCGAATGTTAACTACTTGGAATTTAAATAAATTAAAACACAACCAAACAAAAAGTTGTCTGTTCCTCTACTTTGTTTATGTTTTTATGTTGGTGTGGTCTATCATTGGTCTGTCTGTCTCTCTCTGTCTTATTGTAAGTGATTTGTAATGGCCCTTATATAATAAGGCAGTAAGTAGATGGATGCTTGGCCTGACGTTCATATTGAAGACATCTCCCTGCTTGGTTGTTTGCCTTTTAACTTTGTTCATGATGCTGTTGAACAGAAGCTTGAAATAACTACCTTCAGATCCTGTGGTCTTTCCTCAATTATTTCTGCCTTTCATGTCATGCTTCTTTTCCACATTCTCTCTGGTTGTAAATATTTATTTTAAAAAGTTTTAAAAATATTTATTTATTTTTAAGAAAGAGAGAAAGAGCATGAGCAGGGGAGGGTCAGAGAGAGAGAGAGAGACACACAGTATCTGAGGCAGACTACATGGTTCTGAGCTGTCAGCACAGAGCCCGATGTGGGGCTTGAACTCAGGAACCGCGAGATCATGACTGGGCTGAAGTCGGATGCTTTACAAACTGAGCCACCCAGGCACCCCTACAGTTTTGTTTTTTACATGGAAATCTATATTTGGTCTGAAATGTATTTTGGTTACTACTGTTTTCACTTTTTACGTGAAGAATATGTATCACTTTTTCAAAATAAGAAAAATTCTTAAAGTTTACTCTGTGACCAGAGGAATAAGGGGCACATCTTCATAAACCAGTCAAATCAACAGAGAGAATTCCAGAGCGCCAAATGATCGTTGCTAAGATGTCAGCCAGAATTAGCTTCCAGAGTGCTTGGCCTTGGGGTGTATTGTTCTTGAAGCAGCTTCTCTACTGGGGTGTGGGCACCTTACCCATTGACTCCAGCCCAGAGTGAGTTCTCTCCCTTTCAACATCTAGGGCCATGAGGGTGGGGGTGGGTCCCACTCCAATTTGCCACCCTGCATCTCAGCCCTGGCCCTTGCCTTTTCAGTTCCTATGTCTTATCTTAACAAAGCTATCAGGTCCTAAGGCAGCCCAGACCCTCATCTCTCTTTATAAATCCCTCGATGCCTGGCATAGTGCCAGGCTTCGGCCTGTACTTAATAAACATGTGGTAACTTTGAGGATGGCCATACCCTTCAGCCTCCCTTACCGTGGGCAGAGCACGGGCTTGGGGGCACCACTGGGGCAGAAGGCCCCTGGGGGACATGGCAGACAGTCTTCCATCTGGTTGTTGCCTGCTTGAGAGCTGTAGGTGCCTGCTGGGCAAGGGAACTGGGTGCTCCACATTGTACCTGTTTCAGAAAGAAGGAGGGGTCTCAGGAGGGAAGAGGGGGGCCAGGGCTGCATTATGCAGGTACAGTAGCTTCTCACCCTACTGCCTGGGGACAGTTCCTCAACAGAGGCCACTGGGGAAGGGGCAGGGAGCAGGGGGTGCCACTCACCTAGGACCAGCCTTGTCTGGACTCATACCCTGGGAATCCCCATTCAGGATGTTCAGCAGCTGAGCAGTCTTGGCCCTACTCTCAGGAAGGTTCTCTTGAAATCTAACCTTAGTATGGCAGGCTGGCTCGTGGCTTTCTCTTCTGGCACTCACCTGTGACCTTGCAGAGCAGACCGTGGCCCCACTCACCTTGTGGGCAGTAATGCCCAGCTTTGCATGTCCCTGAGGGAAGCTGGGCTCCAGTGACACAGAACCAGCCCCTGGGACAAGGTACACACTCCTCGACTGCTGTTAGTCCAGTCTGGTTACTCCAGGTGCCTGGGGGACACTGGAACTGGGTCGGCCGTTTGGTGCCCAGAGGGCAATAATGGCCAGCTGGACAGGGGATAGGGGGCCAGTTTGGACTTCCAGTTCCTGCAAACACAATCTTGAATTAGACCCGGAGGAGCAGCACCCCCTCCAGCTACATCCCTCTGGTAAGTGGCAGGGACATGGACTGGGGCCTGGCATTGGTGAAAGGGGCATGTAGGTCAGCAGCGGCCCAAGGCTACCTGAGGCAGCATGGTGGGAACGCAGTGATCTTCATGGTCCCATCCTCGGACACCCTAAGTGAGGTGAACCATGATCTTTGTGTGAAAACAAAGGGTTATGGGTCAGGGTCTATTTTGCTGGCCTTCCTTGTCTAGGAGTGGAGATGGTTCTTCACCCAAAAAGGCAGGGTCCAATAGGCAGCAAGGCTGCCTTTCCCCCTTTTCACTCACCCCTAGGACAGGCTACTCCCGAGGGGCAGACCTCACACTGTGACAGGTCAGAGAGGTTGTTGCGGCTGCTAAATGTCCCGGGTGGGCAGGCATGGGTGGGAGCATTGGGGCTGGAAGAGCCCACAGGGCACACATACCTACGACAACCAAGGAGCACCCATCAGCCTGGGTAGTCGCAGGGAAATCCCATTGTGCCTGCTGGCCTCTGTGGCTTTGTTGCAGTAACCTCCCTGTGCCCCTTTCTCCCCGTGGGAAAGACAGGAGTTACCTAGCTGCCTCCAGCTCATGTCCAGGCCCCGGTGCTCCTGGGGAGGGTCCTGGAGCCTGGGGCTGGAGTGACACTGAGCCCTGATTGGGAGGCAGGGGCCCTCCCAGGACACGGAGGTGGGTGGATGTTTGCTGAATCCCCACCTGAATCTGAGGGTATGACTCCTGAACGATGGTAGAGGGAGGACTCTGAGCCCCCATCCAGTCACCTCTATATCATTAAGAAATCAAAGTTCCTTACCCCGGTGTGCACTCTGCATCTGGCTGAGTCAGCCCAGCCTGGGTACAGGCCTTGCCTGCTGGGCATGGAACACAGTCTGTGGTTTCATCCTGGCCTGGATTCGGGCTAAATGTGCCTGGCTGGCATGGGATGGGTTGGGTGGCTCGGTTGGGGCAGAAGTATCCCGCTGGGCACTGCAGACACTGGCTGAGAACTGGAGAGAGAACAGCCCACATCACTGCAGTTCTCTCTGAAGGACCTGCGTTGCTGGCCTCCAAAGGAAAACAATGAATGCTTCCCAGGCCCTGGTGGGTCTGATCCTCCTGTGGGCCTGGGAGTGCAGGGAGGAGGGTTGCCATCGGCATTTACCAAGGTGCAGAGTGGGGGGGGGGGGTCCTTTCTTCTCCATGCAGAGACCAGTGGCTTCCTTGCTCTGTCAGTGCTGCAGGTTTCAGGGGGCTCCCACTGCCTCAGCAGCACAGCCCACAGACGACTATGACAGGGAGTCTCCTAGCTTCTCAAACTCCCATCTTCCTTTCTATAAAATGGGATTCCAACAACACAGCTTCCCAGGCTTGCTGTGACAACACTGTGCAATGTGACCGAGCCCCTGTGCAGGACTGGGCACCCGGCAAGTCTTCGTGAGTCCTAGTTTCAACATTGCAGCATCACAGTTCCAACACCCTGGGGAGAAAGGAAACTTTCCGGCTGCTGTGGCTCACACCAGACCTATCTTCACTTTCTTGGAGGCTGGGTCACTTTCCTAGTTTTGCTGTTTCTGTTGCTCTGTCTCAGTGTGGGACAGCCTCTGCCCTCACTCTGTCCTCACATGGGAACTGGGGTTCCTAGTAGGGGAGTTAATGTGTGACCACGGGTGATGCTGCTGGACATTTTGCTCCTCGCTCTCCAACTCCTGGGACCTGCAGAGGAAATGACTCCTTCCTACTCAGCTATCTCACCTGAGTGCCCACTTTGGCCCTATCCTCCAGGGGCTGGTTCTGGTGGGGGCTGGTCTTGGCCCTGGGCTGCAGAGGAAGCATCACACTTTCCTCCATGGCTCCGAGGAATGGCCCAGGGAGTTGGTGGCTTCAGAACTTCACAGAAAAGTAGCTGAGAGGCTCCGTCACAGAAATCTGTTTCCTTGAACCACTTACCAGGGATCCAGCCCTGTCTCCAGTTAACAGCCTCAGAATTGGGCAAAATGGAGGCTGTGAGGAATTTGTCCCTGCCTCTTTTTCTTCCTTTCAAAACCATCCAACATCCATCCATGTGGACTTCGGGGCATTCTTGGGGTGTTACAAAGTAATGAGACAGATGTGGGTTTGCACTGTGACCTCACTCTATGTGACCCAAGCCACTTAATTGACCTCTGAAGTTCAGAGGGGATTATGAGCCCCAGATCATAATTGATGGTGTTCGATGGTGTTATGTGACCTAATGCATGTGAGAACACTTAGTGCAGAGTCTGACACCCAAGAGGTGCTCCAGCCCCACCCCACTATGCTTGGGCCTTTCCTCCCCTGCCAGGTCAAACCTGTACTGTGTTCCATGAGTCACAGACTCAGGATGTCAGAGCTTGGAGGGGCCTCAAATGTCACCCAGCCCATGGCAAGTAAACTGGTGCTCAGAACTGTTGCAGAGTTGTGACAAATGGGAAGCAGGAAGATGTTTGTGGCCGTTTATATTTTTCTGGAGAAATCCTGTATTGGCCTTTGGAGACAGCACTAAAAGAATAAGCAGTGGAGAGCTTGCAGGCAAGGGGAGAGAACTGTTTGGGCTAGGGGACAGGCAAGCGGGCAGTGAGACCTATTGTGTGCAGGGAGCAGTGGCCTAGGGCCCATGATGTGGTGGGTCTCTTGGGTATTCAGGGCCCCCCAACACCACACACCATTATCGCTGATGGCAGTGGCCCTGTCCAAAGGCCAACAGCTGGATTGGCAGGTGCCCTCCTATCCCATACAGCACTGTGTGTGGGGCTGAAGTTCAGGAGCCTCAACCCTGCCCAGGCTTGCAGGGGAGGGCATCAGCCCTGTGTTGTCTTGACACCTGGGTTCTGGTCCTGGCTTCGCTGCCAAAATTAGATGATCCTGGGGAGCGAGTGAGCTTCCTGAGCCCCCAAATCGTTACATCCCCAGGGTGGTCACAAGCTCTCCTCAACCACTACTGGCTGTCACAAGCACTTACATGACAGTGCGTTGGGATCTGTGGTGGTGCATCTGGTAGTGCTGGGGCAGGAGAGGGGGAATATTCCCTCAGGACACTGAGTGGTCTGACCTGATAAATACCCCTTCTCTGCCCCCAGACTCATTCTTCCAAGGTAATAGGGGAAGTTGTTGATGGCGGTGATTATGAGGTCAGAAGCAACTCTTTCCTGAGCACTCAATATGTGCTAGGTTCAGTGCAAGGTCCTTTATATAGATGTCTTGTCTGATGCCCACAGAAGCCTTATAAGGCAAATATTACTACTGAGGCTTAGAGAGGTCAAGGAACCTACTGATAGCCCATCAATAGCAGATCTGGATGTGTCCCAATTCCCACATGGTGTTCTCTGTCTGGGCTCCTGACCACTCCTCCCTTGTGCCTACCAGCACTTTCATTCTTCACTTTTAAACTGTTCGTTTCTTTTCTCCATGTGCTCAGTGTGAGTGGTTCCCAGCCACATGACCCCTCTGTCTTTAAACTCTATGTTGAACAATTTGGGCTGCCTTGAACTTCCTGCACATGTCCTGATTTTCCCAGCTGAGCAAAGACAACATGGGGCTCCCAGACCTGGTAGCCTGATGGGGCCTGCTGCATCCTGAGTGGGGCTTTCCTGGTGTTCACCTCTACCAGGGCCTGGAGATGCTGCTGGCTATAGTCAGCATCATGAAGTATGTATGGTAGACTTTGGATGAGCACCTAATCAGCAAAGTCAGCAACTCACTCTTCCCATTGTACAAACAGCAGACAAAATTCAGAACTGACCTGCTGAGCAGAAGCTGGTGTTGGGGTGGGGTGTCTCCCTCCTGCTTTCAAAGGTCCTGGCCAGGCATGGCATGGTGATGGCACCATCTGGGCAGAAGTGGCCTGTGAAGGGAAGCCATATGGGTGGGTCCCACCAGGACTCAGGGCCTCATCATGGGAGGAGTCTGCAGGCCCTAGGGTGGTGAGTTGGGGGCCCAAGACCAGGCTGGCCTCTGTGGCAATCTATAGCCCAGAGCCCTGGGGTGGCATCACTGCCACGGAGAAGATCAGAGCAGCAAAGTCTCTGCTCTCTGCTTCTCCAAAAAGCTACTTCCTCTGCTTGAAGGGTTCTCCCTGCCCTCCGTGACTGACTGACTGAGCCTGTGCACTTTCTGGGCCTGACTCCCATGTCTATTCCTCCAAGAAGCCTCCTGGGTTCCTTGCCAAGAAGACTGCCAGTACCTTTGTCTGAGCTTCGATGGCTTTGTCCTTACTTTGATTCAATACTCTCCACACTGTAGTTTAGGGGGTTCCTGTGTCTGTCTGTCTTCTAACAGTGAGCTCCAGGGACCCTAACACTGGCCCAGTGGCTGGTACGTGCACGTGCTCAAGAAGAGTGTGTGAGGCAGAACATGGGTGGGCAGAGGGCTGGCAAGAGGTCCACGTCAGCTGTGTTCCTTTTCCCACTGTGCCTTTCTAGTCCTCCTGTCACTGCAGTGCAATCTATGGTCCCTCTCCAGGCAGCCAGACACTTCACTGAGGTCCTTGCCTGCCTCTAGTCCAGCCATGTGTTTCCCTAGGCTGCTTCACACTGATGGATGGGCAAGCCCTCTTAGTTCCCCTGGGAGTGGCTCTGTCTCCTAAGTGTCCCATGAATTCAGTGGGGCTCCACTGTGGGGGGCTCCCCCACAGCCTGGCCCTGCCCCACAATATACATCAAAGAGCAGGTGGATAAGAGGCTGGGTGACCTTGAGGTAGGGGCAGTATCCTTACAGAGGGGAAGGGATAAAGATGAGAAACCACTCCTGCTCACGCAGGTGTCAGCACCCTCAGTGTCAGCCTTGTTTACCTTCTGCCCGCAGGTGCAGGGGCTCTCCCTCCATTCCTCTTCCACTGCTGTCCTTTGGCCAGTGCCCTGGAAATACAAATACACTTCATTTTCAACCTGAAGAAAATTAAGGAGGGAAATACTGCTGAAAACAAAACCATATACAGTCTTAAAGTTAACAAAAGTAAAAATGATGTATGCCTTGAGATACTCCCATCTTGATCTTTAGAACCTCACTTGTCTTGTGGCCCTGTGCATGCTGCTGATGGGAGTAGGGATCCACCTTGGATCCAGCTCCTGGTTCCATTGTTCTGGCCTCCCCACTCTTGGAGGCCTGGTTGTTAGGGCCTTGGCACTCTCTTGTGTACGCTATTTCTCCCTATCTTCTTTTCCCTCAGGCCCCCTCTATGTCTCATGTTCTTTGTCACTCCAAACCACCCTTGCACAGTGATAGCATCATCTGTGCACAGCTGAGTGGGATAGGGTCCTCTGAGCATCCTCTCTCCCTCTCTCTCTCTCTCTCTCATGCTCATTTCAATCCTAAATGTCTTTGTGGTTGGGAGACAAAAGGATTGCAGGAGTTAGCGGTGGGATGGGTAGGTAGCTGGACAAGAAGACCTCTCTATCCCTTTCCACTTGACATTTATGGGTTCTGGAATGAAGTATGGCCCCACACAGGCCTCTCCCCTGCTTGCTCTGTCTGCCTTTCTTGCTCCCACTAAGAACTCAGGCAATTATGGGGCTTGTAGAACATTCAGAAGCTGGACAGGGAGGGGGAACAGGGGACTGCATGTGTATGTGGCCAACCACAGGAGCCTCCTTACTGATGGGCAGCAGAGCCAGTTGGGCAGTGACAGAGCTTTTGTCTCTGAGATGAGGTGCCAGAGTCCCCACCGCTCATGTGAGGAACAACTTGTTTCTGAGTATGGTGGCTACCATTTACTGAGTCTTTACTTAGAACTTTCTACATATGATTTTACTTAGCAGGCATATTTAGTCACCATTATTATCAACTCCATTTTTAGAAATAAGGAAAGAGAGGTTTAAGGAAAACTTAAATAACCTTCTCAGACTCATACATATGACCATAAAAAAGGTCTCAATAGATTTCAAAAGATTGAAATATCAGAGAGTATGTTTTCTGACTACTATGGAATTAAAATAGAAATTTGTAAGACATCTAAAAAAGCCCCAAATATTTGTAAATTAAACAACACACTTCTAAATAATCTTCTGGTCAGAAAATATCAGAAGGAAATTAGAAAACTTTTTAACTTTAATGATAATAAAAACCCCACATCATAAAATTCGTGAGATATAGCTGAAGCAGTGCATAGATACAAATTTTAGGTTTAAATGCCTGTAAACTAAATGCTTATATCAGAAAACAATAAAGGTGGAAAATCAATTATCTGTTTTTACCTTAGGAAGCTGGAAAAAGGATATCATTAAAATCAAAGCAAGTAAAAGGAAGGATATGATAATCAATGAAATAGAAAAATAAAGAAAATCAATAAAACCAAAACCTAGTTATTTGAAAAGATAAATAAAATTTATAAAGCTCTAACTAGACCAATCAATAAAAAAAGAAAAAGAAAGAACACAAAGTACCAATATTAGGAATGAAACAGAATCATTGCAGATGATATGTTAAAAGGTTAGTAAGGGGATAGTATGAAAAACTCTATGACAATAAGTCTACAACATAAACAGATAAATTCCATGAAAGACTTAAATTACCAAATTGTCACAATGAGAAACAGAAAATCTGAATAGCCTTAAATTTGTTAAAATTTTGAATTTGTAATTAAAGACCTTTCCATTAAGAAAACTCTAGGCCCTGTGGCTTTACTGAGTTCTATACAACACTTAAGAAATAACTCATACCAAATCTACATAAACTCATTCATAAAATAGAGGAGTAGGTACTAACTGGAAGTTAATTTTATAAGGCTAGTATTACTTTGATATCAAATCCAGACAAAAATCAGAAAAGAAAAATACAGACTAATATCTCTCATGAACATAGATGCAAAAATTCTTACAAAATATCAGCAAATCAAATTCAATCATAGGTAGAAAGGATAAAATATCAGAGCTATGTGGAGTTTATCTCGGGAATGCAAGGTTAATTTAACATTCAAAAAACAATGATACTCATCATCTTATCAGAACAAAGGAGAAAAACCATATGCTCATCTCAATCAGTGCAGAAAAAGACAGGACAAGATTAAATACCCATCCATGATAACAACTCTCAGAAAACTAGAAATAGAAGAGGATTTCCTCAACCCAATTAAGATTTAGAACAGAGAAAAGATGTCCAATTCTATTCAAACTAGTACTAGAATTCATAGACCGCATGATAAGACAAGAAAAGGTAATAAAAAGGCATGTGGCTTGAAAAGATAGAAGTTAAAAAGTCTTTATTCAAAGATAAAATATTGCATGAAGAGAAAATATTATGAAATCTACACACAAAATAGTTACTCTAACAAATAAATGAAGCAGGTAAGATTGAAGGATGCAAGGTCAATATAAAAAAAGTCAATACTGGGGCGCCTGAGTGGCGCAGTCGGTTAAGCGTCCGACTTCAGCCAGGTCACGATCTCGCGGTCCGTGAGTTCGAGCCCTGCGTCGGGCTCTGGGCTGATGGCTCAGAGCCTGGAGCCTGTTTCCGATTCTGTGTCTCCCTCTCTCTCTGCCCCTCCCCCGTTTGTGCTCTGTCTCTCTCTGTCCCAAAAATAAATAAAAACGTTGAAAAAAAAAATTAAAAAAAAGTCAATACTAGCTGGGGTCCCAAAGACATATCTGTACACCCATGTTCATAGCATTATTCACAGTAGCGAAAATGTTAGAGCAACTCAAGTGTCCATCAATAGAATGAAAAATCAAAATGTGGTGTATATATATATATATATATATAGTCTTTTAAAAGAAGGAAATTCTGACCTAATGGTATACCATGGATGAACCCTGGAAATGCTATGCTAAGTAAAATAAGCCAGTCACACAAAAAGCAAATACGGTATGATTCCACTTACATGAGATACTTACAGTAGTCAAAATCATAGAGACAGAAAGTAGAATGGTGGTTGCCAAGGGCTAGGGGTACAGGGGAATGGGGATTATTGTTTAATCAGTATAGAGCTTCAATTTTACAAAATGAAAAGAGCTATGTAGATGGATGGTGGTGATAGTTGGACAACATTATGAATGTATTTAATACCACTAAGCTGAACACTAAAAACCAGTTAAGATGCTAAATTTTATGTTACATGTATTTTGTCACAAATAAAAAGCAAATTGAAAAAAAAAAACTAGCTACCAACACTTGGAAATTGAAATAAAAGATACGATTCCTTTTATAATAGCATCCCAAAACATGAAATACTTAGGGATAAGTTTAACAAACTGTGCAGATGCTGTACATTAAGAACTGTAAAACTCTGCCAAGATCATACATCTAGTAAGGAACAGAGTTAGTACTTGAACTGTCTTCCAAAGTCCATGCTCCTCACCACTCTGCAAACTTCCTTCTTTCTGTGTTGCCTCATTTCACTCTCCCCAAGCCATATGAGTGCATGTTTGGGGCCCAGGAGTAGCCAGACTTTGTCCCTCAGAAACCACCTGGGCTTCCAGGGGATGTAGTTCAAGCAGAAAACCCTTCGATCCTATCCTGTGCCAGTCCTTCCCCAGTGGCATCAGGGCCCCAGCCCATTCTCACCTACCTGTGGGGCGAGGCTGGCAGCTAAGGACTCTGTCTATGAAGAAGTAGCCCAGAGGGCAGAAGACATGGGCAGTGCGCTTTGCTTTTGGCTCTTGCCTGGGCAGGTAACACTGAGAGAACACAAGGAAACACAAGTTGAGAAGGCAGGTAGGTCATGACTAACACCTGTACCTGGAGGCTGTTGAGAGTTGGGATCTCAGTTCAGGTGCTTACTTTGCCAAGGGTCTTTACAGATCCCCTAACTTTTCTGCCCCTCCAATTTTCTCTGTAAAAGAAAATTACCACCAACATTACCTCCATATGTCATGGTGAGGCGGAATTAATTATTGTGATCCATGGTTCAAGGGAGGTTTTCAAGTACTCCTTGTCTAACTTTTGGTGGATGCTGCAGCTCCAGAGCTAAACTTCTTGAGCTGTAGTTGTTGCTATGATTCAGTTCTCAGGGGACAGAGGTCTGCCTTGACTCTTGTCCTCTACCCAGTGGTGCACACAGTAGGTGCCTGGTTGACACCCACTAAGTGAGTGAGGTGCAATGTGGCTGCTGTGGGCATTTGTGCCCCAGCTCCAAAGTTTCTATGTTAATTGCATGTCACATGGAAGCAGTGACTCTGAACCTCCCAGCACTTCACAGGTATCATCTCATTTAATCCCCACAGTAGAGGTGTGTTATATTTGTTTTTGTATTGAACTGTCTGGGCAAGTCCCCGGGCACTGGGTCAGAAGCGAGCAAGGAGTGTTGGGTGTCTCCCCAAGGAGAGCATCACCATCTTACTTTTGACATGTTTGTTTTGATCCTGAGAAATTTAGCCTCTTCTGGGGACTTCCTGATAACCACCATGCCCCCTCCCACAGGAATGGTTGAGACAAGGAGCTGCCCTTCCCCCGGGGTCACCTGGTAGTCTTTGCTTTCTCTGAGTCTTGGGAGCCGGCTGCAGATTCTGGTGAGGCACGGCTGCTGAGCTGTCCTGCCACCATGGTAGCTGCAAAAGCCAAAGGAATCTGAGCAACTGAGGAGAGTCCCTGCAGGTTTGGGAGCCAGGGAGCAGTTGGGCCTTAATGGCAGTGCAGATGGCATTGAGGCCCTTCACACCTGGCCTTGGTACATTTGGGTCTGCTGCCATCTGGTCTGAGAAGAAGCTGCAAGCAGCCAGAGCTGCTAACAGTGAATGTGGGAAGATAGATCATATGATGGCCAGCCCCACTTCTCAAGTGAGGATTCACCAGGTTATAGGGCAGGAGAGAAACAGTGCCTGTCTAGAGCCCATGTCTTCTGGTACCTGTCCTGCACCTTGGCTGTGATTGAAGTTAGAAATCCAGGGACTGTGTCCTGGGCAGGCTCCAGGGGATCAACCACCAGGCTACTGGACTCATGCCCCTGGGAGCTCTTCACACTCAGGGCCACCATAGAAGGGACCTTTACAGGACCACTTTCTTCCAGGGAGAAGGAAGCCCTGGTCTCACCCAACCACTCGCCCTGCTGCTTTGTCCTTCCTGCCCTTTCCCTCTTCTCTTCCTGGGGCACGAGGGTGTCCACTCCTTACTGAAAGTCCTTGGAGCACTGCAGGCAGCTCCCAGCCATGGAGTCCTGGCCTGGCAGGCAGGCAATGAGGCACAGGAGGTAGCAGAGGGCCCCACTGCGGTGACAGAGGGCAGCTGTCCCTGTGAAAAGCAAAAGAGAGGAGCGACAGGCTTGGTGTGAGGGCATTGCTCCCCTTTTGCCTCTAGAGAGTCCTTCTGCTCTGGGCCTTCTCCTGTGATGATGTTACTTGAACAAAAGTCTGCAATTACTGAGAAACTGTCATAACAAATGGGTCTTCCCTGAGGACATGGGGTGCCATGGCTGGTGCTGAGGATGATAGTTCTTTTGGACACATGGCCAACCTGAGACATAGGAAGAGAAAAGCACAGATGTAACAGGGACACCAGGTTGGCTGAGAGCCCCCCACCCAAGGCCTCAGAAATCTGATGCTTTGATGAAGCCTAGTGACTTTTTTGTCACCCTTACCTTCTAGAATTTCAGGCACTTGAAGTGCCCTGAGGCTCTATTATCATAAGATAATAGAGCTGACATTTCATCTGGTCAACCCTCTCAATTTACATATGGGGAAGTGGGGATTCAGAGAGATCACAGGACTGGCCAGAGTCACCCTGAGGCCCTGGTGAAAGGGCTGGCACAGGCAGGGGTCATGGTATGGCAGGGCTCCTGTCTGGGGCCCCCTTGCAGTTCATGAGGCCTGATATGCAGCCCCTCCTTAGTGCTGGGACGCCAACCCTCTATCCCTGAAAACTGATGCACTGTAGACCCAAGGAAGAGCTGCATGAGCTTTACCTCAGAACTGCTCAGCAAATCCTTGTGGGTGAGCCCAAGAGACTCCGGGTTCTCAAGGGAAATCCACAGGCTTTGGGGACAGACAGACCTGGGTCAGATCCCAGGTCTTCCACCCACTACCAGTTGGTAACTTCTGTCCACCTCAGTTTGATCATGTTTTATTGGGGCATGAAACCTACCTCGGAGAATTGTGAACAATAAATGAAAAACAATAATGAAAACAATAAATGAAAAATTGTGAACAATAAATGAATTTATATAATATATATTAAACAAATATATAAATGCATATATTTATGTATGCTATAGGTATGCTATAAGATTATATAAGATTTATATAATTTTCATTTGACAAAGCCAACTATAAGTACTTGCTTTACATGAGGCCCAGAGAGGCAGACAATTCAGAGAGAAACAATACCCACTAGGACATACAAAACCACTCAGACTGCATGTGATTCCAGGGCCAAGACAAGGGGCAGAGTATAAGGATGAGGGGACAAGAAAGGGAGTGATCACTGAGAACCTGGGGGGGAAAGGCTGTGTACAAAAGGCAGCTTCACTTGGGTAAGGGAGAGAGTGAAAACATGCAGATGGAGGGAGGGGACACACACACACATACACAGAGGAGTGTAGGTTAGAGAAACCCAGAAGAGGAAGGCCAGCGGTGTGTGCCCCAGATGCTTCCTTTAGGGCAGTGACCCAGCAGTGATGAAGGCCAGGCGCTGGGTTCATACCTGGACCTGATACTTACAGACAGCATGCCCTTGGCCAAGTGATTTACTCTCTGAACCCCAGTGTCCTCATTTGAAAAGCGAGGTTAGTTGTACGTATGCAGAGTTGACAAGAGGTCTAACAGAGAATGCAGGTAGAGGCCCAGGTCCCAACACACAGCATGAACCCAGATGTCATGGCTGTTATTTCATTGATCTTGCTATTGGCTCACCTGCACTGAGGGCACCTAGCAGAGGGGCCAGGGCCATCCAGAGTCCAGGCTGCAGCATGCTGGAGCAATGACAGGTAAAGGCTGAGTGCAGATAATGTGCCAGATCCTAGCCTCTCTAGGCTGGAACATGTGACCTACATTGCTGTAACCTGGCCTCTGTAGTTGCCTAGGACCAGACCCAGTACACCCCCCACCAAGGTTCCCTGGGAAACGTGCCATCCCTGAGTGCATCAGAGGAAGACAGGAGGGATGTGTTCTTTGTCCATCTCTCCTGTCCTTCCAGATGGCCTCTGAGAAGATCCAGATTGCCAGGTTCTGATGCACTCATGAAACTTACTAGCTGCAGGATCCTGCATATAACTTACTATTTTTCTGTCTCAATTTCCTCATCTTTAAAACTGAGGTGACAAGACTACATATTTCCTGGGATTGTGGGAGAGCTAACGGAGTTTCAGGCATCTTCAGAGCAGTGCCTGCACACACATGCTTAGCAGCATTACTAATTTGTGTTTTAATTTATTGAGCACTCACAGTTTGTGTGGCAGCATACAATGGGCAGAAGAGTAAAAGTCCTGGCACATGTCCTTAGAGCTTAGCTTAAAGGTTATGAGACTAGCCCTCAGGTAGCAATTCCAAACACCATCATCATAAACCAGTTAGCACTATGTGGCCTTACTGTGGGGCCAGCTTTCATTTACTTTTTCAGGAGCTCTGTAAGAGGTGGAATTTTACCGGTGCAGTAGGAAGAGTGACTTGCTTGAGGTGGCCCACTATATAAGTGATAGAAGCCAGTCTGTGTTAGCCAGAGTCCATGCTGACTCAGCTCTCTTCCCATGGTAATGTCTGTGGTTCTCATGGCCCTGGGGAACCATCCAGACATGGATGATGATACACCTTTATTTACCCAGAGCTGGCTCCTCCAAGGGACAGGGACACTAGTGACTAGGTGTCTGAAGCTCGGGTTTGGCCTTGGAGGATGCACCTCAGGTTTAAAGTGTTGTGAGGTCAGTAATCTTGGCGGGTGTGATGTTGCCTATAATTGCTGATTTGTAAAAGCTATCGTATTTTAGAGGGACTCAGAGCCATCCATGCACTGGACATGCCCACCCATACCGCCTCAGTTGTATGACTTTCCCTCATCCCTGTGCCCAGTCACAAGGCCATCTTTCTGTTCCTCACACACTTAAGGACTGTTTCAGATTTCTGCTTAAGTGTTTCCTCTTTATTGTCTGATTCCCCACACTGCCTTGTTTTAATTCTCTTGCTTGCACTAAGTACCATTGATGTTTATCTTGTTTGTTCACAGATTGTTGGTCTCTCCTCAGTGGACTCTAAGGCCATGAGAGCAATGACCTGGTTGAACTCTCCTCCTCTGTGGCCCTGGTGCTTAGCATAGTACCTGGCATGTAGTGGGTACCTACCTCGTAAGTCCTTGAGAAAGGGTAAAGAAGTGAGAGGTGCCCAACAGTGTCTCTGTTAACTGCAGAAGTTTATTTTTCAACCTTATACAGGTGCCCAGCAAACAGAGCAGATAAGAGCTCTGGTTGGTTTAAAGGGAGGTGATGGTGGGGCAGGGGGAATCCAGAGGCCCCTTTTCTCTCCAGCTTGTCCCATAGGCAGCCCCTGAGGCTCCCTGTACAAACTGCTTACCTCAAAGAGCAGTTTAATAACTACTAATCTGGTCCAACTTCCTTATTTCCTGGAGGATAAAGGCACAGAGAGGTGAGGAGATGTGCCCAAGTCCACACAGTGAGATGCAGGCCTGTAAGAAAGCTGAGTTCCCTGACCTTGACCGGAGACACTTTCTGTTCTCCTCAATCACAAACCCAGATTGATGTTGCCCACCTTCATCTTAGACAAGCCATCTGGTCTGGGGCCACCTTTGTGTCAGCTATACCCACACCTGTCCCAGTCTCCAGTTCTCAGACAGAAGCCTGAGATAAGCCCCAACCCCAGCCTTCTCTGGAAATATGCTCCAAAGTGCATCCTTGGTGAAGAATAATGATTCAGGAGAAATACTGTCTGCACTGTGAGCCCCACAGAAGGCTTTATTTCTGCCCAGATGATCAGTGTGGCCCTGTCTATTATGCTGAGCCAAGCTGACTGTTCCCAAAAGAACCTCAGTGCATCCATTTCCTTCTACTTCACAAAAAATTTCCAGGAACTTGTGTAACTCTTATTACAGGTAACAATTGCCAATTTAAATTCAATCAGCATTAGTGCAAAGGGGGCTTAACACCAAGTTTGTCAGTCACATCTACCAAGGTGTGAACACATGAAGGTTATGGGGTTTCACCAAGGAGCAAGGCCTCAAGATAGAAAAAACAAAACAAAACAAAACAAAACAAAAACAAAAACAAAAACAACGAAAACAAAAACAAAAAAACCCAACCAGCTTTCCCATAAGAACCTCAAAGCTAGGGAGATTTTCAGGCTTTTATTTCTGAAACTCAGACCTGGTCTATCACTCAGGTCTCTCCCAGATTCCAGAGGAGAGCAGCTGGGGCTGTAGGCAGCCAGCTAAGTGCATCTTCAATTTCCCTTTTAGTCTCTCTCAGTTGCTGGCTTCATTGTTAGCAGCAATGAGATCTGGCTCCCACTCCACACATAGGGAGAGAAGTGGTGAACTTTTGGCAGAGGTTCTAGGATGGATGACTTTTTGTTATGATAACTGATCTATTGAATCATGAGCCTCTGAACTTGGTGGACCTAGTAAGTGTCAGTCCAGCTTCTTTCGGTGTTCCTGATGGTTGGGCCCTGATGCCAGAGAGTGACAGTGAAAATAAGAGAAGGATCTTGATCATTTCAAGTCACAGTGCCATGATGATGATGGTGATAATTATATGATAGTAATGATGGTGATGGTGATGATAATGAAAGTGATTATCATGGTGGTGATGGTAGTGATGGTCATGGTGATCATGATGGTAATGATGATAATGATGGTGGTAACGGTAATGGTGATTATGATAGTGATTATGATAGTGGTGATGCTGCTGCTGACCATTTCTTGGGGACTTGATTTTTTCTAGACATTGTATGAACATTATTTCATCTGACCCATCAATAATTCTGTGAAGTATCTGTTATTATTAACTCAATAGATAGGGAGATTGAAGCTATAACAGACCTAATTTCCCAAAGTTATTCTTCTATTAAGACACCGAGATGTGATTTAAATTCAGGCCCATCTAAAGGCTGTGACTTCTTTCTTTCTTTCTTTCTTTCTTTCTTTCTTTCTTTCTTTCTTTCTTTCTTTCTTCTTTCTCTTAAATTTTCTTTAAATCCAAGTTAGTTAACATATAGTGTAATAATGGTTTCAGGAATAGAATGTAGTAATTCATCATTTACATATAACACTCAGCACTCATCCCAACAAGCACCCTCCTTAATGCCCATCCCCCATTTAGCCCATCCCCCCAACCAAGACCCCTCCAGCAACCCTCATTGTGTTCCCTGTATTTAGAAGTCTCTAATGATATACCTCTCTCTGTTTTTATTTTATTTTTCCTTCTCTTCCCTTATGTTCATGTTTTGTTTCTAAAATTCCACATTTGAGTGAAATCATATGATATTTGTCTTTGACTGACTTATTTAGATTCTAGTTCCATCCACTTTGTTGCAAATGGCAAAAATTCATTCTTTTTGATCACCAAGTAATATTCCATTGAATATATATGCCACATCTTCTTTATCCATTCAGCAGTCAATGGACATTTGGGCTCTTTCCATAATTTGGCTATTATTGATAGTGCTGCTATAAACTGGGGTGCGTGTGCCCCTTTGAATCAGCATTTTTGTATCCTTTGGATAAATTCCTAGTAGTGCAAGTGCTAGGTCATAGAGTAGCTCTATTTTTAATTTTTAGAAGAACCTCCATACTGTTTTCCATAGTGGCTGTACCAATTTGCATTCCCACCAACAGTGCAAAAGTATTTCCCTTCCTCTGCCTCCTTGCCAATATCTGTTGTTTCCTGAGTTGTTCCTTTAAGCCATTCTGAAAGGTGCGAAGTGGTACCTCATTATGGTTTTGATCTGTATTTCCCTGATGATAAGTGATGTTGAGCATCTTTTCATGTGTCTGTTAGTCATCTAGATGTCTTCTTTTTAAAAGTGTCCATGTCTTCACAGGATACAAAATTAATGTACAGAAATCAGTTGAATTTTTATACACCAATAATGAAGCAACAGAAAGGCAAATAAAGAAACTGATCCCATTCACAATTGCACCAAGAAGCATAAAATACCTAGGAATAAACCTAACCAAAGATGTAAAGGATCTGTATGCTGAAAACTATAGAAAGCTTATGAAGGAAATTGAAGAAGATTTAAAGAAATGGAAAAACATTCTGTGCTCATTGATTGGAAAAATAAATATTGTTAAAATGTCAATACTATCCAAAGCTATATACACATTCAATGCAATCCCAATCAAAATTGCACAGCATTCTTCTTCAGGCTAGAACAAGCAATCCTAAAATTTGTATGGAGCCACAAAAGACCCCGAATAACCAAAGGAATATTGAAGAAGAAGACCAAAGCTGGAGGCATCACAATTCCAGTCTTTAGTCTCTACTAAAAAGCTGTAATCATCAAGACAGTATGGTATTAGCACAAAAACAGACACATAGACCAATGCAATAGAATAGAGACTCCAGAATTGGACCCACAAAAGTATGGCAAACTAATCTTTGACAAAGCAGGATGGAATATCCAATGGAAAAAAGAGAATCTCTTTAACAAATGGTGCTGGGAGAACTGGACAGCAACATGCAGAAGGATGAACCTACACCACTTTCTGACACCACGCACAAAAATAAACTCAAAATGGATGAAGAACCAGAATGGGAGACAGGAAACAATCAAAACCCTAGAGGAGAAAGCAGGAAAAAAACCTCTCTGACCTCAGCTGCAGCAATTTCTTACTTGACACATCTCCAAAAGCAAGGGAATTAAAAGCAAAAATGAACTATTGGGACCTCATGAAGATAAAAAACTTCTGCACAGCAAAGTAAACCAAAAGGCAGCTGATGGGATGGGAAAAGATATTTGCAAATGACATATTGGATAAAGGGCTAGTATCCAAAATCTATAAAGAACTCACCAAACTCCACACCCGAAAAACAAATAATCCAGTGAAGAAATGGGCAGAATACATGAATAGACATTTTTCTAAAGAAGACATCCAGATGGCCAACAGGCACATGAAAGGATACTCAATGTCACTCCTCATCAGGGAAATACAAATCAAAACCACATTGAGATACCACATCATGCCAGTCAGAGAGGCTAAAATGAACAAATCAGGAGACTATAGATGCTGGAGAGGATGTGGAGAAATGGGAACCCTCTTGCACTGTTGGTGAGAATGCAAACTGGTGCAGCCACTCTGGAAAACAGTGTGGAGGTTCCTCAAAAAATTAAAAATAGATCTACCCTATGACCCAGCAATAGCTCTGCTAGGAATTTACCCAAGGAATACAGGAGTGCTGATGCATAGGGGCACTTATACCCCACTGTTTATAGCAGCACTTTCAACAATAGCCAAATTACGGAAAGAACCTAAATGTCCATCAACTGACGAATGGATAAAGAAGGTGTGGTTTATATATACTATGGAATACTACTTGGCAATGAGAAAGAATGAAATCTTGCCATTTGCAGCAATGTGGATGGAACTGGAGAGTATTATGCTAAGTGAAATAAGCCATACAGAGAAAGACAGATATCATATGTTTTCACTCTTATGTGGATCCCGAGAAACTTAACAGAAGACTGGGGTGGGGTGGGGGAGGAAGGGGGGAAAAGTTACAGAGAGGGAAGGAGGCAAACCATAAGAGACTCTTAAATACTGAGAACAAACTGAGGGTTGATGGGGGGTGGGGGAGAGGGGAAAGTGGTTGATGGGCATGGAGGAGGACACCTGTTGGGATAAACACTGGGTGTTGTATGGAAACCAATTTGACAATAAATTATATATATATATATATATATATATATATATATATATATATAAATTAAAAAAATAAAAGTGTCCATGTCTTTTGCCCATTTCTTCACCGGATTATTTGTTTTTTGGGGTGTTGAGTTTGATAAATTCTTAATAGATTTTGAATACTAAACCTTTATCAGATATGTAATTAGCAAATATCTTCTCCCATTCCATTGGTTTCCTTTTAGTTTTGTTGATTGTTTCATTTGCTGTGCAGATGCTTTTTGTCTTGATGAGGTCCCAACAGTTCATTTTTGCTTTTGTTTCCCTTTTCTCCAGAGACATGTCTGGTAAGAAGGTGCTGCAGCCAAGGTCAAAAAGATTGATGCCTGTTCTCTCCCGTAGGATTTTGATGGCTTCCTGTCTTACATTTAGGTCTTTCATTAATTTTGAGTTTATTTTTGTGTGTGGTGTAAGAAAGTGGTGTAGGTTCATTCTTCTGCATGTTGCTGTCCAGTTTTTTCAACACCATTTGCTAAAGAGACTGTCTTTTTTCCATTGGATATTCTTTCCTGCTTTGTTGAAGATTAGTTGGCCATACGTTTGTGGGTCCATTTCTGGGTTCTATATCTGTTCCATTGATCTATGTGTATGTTTTTGTGCCAGTACCATAGTGTCTTGATGATTACAGCTTAAAATTTGTTTAATGTTTATTTGTTTTTTGGGGGGGGGGAAGGGCAGACCACAGAATCCAAAGCAGGCTCCATGCTCCAAGCTGTCAGCACAGACCCCAATGTGGGGTTCAAACTCACGAACCATGAGATCATGACCCGAGCTGAAGTCAGACATTTAACCTACTGAGCCACCCAGACACCCCTGATTACGGCTTTATAATACAGATTGGAGTCTGGAACTGTGATGCGTCCAGCTTTGGTTTTCTTTTTCAGGATTGCTTTGGCTATTCAGATGTTTTGCAGTTCCATACACATTTTAGAATTGTTTGTTATTGCTTGGTGAAGAATGCTGGTGTTATATTTTAGGGATTGCATTGAATGTGTAGATTGCTTTAGGTAGTATCGACATTTTAACAATATTTGTTCTTCTGATCCATAAGCATGGAATGTTTTTCCATTTCTCTGTGCTTCTTCCACTTCTTTCTATGTAATTTGATCTATCCCACATCTCTGCCTTGTCTTTGTCTCAGAAACCACCTAGGAGGTGGACTGTGCAAGAGTGTGTGTCCAGGGTCTCTTTCCATTGTTTTCATGCAGTGGCTTGAAATCATTTTGGAGCTACTTGCTATATTTAAGCCTTAATGAAACGTGGACCCACTTTTCCTGAAAACAGCAGCAACAATAATAAAAAAAAAAACATACACATGAAGCCAACACTGTATATCCAATTTGGGGAACAATGCAGGCAGCAATCACATCTCCAGTTTACATTCCTGATCATAGGCATGTTCACAGTTCCCATCCATCTTGTTACTTCCAGCATCAAAGAGGCAAAATCAAATGTGTTCACCCACCCCATAAACACAAACTTGTCTTGAGTGTGCCAAGAGGCAAATCTGCCTACAAAAGCCACAACCAGACAGCTGGGGGTGGGGCTCATGCAGATAGGTGTATTGATTGGACACAATTTGGAGAATGCTTCTCATGCAAAAGGGCACCATGTTCTGATTGGAGCACCACTTTGAAGTGCCCTGTTGAGGATGGGCCATATCCCTCAGGGGTTTTCCCTATCCTGACAATGCTAGGTAGGATCCAGGAAGGGAAGGCCATTGGCAGAGGATTTGGGGCAGGCAGTCACAGGCCACATCCCTGTGGTCTGCCTCCCCTCCTTACATCCTGCCTTCCTGGAAGTGAGTGACGACACTAGGACATCTGTATACTGTTGGCTGAAAGCTGCCTTGCAGTGCTTCTAACATCTGGGTTATAGAATGTTACCAGGTAGACATGATTTTATTAAAATACTCTGCCCTCCTATAAGCATATTTATTTCATTTCAGCTTATAGGAGCAGGTTTCCTGTTGTTTTGCTTCTGAGACAGAGAAGTCTTCTGGAAACAGGGTCTTGTTTTATATTAAACACAATGGCTGCCAGAGTTGCTGGGCCTGCCAAGTTGACCCAGCATCAGTTTGATGTCGGAAGCCACGTTTCTTGCATTTCTCAGGAGAACGCAGGCGACCCCATGGCTTAAAGTTCATCCTTACCTTGGACTCTGTGGGGATTAAGAGGGATAGAGGCTTCAAAACCTGATGTGGGTACTTCAGGAATTGGGGAGAGAGGAGATGTATGGGATGAGACACATCCTGTGCTGGATGCTGAGCACCTGGAGGACCAGCATTTTGCATTTCAGCACTTTGCATAATGAAAGAAACACAGCACTATCCAACAACTGTGAATACATGAAGCTCTTTTCTGTGGTATAGTCCTTTAAGCCTTGGTGTTCCCACAGAGACTGTCAAAGGGCTTCCTGGCTAGGGCAGCTCTAGGGAAAGAGAAGAGGATGCCTGACCTATATATGAGTTCTGTGTCCATGCTGGGGCTTACAGCTTGATCCCAGATCACTTTCTTTATATCTAATTTTCAGCTGAAGTAAGGCAAGGTTATTAAAATTTATGAATTGCTCTAGAGTCTAGAGCCACCAGAGCTTCTCAGAACTGCCACTTATCATGTGAAAACTTGTCTAGTAAAAGCAGGCTTCTCACGGAAAAACCTTACTCCTCAGTGATCCAGATTCACAGCCCACCTGCCTGGGAAAGGAGCTTATGTTACAGTTGGCAAGGCTATTTCCTATAAGATGAACACCAATCAGCCACCCTCTCTGTCTAGAGTCAGAGGAGGAGTTGTGGGGTGTGAAGTGGCAGCCCTCCACTGCTCTATCCCCGGAACATCAGCCAGGTGGGTGAACATTGGGACCTAGTGACAAGATGAAGGCGATCTTTGACCTCCAAGTTCTTCATGCAAGAACTTAACAGGCTTGGTGACAGATGAGAAGAGATTGCTGATGTTTCAACTATTGACATCATCTTGGATCTCTTGCAGGCTACTGTCATTTATGTCTTATGTGCATTCTTTGTAAAAAAATTTTTTAATGTTTATTTATTATTGATAGAGAGACACAGATTGTGAGCAGGGGAGGGGTAGAGAGAGGGGGAAACATAGAATCTAAAGTAGGCTCCAGGCTCTGTGTGTCAGCACAGAGTCCGACGCGGGGCTTGAACTCACAAACTGCGAGATCGTGACCTGGGCCGAAGTTGGTTGCTTAACCAACTAAGCCACCCAGGCTCATTCTGAATTTGCACCGCTGAGATAGCTCCCTCAGGATCAGCAATGTCTGTTAGAGGTTGGAGCTGTCCTCTTCACTATGGAGCTGCCTGTCCCAGAACAGGTAGAGGATGGGGTTTGATACACACTACACCTCACTGCCTTGGGGGCGGGCCTTGTACTCTGAGCATGGTGCACATTGAGCAATGGAAGGACATTCAGGTTTAGGACAGCAGAATACCCCAACATTCTTAACAGAAGAGTTCATGGGGCCATATCCTCCATCCTAGGTCTGCTTAAGGATAAATAAATAAATAAATAAATAAAGCTGTCCAAAATAAATACATTTCATTTAAATTTACCCAGCATAGAGAGAGGGAAGGAGGAGCAGAAATAGACTGAAGTCAGAGGGGCAACCCAGGCCAGACGGTATACAGCCTTGCAGTCACTTGAAGTTGAGACCTGAGATTAGCTTATTTTGCCATAGAATTACAAGGGAATTTCTTTTTGATTTCCTTCATGCCTTCCGTCTAGGGCTTCAGTTCTGGAAGCAGAGAACAGGCATCCCCTTTGGGTTCCACAGTGTGTGAGACTAAAGGGCGTGAATAAATGGCCGAGGTCTTCAGAGTTCCAGAGTTGTGGCAGCTGATGACGAGCTCAGAGTCATAAATCCATGGCCTGGAACAGATTTTAAAGGGTGGAGAAAGCAGACTGACTTTAGAGTTAGAATGCCTGGGTTGATGCCTTGGCATTGTTGGGCACCAGCTGTGTAACACCAGGTAAATTGCTTAGCCTCTCTGAGTCATAGATTTCCCAACAATAAAATTAAAATAGTAATACCAGCCTTCTTCAACAGGTTTCTTGAGAGGATCAAATAGAATTAATGTATATGTGCTTAGATACTTTAAAGGGTTAAAATATTCTAAAATATTGTCACTACTTTTCAAGTCCCAGGCTCCTGAAACCCAACATTTTAAAGCCTCTTTTGGACTGCCTGAACAAAAGAAAGCTTTCCTGAAACTGGCATACTGAATCTGGCAGGAAGAGGCTGACAGTGGCTGGGCAAGTTTCAGCACATTTCAGTTGACACATGGGGTCTTGTATGTAGGAAGATGCTCAATGCCTGCTTTTAGACTCCACTGAGGATAGAACTGGAGGAAACAGATTAAAATTACAGGAGGGAGTATGTGGGATAAACAATTATAATACAGCATTGTCAATAAAGGTGTGAACATAAGAGAGCTGATCCAGGAGCTTGTGGAGCTTTTCTTGTGTGTCTGTAAAAGGGAGAAAGCAATTTCCTTGGAAGTAGAAAAAGATAAATGACTACCCACTGTCCACATTTCAGCCAAGGATTCCTGAAGCAGAGGAAGATGCTTAATGAGAAACAAATGATTTAGTTGTTTGCAAGGCTTATTTTAACTCATTGTATTCAAATTTACTTTGCTTTCTTTTCAAAGGTAACTTATGGTCACCCAGTTTCATTGATTCACATCTTTAGGTCAATAAATTATTCCAAAGTTCTAGTCCAGTGATTTTCAGTCTTGGTGATGCAACAGAATCACCTAAGCAAATAGATGATAGATAGATAGACAATAGATCAATAGGTGGATAAATAGATATTTGCATGGCATCCCCAGACCTCTTGAGTCAGAATCTTCTAGAATCTGGGCTCAAGTATCAATATATTCCTAAAGCTCCACAGGTCACCCTGAAACATGGCTCAAGTTGAGGACAACAATGCCCTTCAAATCCTTCATTCTGCAATGCCAACATTGTAACCCTTGAACTCAGTTGTTTTAGAATTGTGTACTGCATTTTTGAACTGACTTTAAATACTGTTTTGGGGGGAAAGGCATGCACTCTTTCAAAGCAAGACTTGATTCTAAACTTGATTCTATAAATTTTATCAGGGGTGCCTGGGTGGCTCAGTCGGTTGTGTGTCTGACTTTGGCTCAGATCATGATCTCACAGCTCGTGAGTTCAAGCCCCACACCGGGCTCTGTGCAGACAGCTCAGACTCTGGAGCCTGTTTTGGATTCTGTGTCTCCCTCTCTCTGCCCCTTCCCCACTCATGCTCTGTCTCTCTCTGCCTCTCAAAAATGAATAAACGTTAAATTTTTTTTTAATTTTATCAAAAAACCCATCTAATTTCATGGCGATTCTATATAACTGATGGATAAGGGAAGATCTTGTATTTGGAGGAAGAAAACCCTTCTGACTGTAAAGGACTGTTATGAAGAAGTCATTTCACTCCCTCTGTGTTCCAGCCTGGGGCACATGTGGGGGTTAGGGCTGGGTGGTGAAGATATCTGTGTCTTTTGGCTTGAAATTCACTGGGTAGAAGCCAGTTTCCACTTATGTAGATGACAGCCAAAGGAGATGAAAGGAATGAAGAAAGCTGAGAAGTCTAATGGGAAGAACAGAAAAAGATGCTGGAGTTTCATCTCTGACAAGCTTTAAGTTAAAAGTCTCTTCAAAAAGGTCTTGGGGAAGTTGTAACTAAGGCTCCTCATACCAAGCTGTCAGGAGCTTCACCTTACTCTTCTCTGGGGTTCTATATGGACTCCCAGGAGGTTTGCATGCCCTAGACAACATTGCAGGTGAATGCATACTTTTTCTACCATGCAAAAAGGACTCACTGGTAACAGTTCAAGATTGTAAGAAAATTTTTTATTGTTCCTCAGGTTTTGTATACCACTTTCCACATAATAACTAGGTAAGACTTGAAATTACTTTTTAAGGAGAATTTTTTCCTATATAAAAAGGAAACATTTTCCTGAGAGTTTGTGTTACGCACATATGCTCACATTCTTGAAAGCTGACATTGTGTGGCATTCCCAAACCAAGCCTGTGAGATGATGGTAGAGCTCCAGGGTTCGTGTACTCTTGAGTGCAGGTTTTTGGTGCCCAACCTAGGGGGTGCCACTCATACACCCAATGTCATCTATTGTTCTGTATCCTGCCAGTACCCACATGAAGGACTTTATGGACAACAGCCTGCCAACCAAGTCATCATTCGGGAGTGGTATCGAGACAGTGACAGTGATCTGGCACTGGACATGGTGGCCAGAGCTGCCACTGGCATGGCCTTAGGCTCTCTGGTCTGGGTCTTCTAGAGTCCTTCAGATCTGGATGTGCATAGCTTCTGATACCCTGTGTGCAATAATATAATTTGCAGGGCATTTCTGTTGGTGATAAATGTTTTTAATAATAGTTTAATTGTTCTTTTGAAAGTGATGACATCATAGTTCTAACTAATCCATACACGTACTGTAGAGAAGGCTTCTGACTTGTGTTTAGCTAAAACATGGACTCTCTGGGGCACTGGCTCGTTCCAGGAGTTTCTTTCTAGAACTCTTGGAATACCTTATTTTGGCTACACCTGTTTAGAATGGCATTTTCTTTTCAGAGTTAGGTATAGTGTTTAAGGGATAATTTAGTGTTCTGTTAATATATGGTGACACATGTGTGAGTGGTATGGCAAGGAGGACTACAGCTTCTTTCTGTTGAACATTGAACTTTGAAATCTCGGATCAGAGCTGGCTGCATGTAACTTCAGGAGTTGTGGGCTGGTAAGCAACCAGGAACTTCCCTGAGGCAGTGGGGTGGTATCCCCAGGACCTCTGGGGCCAGCAAGGCTGACTACTCAGGATGATGGGGGAGGGTCAGCCCCCCTCCCCGCAACCCCTGCCCTGCCTCCTCTTAGAATGATGCTTCTTCATTTTATTCTTTGTTTTTTTGGTAGCAATCCTTGGAAAATATCCCACATTAGGAATTGGCTTGAGCCTCAAAGTTTTATCCTTTAAAACTTGAAGAACGCAAAACAGTTTCAAGTATGTGGAGGTAGATGTGCTTTATTCAGAGGTGACTCTATGTTTTTAGTGTCTGCTTTGAGTATTTTTGTTGCCACATCAGCCTACTTATAGCTTTTTTTTTCTACTTGTTGAGAAAGTGATATTAAAAGAGTGGTGAGGAAATGGAATGAGAGCCATAGTTATAGTGTTACTGTGTCAGGCCTCTAGAGATTGCACTGTGCAGAGGGTGCTCTTTTCCTCTCTTCTGTCCTTCTGAAGAGCAGGTGTCCTTCTTTGTGCAGGACTGGGGCACTGTCACTCTCCCCCAAGCACTGGGGTTCATGGAGCCCTGGTGGTGGCATAGTGGGGGCCCTTGGAACCATGGCTGTGGGGGAGACTCAGGCTATAGATGGGAAATGATGCCTAAGGACATGAATGGCCTTCTGTCAAGATATTACTAAACTTGACCAGGACACGGGCTTTGTTTTTATTCCTGATACAGAAGCTTAAACCGTGTAATTTTGAGCCCCAGCTATGTGTGAAACTCTAGAAAACCAATAATCCTGCACTTTTGTTATTTCCTTATGCGAATTTGTAAAGCCCATAATTAGTTCGGTCTTCTGTCCCGCGGGCTTTAAACAATGTACTTCTACCAAGGCAGCTTAGCACAGTAATAGTTCCTGAACCAACATCCCAAAATACATTCCCTACTAGCACAAGTTCTGTTTTTATTTTCTGTGGCCAATTTTATAGGTCAACTGACTCCATCTCTGAGCAGACTTAAAGAGATCTCCATATGAAGCCATATGCCAAATGACCCTGATGGTGACCACAGTCAGGTCTGTTTTCCTGGGCAGTTCTGCTGAACTTACTGACACTGTAGAGTCTGTTTCTAGTTGAAAGGATGTGCACTTGACTATCATCCTTTGGGATATTTGAGATGTTGGAAAATTGCCAGATGTGCTGTGTGACAATATTGGTTTTGATGGTAAAAAATGTTGCTTTAATGATTTTACATCCTGTAGAGTAAGAATGGCTTTGTTTATATGATAGTCATTATTAGAGCTGTATACTTTACTAACAAAATATTAAACAGTGTTTAATGTGGCATTAGGGTATTAATTTTGAACTTAGAGTTATTGGAACTACAGAGTACTTAGTTATGTCACTGAAATGCCTGGGAAGCAGAGTCCCCCTCTGATGGAAGGGAGAGGTATGAACTGAGTCTTGGGCACACATGTGTGCACTCTGTTGGCCAGCCCTATTGGGCAGACATAGTTGAACCTGGAAATTCAGTGTTGCCGGTGACTTGATGCTGATAGGAAATGCATAGTAGGTATAAAGATGGGCTGAGAGATTTAATTTCCTTGGTCCAATTTCTGTAGATGCCAGCTTTGTAATCACCTCAATTTAGGTAATCCTAAATCAAGAAGTTAGTTGAGGTGGAAGAAACTTGTTCAGGTGTGAGTAAGCGTTTCACTTTCATGTGTACTTCAATATAATGTGCCTGGAAGAAGTTGGCCACTGACATTGCACACATGCCAGGCTGGTTTTTTTAGTTACTGGAGTGAACTTCAGGATCCTAGATTGTAAAGAGAAGGGAAAGACCAGTGGCTGTGTTTCAGATGATCATCCTGAAACAGGCCAGACCTGGACCCAAGACCTGGATCATAAGAAGTTCCTACAGTTGAAATGAACGGCCCAAGTTTATTTTCTACATCAGTTACGATCCTGTTTCATTTTTCTTTCTCCTTCCCAAGTTTATGTAGACACAGCCACAGAATGCAGTTCTATTTCCCACCTCCCCCAGAATTGATTTCCTCTCATGTTCTCTAGTGCCCACAGAACCTATTTTTTCCTGTATATGCAAATTGTATGTTTAGAAGTGAAAATGTTAATACATTAAATGATTAACCTAAAAAAAAGAAATACAGTGCAATGAGATTAGGAAAAAGATACATGAACAAGATGAACTCTTTACAAAAGAGATTAAATAACCATTAAAAAACCAAACAGAAATCCTGAGGCTGAAGAATTCAATGAATGAGATGAAGAATGCAGTAGAGAGCCTCTGAGGTAGAGTAGAGCAGATGGAAGATAGAATAAGTGACTTGGAAGAAGAAATTTTGAAATAACACACAAGAAAAAGAAGAGAAAAGAATAAGGATGAGGGGTGCCTGGGTGACTCAGTCGGTTAAGTGTCTGATTCTTGATTTTGACTCGGGTCATATTCTCATGGTTCATGAGATTGAGCCCCTCATCAGGCTCTACCATGACAGTGCAGGAACTGATTGGGATTCTCTCTCTCCCCCTCCTTCTCTGCTCCTCCCCTGATCATACTCTCTTTCCCTCTCTTTCTATAAGTAAGTAAGTAAATTTAAAAAAAGGATAAGAATGAGCAAATGCCTTCCCCCACAAAACCTGTGTGATCAATGAGACTCAATCAAAAAGGCAAACATTTGAATAATTGGGATTCCAGAAGGAGAAGAGAGGGAGAAGAGAGCAGAACATTTATTTAAAGAAATAATAGCTGAAAACTTCCCTGGGGAAAGAGTGAAACATCGAAGTTCAAAAAGCTAATAGGTCAAACACAGGTAGCAAATTCCTTGACCTCAGCAGGGGCAACTTCTTACTAGGCATGTCACCAAAGGCAAGGGAAACAAAAGCAAACATGTACTATTGGGACTTCATCAAGATAAAAAGCTTCTACACAGTGGAAGAAACAATCAGCAAAACTAAAAGGCAGCCTATGGAATGGGAGAAGATTTTTGCAAATGACATATATGATAAAGGGTTAGTATCCAAAATTTATAAAGAACTTATAAAACTCAACACCCCCCCCAAAAAAACCCAGTTAAGAAATGGGCAGAAGACATGAACAGACATTTTTACAAAGAAGCATCCAGATGGCTAAGAGACATAGGAGAAGATGCTCAACATCACTCATCATCAGAGAAATAGAAATCAAGACCACAATGAAATACCACCTCTCACTGGTCACAAAGGCTAAAATTAACCACTTGGCAAACAACAGATATTGGCAAGGGTGTGGAGAAAGGGGAACCCTATTGCACTGTTGGTAGGAATGCAAACTGGTGCAGCCATTATGGAAAACAGTATGGAAGTTCCTCAAAAAATTAAAAATAGAACTACCTTATGACCCATCAATTGCACTACTAGGAATTTATCCAAAGGATACAAAAATTCTGTTTCAAAGGGGCACATGCACCCCAATGTTTATAGCAGTGCTGTCAACAATAGCCAAATTATGGAAAGACCCAAAATGTTAATTGTCTGATGAATGTATAAAAAAGATGTGGTATACACACACGCGCACGTGCACATGCACACACACACACACACATACACAGTGGAATACTACTCAGTGATGAAAAAAATGAAATCTTGCCATTTGCAACAATGTGGGTGGAACTGGAGGTATGCTAAGTGAAATAAGTCAGTCAGAGAAAGACAAATATCATATGATTTAACTCGTATGTGGAATTTGAGAAATTCAACAGGTGAACATAGAGTAAGTGAAGGAACAATAATATAAAAACAGAGAGGGAGGCAAACAGTACATTAACATAATTCTTTTAATGTACTGTTGAATTTGATTTGCTTGAGATCTTGAGATGTTGAGATCTTGTTGAGAAATTCTGCACCCATGTTCATCAGGGATATTGGCCTGTAATTCTTTTTAAAGTGGGGTCTTTGCCTGGTTTTGGAACCAAGGCAAATCTGGCTTTGTAGAATGAGTTTGGAAGTTTTCCTTCTATTTCTGTTTTTTGGAACAGTTTGAGAATAGGTATTAACTCTTCTTTAAATGTCTGGTAGAATTCCCCTGGGAAGTCATCTGGCCCAGGACTCTGGTTTCTTGGGCGATTTTTGACTACTGATTCAATTTCTTTGCCAGTTATGGAGTTTGTTCAAATTTTCTATTTCTCCCAGTTTCAATTTTGGTAGATTGTGAGTTTCTAGGAATTTGTCCATTTCTTCCATATTGCCTAGTTTGTTGGCATATAATTTTTCATAGTATTCTCTTATAATTGTTTGTATATCTGTCATGTTGATTATGATCTCTCCTCTTTCATTCATGATTTTATCTCTTTGGGTCCTTTCTCTTCACTTTTTGGTAAGTCTGGCTAGGGGGTTATCAATTTTGTTAATTCTTTCAAAGAACCAGCTCTTAGTTTAACTGATATCTTCTACTTTTTTTTGTTTATATATCATTTTTTTTCCTGCTCTAATCTTTATTATTTCCCTTCTTCTGCTGGCTTTATGCTTTGTTTGCTGTTCCTTATCTAGCTCCTTTATGCGTAAGGTTAGATTGTGTATTTGGGATCTTTCTTGCTTCTTGAGATAGGCCTGAATTACAATATATTCCCTTGGGATGCCCAGGTGGCTCAGTCTGTTAAGCATCTGACTTCAGCTCAGGTCATGATCTCGTTGTTCACGAATTTGAGCCCTGTGCTGGATTCTGTGCTGATAGTCTGCTTCAGATTTTGTGTCTGCCTCTCTCTCTGCCCCTACCCCACTCATGCTCTGGCTCTCTCTCTCTTTCTGAAAAATAAACAAACATTAAAAAAATTTATACAATATATTTCTGTCTTAGGATTGCCTTTGCTGCATCCCAAAGGGTTTAGACTGTCGTGTTTTCATTTTCATTTGCTTCCATGTATTTTTAAAAATTTCTTTAATTTCCTGGTTAACCAATTCATTATTTAGTAGGATGTTCTTTAACCTCCATGTATTTGTGGACTTCCCAAATGTTTTCTTGTGGACTTCAAGTTTCATAGTGTTATGATCTGAAAATACGAATGGTATGATCTTGGTCTTTTTGTATTTGATAAGGGCTGATTTGTAACCCAATATGTGATCTATTCTGGAGAATGTTCCATGTGCTCTTGAGAAGAATGTGTATTCTGCTGCTTTAGGATGAAATGTTTTGAATATATCTACTAAGTCCATCTATTCCAGTGTGTGATTCAAAGTCATTGTTTCCTTGATTTTCTGCTCAGATGATCCATTCCTTGTTGTAAGTGGGTGTTAAAAGTCCCCTAATACTCTGGTATTATGATGAATGAGGTTCTTTATGTTTGTTACTAATTGATTTATATATTTAGTTTGCCAAGTTGGGGGCATAAATATTTACAATTGTCAGATCTTCTTGATGGATAGACCCCTCAATTATGATGTAATGCCCTTCTTGTTAAAATCTTTGTTTCAAAATCTAGTTTTCTAATGTAAGTATGGTTACTCTGGCTTTCTTTTTATGTCTATCAGCATGATAGATGGTTCTCCATCCCTTCACTTTATATCTGCAGGTCTCTTTAGGTCTAAAGTGAGTCTTTTTTAGGTATAATATAGATGGGTATTGCTTTTTTTTATCCATTGTGATACCCTATGTCTTTTGATTAGAGCTTTTATTCCATTTACATTCAGAGTTATTAGTGAAAGATATGAATTTGGTGCCATTGTGTTAACCTATAGAGTTGGTGTTTCTGGTGATGCTCTCTGGCCCTTTATAGTCTTTGTTGCTTTGGTCTTTTTTTAATTTTTTCTTCACTCAAAGAGTTCCCCTGAAAATTTCTTTCAGGCCTGGTTTAGTGTTCACAAATTCCCTTAGTTTTTGTTTGTCTGGGAAACTCTTTACCTCTCCTTCTATTCTGAATGGCAGCCTTGTTGGATAAAGAATTCTTGTCTGCATATTTTTCCTTTTCAGAACATTGAATATTTCCTGGCAATCCCTTCTGGCCTGCCAAGTTTCAGTGGACAGGTCTACTGCTGACCATATGTCTACTCTACTCTTGTTGGTTAAGGACATTTTGTCCCTAGCTGCTTTCAGAATTCTCTTTATCTTTGTGTTTTGTAAGGTTTCCTGTGATATGTTTTGGTGTAGACCTGCTTTTGTTGCTTTTGAGGGGATTTCCCTGTAATTCTTGGACTTCAATGCTTTTTTCCTTCCACAGATTAAGGAGGTTCAAATAAACCTGCTTCTTTTCCCAGCTCTTCCTCTGGGACTCTTATGCTGTAGATATTATTGTGCTTTATGTAATAGCTGGGTTCTACCTTCATGATCTAATAGTTTTTGTTCCGCCTTCTTTTCAGCTTCATTATTTTCCATAATTTTATGTTCTATCACCCATTCTCTTCTCTGCTTCTTCAATCCTTGTTGTGACTATATATCCAGTAAGCTTTGCATTTCAGTGATAGCTTTTTTTTTTTTTTATTTCGGCCTGACTAGTTTTTAGGTCTTTTATCTCTACAGCAAAGGTTTCTCTAGTGTCTTCTATGCCTTTCTCAAGCCCAGCTAGTATTCTTATGACTGCTGTTGTAAATTTTTGTTCAGATATATTGCTTATATATGTCTTGAGCAAATCCTTGGCTGTGATTTCTTCTTGACCTTTCTTTTGGGGAGAATTCCTCTGTCTTATCATTTTGGCTGTTTCTGTCTTTTGTGTGTTTTAAAAGCTTGTTATGTTTCCTGAATCTGAGAGTACTGCTATATTAAAAGGGGCCATACACTGCCCAGGGCCTGGTACTTCAGGAAAGTGTTTCTGGTGTATGTTGTGTGCACTTTGCTGTTGTGTTTTGGCTGCTCTTTCCCACTGGTCAGTCCTCTGCAGAGCTCCTCCTAGCTTGCAGTGGGGAGTATTTGGAACTTTAATTAGGTATGTTTTAATTTGTTTGTTAAAATAAGCCTAGAAAAAAAGGCCTGATTTCCCCACTAAAAAAAAAAAAAGAAAAAAAATAAGGAAAGAAATGAAAAAAAAACCTAAACAGACAATTAAAAAAAAAAAACAAGTATAAACCCGATTCCAAAGAAAAAGTAAGGGAAAGAAAAAGAAAACAGAACAGAAAGAAAAAAGAGAAAGGGGAAAAAAAGAGAAAAAAGGAAAAAAAAAGAGAAAAGGAAATGAACAAACAAAAAACTGTAAGCCTGGTTTCAAAGGGGAAAAAAAAGAAGTAGAAGAAAAGAAAAAAATTAAGCCTTGTCCTATTTCCACAAGAACTGCAGGTGATGCTTTGAAGCACTCTATGGTAGTAGACTTGGTGCATGCAGGGTGCTGCCTGTGCTGATCTTCTGGAGAAGTCTGCTGCACTGGCTAAGAGTCAGACCTGCCCCAGTAAATACGCAGTTGCCAGGCACAGGGGTTTGGGATTTGGTGTCTGCAGTTCCCACCTCCACTGAGGGCTGCTCTGTTGCTCTCTAAAGTCCCATGATGTTGATAGTAAGGGGGGGAAATGGCTCCACCTATTCTCTTGTCCTTGGACAGAGGATCTCACACCCATTCTGTTCAGTAAGCCCTCACAGAATAGCAAGGGCAGTCAGTGTGTCCTGGTCCACATATTCGGCATGGAGCTGGGATTCAAAACTTGAAATCTTTACCTGGCACCATTTGGACCCACCCCCCTCCTCCAGAGTAGAGCCTCCCCACAATGAGTCTGATGTCCTTTGTCCAAGAAAAATGATCCCATGCCTGTGCAGTGCACGGAATCTATGGTGTAGCACAGCAAAAAGCAGCAACCAGGTTATCTGCCCTCTGCATGCCCCTCTGTCCCCTGCTGATGAAAGGCCTTTGGCTGGTGCCTGCAGGGTCTTTTGGCCTTGGAGAGGCAGTATACCCACTTCCAAAGGTACTCCAGGAAGGGAGTGCTATGCGCTTTGGGGCCAGTGTCCTCCTTCTCCCCTGGAGTGCATGCCACAGCTTCACTCCAAAGTCTCACACTTCCAAAAGCTCAGAATTTGAACTCCAAACGTTGTTTGCAACGTGACACTCAGTACTTCTTGCTCCCCAGTCCGTGGTCTGGAAAGGTTTTCCTCTTGGGTGAACCCAATGCTGCACTCTCTCAACCCCTCTCTCTTTCTCTTCCTTTTGCCTCTCTATGGAATGGGTTCTCTCCCCTCCACAGTACAGCTGTTTTTCTCTCTCCCAATTCACATCCGTGTACCTCTACCTGCCATGCTGTCTCCCTCCAACTGTGGAGATCCTTCTGCCAGTCTGTAGATGGATTCCCTGGGTATTCTAGGTGATCTGACCTCAATACTACTTTGCTTGAGGGACAAGAAAAGCCCAGGGTCTTCATACTTCTCCACCACCTTAACTCCTCTCCCTCTCCTCTTTCATTTCTGATTTCATTTATTTGGGTCTTTTCTTTTTTCTTTATGAGTACGGCTAAAGGTTCATCATTTTGTTTATCTTTTCACAGAGCCAGCTCTTTGTTTCATTCTTTTTTTTTTTTTTACTTTCCCTTTCTTTCCTTTTTTTTTTCTTTTAGTTTTTTTTTTTTTTTTCATTTATTTCTGCTCTGGTCTTCGTTATTTAATTATTTCCTTCCTTTACTAACTTTGAGCTTTGTTTTGTTCTTCTTTTCTAGTTTCTTTAGGTATATGGTTAGATTATTTACTTGAGATTTTCTTGTTTCTTGAGGTAGGATTTTGTCATTATATATTTCACTCTTAGCACTACTTTCACTGTGTCCCAAAGATTTTGGACTGTTATGTTTTCATTTTCATTTGTCTCCATGTATTTTTTTAAATTTCTTCTTTAATTTCTTTGTTTACTCATTGGTTGTTTCATAGCATGTTGTTTAGCCTCCATGTTTGTGTTTTTTCCAGTGTTTATCTTGTAACTGATTTCTAGTTTCAAAGCATTGTGGTTGGTTGGGATGAGCACTGGGTGTGGCTCATGTAAGTGATGTATCACATGAATCTACTCCTGAAGCCAAGAGCACACTGTATACACTTATGTTAGCTAATTTGACAATAAATTATATTTAAAAATTAAAATAATAAACAAGGATATAGAGTCACACAAAAAAGCGTTGTGGTTGGAAAAAATACTTAATATAATTTCAACTTTCTTAAATTTATTGAGACTTGTTTTGTGGCCTAACACGTAATCTATTCTGCAAAATGTTCCATGTGCACTTGAAAAAATTATATTTTGCTGTTTTGGGATGGAATGTTCTGTATTACCTGCTAGGTCCATCTGGTCTAATGTTTTGTTGAGAGGAACTGTTTCCTTATTCATTTTCTGTCTGGATGATCTATCCATTGATTTAAGTGGGGTGTTAAAATCCCCTGGTATTATTGTATAACTGTCAATTTCTCTTTTTATATCTGTTAATATTTGATTTATATTATTTAGGGGTGCTCCCATTTTGGGTGCATAGATATTTACAATTGTTATATCCTTTTGCTAGATTCACCTCTTTGTCATTATGTAGTGCCCTTTCTCTTGTTACAGTCTTTGTTTTAAAGTCAATTTTGTCTGATCAAATATTGCTACCAATATTTTCTTTTTTTTTCACTTCCATTTGCAAGGAATATCTTTTTCCATCCTTTCATTTTCTGTCTATACTTGTCTTTATGTCTGAAATGAGTTCCTTGTAGGCAGCATATGGATGGGTCTTATGTTTTTATTTTAATCTAGTCTATTACCTTATGTCTTTTGATTAGATCATTTAGACCATGTAAATTTAAATTAATTATTGATAGTATGTACTTATTGCTATTTATTGAATTGTTTTCTGGTTGTTTTTGTAGTTCTTATTTGTTTTTTCCTTCTTCTCTTGCTCTCTTTCCTTGTGATTGATGACTTTTTAAATGTAATGCTTGGCTTTCTTTCTATTTATTTTTTGCTATCTATTATATGATTTTGTTTTGTGGTGACCATATGGTCTATATGTAATGTCCTTAGTATATAGCAGTCTATATTAAGTTGATGGTCACTTAAGTTCAAACTCATTCTAACTTTTTTTTTTAAGTAGGCTTCAAAGATAAAATTTAAAAAATTAAATAAATTAAATAAATAAATAAATAAATAAATAAATAAATAAATAAAAATGGGCTTCACACCATGGAGCCCTATGAGGGGCTTGAACTCACAAACCTGAGATCAAGACCTGAACTGAGACCAAGAGCCAAACATCCAATCGAATGAGCCACCCAGACACACCCCCAAACTCATTCTAAAAGAAGTCTTTTTTGCTCTCCTCCACATCTTATGTATATGTTATCATATTTTACATCATTTTATTTTGTGGGTCCCCTTAACTAATTTTTTAGATATAAATAATTTTACTACTTTCATCTTGTAACCTTAATACTAGCTTCATAAGTGATTGCTTTACTACCTTTTCTGTATGTTAGCTTTTACTCATGAAATTATTTCCTTTCATAATTTTCTTCTAATTATGGCCTGTTCTTTCCACTTAGAGAATTCCATTTAACATTTCTTGTAAGGTTGGTTTAGTGGTAATTCCTTTAACTTTTGTTTGTCTGGGAAACTCTTCTTCTCTCTTTTGATTCTTAATTCTACCTTGCAAGGTAGAGTCTTCTTGGTTGTAGGTTTTTTTCTTTCAGCATTTTGAATATATAATGCCTGCAAAATTTCAGCTGAAAAATCAGCTTTAGTCTTATAAGGTTTCCCTCATAAATAAGTAGTTGCTTCTCTCTTGTTTCTTCTAAAATTCTTGTTTCTTCTAAAATTATCTTTAATCTTTCACATTTTCATTGTTATGTGTCATGGTGTGGAAATCCTTGGGTTCATCTTATTTGAAACTCTCTGTGCTTCCTGAACCTTGATGTCTGTTTACTTCCCCGGGCTAAGGAAGCTTTCAAGTATTATTTCCTCAAATATTTTTTTGCCCCTTTCTCTCTTCTTTTTTCTGGGACCCCTATAATGTGAATATTTGTTTGTGTGATATTATCCAAGAGATCCCTTAACCTATCCTTGTTTTTTAAAACCCTTGCCCTCTTCATTCAGAGGGCATCTTGGTAGAACAGCTGAAGCTGATGTGGACATGGCTGGGACAGTCCTAAGCTCTCTGTGCTGAAGGTATACTGAGGTTTGTACCTGTGTTACCTAGGCAAGATGGCTGGAGCTGTTTCAGTATGTGTTCCAGTATGCACCATGCCGGGGATTTTTCTAGTATGTGCCATGCTGGGACTGCCTTGGTAGGATGGCTGTGGTTGGTATGGGCTAGGAGCCTGGGGCCCACTGAGGCAGTAGACCAGCTAGGATGCCCAAACCCTGCTCCTGTCCATGCTGTCATGGTGGAGGGAAAATGGTAATCATGGAACTCCTTAGTCCCTCTGATCCAGAGTGAGTTTCAGCTGCTCCCCTGCCATTTGGCAGAGTTCTAGGGCTGAATCCTTTATATTCTAGTTTCTCTCTCTCTCTCTCTCTCTCTCTCTCTCTCTCTCTCTCCCTCTCTCCAAAGGTAGGCTATGTTTATTTAGAGTCACAAGTAGTTGACTGACTCAGTCTGACTCAAACCACGAGGAAACCACCCTGTTTCACTCCATTCTGGTCCTAGGGTGGCCAAGCCTGGCAGGAGTACTACTTAGGGCCCATTTGAAGGTTTACAAGTTTCTCACTGAGGACAATCTGTGACCGTGTGAGAGTGGTCAGGTAGGTCACCATCAACAGGTCATTGATGTTGCTATTGAGCATGGTCTCAAAGTTATCGGGAATTATCCTGGGTACTTAGTTAACCAAACTCATCAAGAAGTGGCCCACAGTATTGTCAGCTGATACCTTTCCAGACAGCACATCCTCTGCATACTGCAACACTGTGCTCAGGGCATCCTATATGCAAGCCGATGTCCCTCCTACTTGCTGAAAGTCGCTTGAGAGTCTGATCACCTGGTTGGGGCTAAAACAGGACTCCATGATCAGCTCAACTCAATGTGTTTAGTCATAATGTGCATATTTCACTAATAGAGGTATGAACATCACCCCCTTGGTCTTCCCAGGGACACCATTAAAGTGCTGAAATAGGCCTTGATGCTCACACAGCCAATCTCGAGGCTCATGTCCACACTGAGGTGAATGGGGTTGGGGGCTTCCCCGTGTAGTACTCATGGATCAGCATAGAGTCCTCTGTAATGTCATGGCCTGAAGAATCCCAGGCTAGGATGAGCTCATTTGGGCTTTCTTATATGATTCATACATGTTCTTAGTGAATTCCGAAAGTCCTCTATACTTTTTTGAAGCCCAGCGATTAATTTTACGACTATTATTCTAAATTCTTGTTCTGTTATATTGCTAAAATCGTTTTTTGATCAATTTGTTAGCTGTCGCTACTTCCTGGAGTTTCTTTTGAGGAGAATTCTTCCATTTCGTCATTTTGGATAGTCCCTGGAATGGTGCGGAACTGCAGGGCTCTTCCCCTGTGCTGTCTGGAGTAACTTGTGTTTGCGGGCAGGGCCGCAGTCAGACCCAATGTCTGTCTCCAGCCCACCGCTGGGGCCACAGTCAGACTGGTGTGTACCTTATCTTTCCCTGTCCCAGGGGCAGGATTCACTGTGGAGTGGCGTGGCCCCTGTCTGGGCTACTTGCACACTGCCAGGCTTGTGGTGCTGCTTTGATGGGATCTGGCATATTAGCTGGGGTGGATCTGCAAAGTGCACAGGGGTGGGAGGGGCAGGCTTAGCTCGCTTTGCCCTTGGTGGTCCCCAGCAGGAGGGGCCCTGCAGCACTGGGAGGGAGGCAGGTAGACCTGTTGGAAGGATGGATCCACAGAAGCACAGTGTTGGGTGTTTGCGTGGTGCAAGCAAGTTCGTGAGGGGAACTGGTTCCCTTTGGGACTTCGGCTGGGGGATGGGAGAGGGAGATGGCGCTGGCCAGAGCCTTTGTTCCCCCACCGAGCTGAGTTCTGTCCTCCAGGGCTCAACACCTCTCCCTCCCAGTGTCCTCTCGCCCTCCCGCTCTCGGAGCAGAGCTGTTGACTTTTAACATTCCAGATGTTAAGTCCTGCTGGCTGTCAGAACTCACGCAGTCCAGCCCCTCCGCTTTTGCAAGTCAGACTCAGGGGCTCTGCCTTGCCAGAGGGGCTGCCCCTCCACCACCCCAGCTCCCTCCCGCCAGTCCGTGTAGCTCACACTGCCTCTCCACCCTTCCTACCCTCTTCCGTGGGCCTCTACGCTTGGCTCCAGACAGTCCATTCTGCTAGTCTTCTGGCGGTTTTCTGGGTTATTTAGGCAGAGGTGGGTGGCATCTAAGTGATCAGCAGGACAGGGTGAACCCAGCGTCCTCCTATGCCACCATCTTTTCGAGAGCCCCCTTGAGATGCCAATTTCAAGTCTACATTGTTACCTGTGCTGACTGGCTATAAATTGGAGGTTCCCACAACCCCCTCCTTAGGTTTCATTAATTTGGTAGAGTAGCTCACATAACTCAGGAATAACAATTTACTTACTAGTTTAAGGATTTATTACAAAGTATATGAATGAGCAACCAAATGAAGAGATACATACAGTGAGGTCCAGAATAGTCCCAAATGTAGGACTTTCTGTCCCTATGGCGTTTAGGGTGTGTCACCATCCCAGAATGTGGATGCATGCTGGTCTACGAGCCTGGAAGCTGTCCAAACTGGCAGTTCAGGGATGTTTTTGGAGGTTCATTGCGTAGGCATGGCTGATTAAATTACTGGCCATTGGTGACTGGATTTAATAATCTCCAGGTACCACCTCACCTCACCTCACTGCAGGTCAGGGGTGGGGCTGAGTGTTCCAACCCTTTAATCATATGGTTGGTTTCCCTGGCAACCAGCTTCCAAACTTAGTTACTTAGAGGCTTTCCAAAAGTCATTTAATTAACATAAACTCAAGTATGGTAGAAGGCCTTATTATGAATAACATGACACCCATTTCACTTTTTGGCTCTGAAGAAATTTCTGGAATTGAGGACCAAAGGTCAAATATTATTACAAAAGATGCTCCTGTTGCTTTTATTGCTTAGGAAATTCCAAAGGTTTTAGGAGCTGGAAGCTAGGGGCTAGTAGATGAAGCCCAAAATATATATTTACTGTAAGTCACAATATCACACTGTTGATATTTTTTATGTTGCTATAAAAGCATCCACTATACAAATGACAATGCAAGTCTGAAACATTTCCTGATAGCTGTAGAACAGCTGATCCCACATTCTCATGGGGCCCCTGACCTATTTAAGGAAGGTCAGGGTGGAGAAAGTTCAACTCTGGGCTTTTAGGTATGGCTAACTTTTTTTTTTTTTGAACCAGAATGCCTAGATTTGAAACACATCTCTGTTATTTTCTAGCTGTGTGTCCTTGGATTGCTTAACTTCTCCACCTAAGTTTTTTAAATCTATGAAATAGGGATAAAAATAGTACTTAACCTCTTTGGCAGTATTAAATGAATTAATACATTTAACATACTACTAGGATAATGAACCCTACTTTTTACATTTTTTTAAATGTTTACTCATTTTTGAGAGACAGAACAGAGTGTGAGCAGGGGAGGGGCAGAGAGAGAGGTACACACACAGTCTGAAGCAGGTTCCAGGCTCTGAGCTGTCAGCACAGAGCCTGAGGTGGGGCTTCAACTCACTGACCAGGAGATCATGACCTGAGCCGAAGTCAGATCCTCAACCGACTGAGCCACCCAGGCGCCACCCAGGCTCCCGCCCGCTCCTCCCCCCCCCCCCCCCCCAGATCCCGGTTACTTTTTGCAGGTAAAAGTCTTGATATCTTTTTATGTACTTTTGGAAGGCATCCAGTTAATTTGCTTCTGACTAAATTTCATTACATTCAGTGGCATCTTTAAAAGTGGCTGCTCCCTTTTGCAGGAGTTACTAACTGTATTTATGAACTCAGAGGAGAAAATACTTACATTGTAATGCATTCCAATTCAGAATAATGGAAAATATACAGCAAGAGCCTTGGTCTTTGCCAAAGCCCCACGGAAAGCATTTTGAGTTCTTTCTGTTTAAGTATTCAATATAAGAGCATTTGCCCTGTCTAACCCCAATTGAGGCTCTGTTCAAATGCAGGCACAGTTATACTTTAGAGTTCTTTCTCACCAACAGTCTTCCTTTCTTATTAATTTCAATAAATATTCACTGACCCAAAACTCTGCTAAACCCATGGGGGAACACAGAAGTTTTTAAAACTGGGGTCTTGTTCTCTAGTGTAAGTTAAGTGAAATAATATGCAAATTCTTATTTCTGGTATTTGAAGTAGCGCTTGGGGCTGGAGAGGTCATGGCAGTCAGCCTGTTAACCTTGTCAGTTGTCAGTCCCAAAACAGAAAGACAGACAGACCTCTCTTTTTTCTTTTTAATGTTTGTTTATTTTTGAGAGAGAGAGAGAGAGAGAGCACATGCAGAAGCAGCAGAGGGGCTGAGAGAGAGGAAGACACAGAATCTGAAGCAGGATCCAGGCTGTCAGCACAGAGCCCGACACAGGGCTTGAACTCATGAGCCATGAGATCATGACCTGATCCAAAGTCAGACACTTAACCAACTGAGCCACCCAGGCGCCCCAGGACAGATCTCTTGGAGAAGTCTTCCTTAAAGCAAGGTTACACAGCTGTAGGTATGTTTGAAATCTATGGCATCCCACTGAAATCACTTTTCTTTTTTTTTAATTTTTTTTCAATGTTTATTCATTTTTGGGACAGAGAGAGACAGAGCATGAACGGGGGAGGGGCAGAGAGAGAGGGAGACACAGAATCGGAAACAGGCTGCAGGCTCTGAGCCATCAGCCCAGAGCCTGATGCGGGGCTTGAACTCCCGGACCGCGAGATCGTGACCTGGCTGAAGTCGGACGCTTAACCGACTGCGCCACCCAGGCGCCCCTAACTTTTCAAATGCACTTTGTGTTTATGTTTGGACAGTCTGCAATTATTAAAACATCTGAAATTGATTTGAATGCTGGTATGGCTTAACAAACACTTATCTTTCTCATATTTTCCTAAGGATTTATGTCCCCTGGACCAAGTTGTATATTATAAGAGAAATGTGCCATAAAATAAATAAAACAATTATCACTTACTAGATAATTCATATATTGACCTTATGTTTGTTTTGAGCTTTGGGCCTTAGTTCTTAGGAGCTTTTTATATGTCAGAAAATTAGCCTTTTGTTTGATCTCAGTTGTAAATTTTTTTCACATTTGTCATTAATTTTCTGACTGTGCTTACGGTAATTTTTATGAGGTTGAAATATTTTTAAGTATTAAAATTTATTTACATTTCTTTTGGACTTCTGATTTGTCTTTCCATACTTAGCGAGGACTGCTGCAGTCCAGGATTATAAGGAAAATTTCCCATAATTTCTTCTAATACTTATGGTTTAATATTTTATATATATAAATATATTATATATATACTTTAATGTTTGTTTATTTTGAGAGAGAGAAAGCATGATTCGGGGAGGGGCAGAGAGAGAGGAAGAGAGAGACTCCCAAGTAGGTTCTGCGCTAATCAATCTGGGGCTTGATCTCATGAACTGTGAGCTGAAATCAAGAGTTGGACACTTAACTGGCTGAGTCACCCAGGCGTCCCTAATATTTTCTATTTAAATCTGATACATTTAGGATCTGTACTGCTCTAAGGTATGATGTATGCCTCAAACTTTTTTCCTAAATGACTACTTAGCTCAATGACCTATGATGAGTAAACCATTTTTCTGCCCAACTCCTAACCAAGACTAGGACTATCTAGAATTGTTTTATTTTGGGAATAATCCATGAAAAAATAAGAAATCTCCTTTTCTATGTGTGTTACAAAAAATCTAGATTCACTCTTGCTCTGATTAAGCATTCGTGTGGTAGCCCTATGATAAAAGTAACATTTTCCTCCATTTACAGAGTAGGAAACTCACTGAACCAGAGAGAAACTGAAAACTTGCTCAAAATCATAGCACTAGTAAGTGACTGAATCCAAGCTATTAATCACTATGATACAGCCCAACTTAAAGACATATCAAACGATGCTGTGTTCATTGCAGTTATTCATGGCTTCTGTAAAGTGGGGATAACAAGCTTACCTGTGTGCATGGATTGCTCTGGAGATTAATCATTCAGGCCATGTTCATACCAAGCACTCAGTGCTAGCTATTTATATTCATTTAATGATTTAGGGCTTCTGTAGCTCAGAGCCCTATATTTCTATACCACCAAACAGTGAGACCTAAATCTAGGTGTGAATCTCAAACTAACAGCCATCTTCTGAGTCTCCTCTGCATCTGCAAAATGGGCTCGGTGGCCATACTTACTCATAAATATTATTTTAAAGATTAAATGAGATAAAATATGGAAATGGCCCCACCCAACACTCTCCTGCATGTTCTGCCTTGCAAGCCTACAGACTTTCTATGTTGCTGATCACCTTCCTCAGATAATCAAAGCAGGAAAACCCTTCATTCAGTCTTGAATGGGCAGCTAAGAATTGCAAACAGTTCAACCTTAGACTTAGTCAATAAGAAAATCTTACCTACATCTGTCTACTGTACCCCATAGTCATAGTAGTGTCTGGCAGGAAACTGGGCTGAGTGGGTACTGGCCTCAAAACAGACCCCAGAGACCAATACTCTAATTGGCATGGATTTCCCTCCCCTGAGGAGGGAAATATGCCTCTTCCTTCTGCCATGGGCTGCTTCTCTTCCAAGATACTGCTGCTTTTCCCCTTCTGGTCTCTGGAGCCAAATGAACTGGCTGGTGAGGCCAGTTTATACCCTAAATGACACCTCAACTTTCCTCTTTTACCAGCAGCCTTGGGTCTCCCTTCCTGCCTCTTTCCATAAAGGTCAGCTCCAATTTCTGCCTGACAGTTTGGACTCCAGGTGATGCTTGCCTCCCGTTCCCCATTAAACTGGAGAATCCCTAGGTTTCTCTGCAAATTCCTGGTTTCTGCTGGTTCACTGCATCTTGTACAGAGACCTTACAGCACTTGACAAATTAAGTCCAATGCCAACAAGCACCAAGGCAAGTTTCACTTCCTTTTACCAACACTCAAAGGGCAAATGACTTGTCTCAGAACGAATATTGAATACAGGGGCCCAGACATGATTATAGTCTAACATTTATCAAGCATAAGCTCCTGAACTAAATCTTTATATTCCCTCTTTTACTGAATTCTCACAGTAACTGTGTGAGGGGTGTGGGTGTGGCTGGGCAGGTGGCAGGCGGCAGGTGAAGGCCTCAGTGGCCCATTCTCATCACAGACACAGGATACTTTCCAATAGCCTTGGGAGGGCACTGTGCTGGGGAAGAGTGGCTGGGAATCCACCTGGATGAACTAGACATTGTTAGGAAGATAACATGGGGAGAGAGGTTCACAGAGCAAGATCAGGGTTTAGGAGCATCAAGTATAAATTTACTCTTGTCTTTCTGTCCACCTGGGGTTGTCTGGTTTAAAATCTATCTTGATGAAAGACTGTTTGTTTTGTCTGGGTGGCTCATTTTTGTCTGTCCAGCTGGAGATCTCTCTGGCTCACAGAGTGTCTACCTGCCTAGTTGGAGATCTGTCTGGCTGCAATCCTTCTGGCTGAGGGTCTGTGGTTGTGTCTAGCCAGGGGTCTTCCTGAGGATCTTGTGAAGTTGAGATTCAGTCTGTCTGGAGTTCATTTATCCAGCTATCTACTTGGAGGTTTATCAGCCGATCTGGCTACACACTGATCTGTCAGTCTGGGGTCAGTCCATCTGTCTGTGAGGCTAGATGTCTGTCTCACTAGCCATAGATTTGTGCCAAACTGGTGCATCTGGCATCCAGTTCAATGGCTGGGGGTCTGTCTGGCTAGGGGTCTATGTGAACAGCTCAGAATCAGCCTGGTTTGGGGTCTGTCTGACTAGGATCTGTCTAAATAGGGTCTGACTTGTTGGGGGTCCATTCATCTCTCCAGATGGGGGTCCATCTGTTCCTCTGGTTTGGGTTCTATCTGTCCATCTTGGCTTGGGGGTCCGTTTATCTCTGACTGGGCATAGTGTCTCACTGTCTGGCTGGGGTCATCTGTCATGTGTCTAATTAGAAGTTCATCCATCCAATGGGGCCCTATCGGCTAGCAGGGATCTAGCCTATTCAAAGGACCCGCTGATTTGCAACGTACACCCAGCTGGTAGATGGTCTGGACAGTGGGCCATCTGTCTAGCTTAGGATGCTTATCTACCTGAGGGTCCGTCTACTTTTCTGGCCTGTTGACTGCTTGGGGATCTACCTGGCAGTCTTCCCAGATGGTGGTGCATCAATCTGTCTGCTAAATTGTGGGCTTTGTGGAATTGATGAGTTGGTGGGGACTAACCACCTGTCTAGAAGTCCACCTATCTGCCTGGTTGGAAGGCTGTCTGGCTGGTTGGGGTGTCTGTGCAATCAAGGGTCTATCTGGTTGGCTAGGAGTCCATCTGGCTACTTGGGAGTCTGTTTGACTAGGTCTGTCAGTCTGCCCACTTGGTGGTGGGTCTGTCTAGCTGAGAGGATGTCTGTGTGTCTGTTCAGCTAAGGATTTGCTTATGTCTGTCTGGGAGTCTGTCCACCTAGAGGTCCATCTGACTGGTATCTGGCTAGCTGCCTATCTGGGAGAGGGGTCTTTTTGATGGTTTCTCTTGCTGGGTGTGATCTGTCAAGGTGTTAGTTTATTAATCTGACTGGAGGTCCATCCAACCGGCTGTGGACTGTCCTCTGAAATCTGGCTGTCTAGGTGTATGGTTATGTATTTGTCCTGATTGGGGGCCCATCTGACTGTGTAACCCATCTGGGGATTTTTTACCTGTCTGCAATCAGTCTGCTTGGTTATTATGCCTGGCGTGGATCCGTCCAAATGGTGGGGGGCAGGGAGGAGCAGCCAGCAGTCCTTTTTAGGGCCCACCCATTTCTCTGTGTCCAGCTGAATGTCTGAGCGAGGGAGACTCAGATACTGAGATGAACTAGTCCATTATGTGGTGATGGGGGCAGTTTCCAGAAGCCCATCTGTCCATCTTCTCTTTCACACCTGGGGGAACTTGCCTAGTACCCTGGGGTTGGGCCCATCCTGATGTTTATTATTGAATCTGTTCAGTGTGGTCACACTAGCCATTATCTCCCAGCTACCTCCCCCAGCCTCAGGCTCTGAATGCTATAATCACTGGGGCAAAGCCCCATATTTCCACCCTGAGAAACTTTTATTTTGATCCAGGACCATCATTCCCATTCCCAACACTTCACACAGCAGAGAATGGCCGTCAGCAGTCCAGGTGCCCATGTGGGGCAACAGGCAGGCAGGGGTGCAGCACTCACACCTGGGTCCACTCAGCAGGGGGGTCCCGGGGCCCTTTAGGCCTTCCAATGCGCAGGTTGAAGCCTGGAAGAAGGGCACCGTGGGTTTCGTGGAGAAGCTGAGGTGTGGACATGTGTGGAAGGTCATCCTCAAGCCTTCAGGCCCTTGTGATTTACTGCAGCCACATCCACAGGACTCGGAGAGTGGGAGCCCCATGCCACTATCGCTAAACCCCCAACACCTGGTTTTCAGTCCAAGCTGCGGTATCCCAGCAACCCAGGCTTTGACTTACCTAGCCCACCGGTCTGAGCTCCATCCACCACGTCCTCGTAGGCGTCAGGCCCAGCGGGGCTTTGGTCAGCCAGAACTGTGGGCAGAAAACCACCCCCCACCCCCACGGATCGATTCAGGCAGCCCCGTGGAGCTCTGGAACCCACCCGGGGCAGAGCCTCATCCTCCAAGCTCCCAGGCGTTGGGGGTGGGGGCCTGGGGGCCGGCGCGGTAGGGGCGGGGCCAAAGGCCATCTCCGTCCGGACGAGCTGGTGTCGCCAGAGAAACGGACCCAGACTTAGGGCCACGGCTAGGCCTGGGGCACTTCCGGCCGAGCCGGGGCGGGCAACAGTCCCAGAGGCGCGGCCGGAGAGGCACCGACGTCAGCCTTGGCCGTGACCAGGCCGGCCTTAGGGGCGGGGGTCCTCGAGGCCGCGGGGCCCTCCACACCGGCCACAAGCCGTCTGGCGCAGGAGCTGGCGGGCGCCGGCCCTCCCAGCCCACACCCCGGCGGCCCGGACTCACCGCGCCCGGGCGGCGCCCCCTGCGCCTCCTCTGCGCGCGCCTGCGGCCTCCGGGCGCGCGGCAGCCCCTGGCTGTAGAGCGGCGCCTCCTCCGCGCCGCGCCCCCGCGCCCCCGCCTCGGGTCCCGGGGGCGCCCTGCGCTTCTGCACCACCGCGTACGTGTCCGTGTCGGCCATAGCGGGAGCCGGGGACCCGGGCGCCGAGATGCTCCTGCGGGCGGGGCGGGCGGGGAGGAAGTGAAGACGCCGAGCCCGAGGAAGGAGGGGGTGGGGACCGCTCGCGGCGCGCAAACCGCCCGCTTCCTTCCCGCCCGAGGCTGCTGGCGGGTCGGGAGAGAGGGAGCGGGCGGGTTTCCGAGGCGAGAGGGAGGGGCCTCTGGGTGAGGGGCGTCTCGCTGTGCGTCCGGAGGGCCCCGCTAGTTTGGTGGATGGAGGGAAGGGGCCAGCCTGGCGGGTGGAGGGCGCAGCGTATTGGTATTGCGGGGTGGTCCTGTCGTGCAGATGTTTGAATAAAGGAATGAGGAAGTGGCATGTAAAGGGGAGGGAGGGACGGCCTCAAGATGGAGAGCTAGTCTTAAAGAGGAGGGGTGACATCTCTGCTGCAAAGGAAGGTTGGATCTGTGCCCCCAGCACCTGACACGACGCCTGACAAGTGGGCTGCATCAAGAAATATTTGCTAAGTTAATGACCGGGGAAGCAAGGAAACGGCTAACATTGAGGCGAGCCTTAGAAGCAGAGGCAATGAGATCTCTGGGATCAAAGTGTCGTCTTGGGGCAGGTTCCCAGAGTGCAGGCAAAGAGCGAGCCAGTGAATGTTTGGTAAATTGAACAGCAAGGAAGGGGCCGGTGTTGAAAGGGCGAGGAAAGGGTTACCTTGGGCATGAGAAATTGGAAAGGGAAGAATGAGGAGATAGGGCTGGGTGCCTGAGGACCTCACCAGACTAATGGCGTGTGGTGGGAAGGATCTGGAAGGAAAGGGCGTCATCATAGAGTGGGGTACAATTCTGGGGAAGGACAGGAGGGGAAGGCTGCGAGGCGTGGAGGAAAGTTGCCAGACCCCTGATGGAAGTCACCATGGACTCTGGGGGGTAAGCTGAGGCGGAGTCTGATAAGGTCACAAGGAGGAGAACAAAGGTAGATATCATAGTCAGTCCCTGCTCCCAGAGGGAGTCCAGGGGCTAGATGCTGCAGTGATGGTGTCCACAGACCTCTGCTCTGGTCCTAGTCTCTGAGGGTGTTTGATGGTGGACAGGAAGACAGTAGGCAGGAGGCCTTGGTACCTCCTTGAAGTTCTGGTAAAGGGGGCTGGAGGTGTGGAGTGCTGAGAAGAACATCTGAACCACCAGGTTCCTATTCCTGTACTCCTCCTCGTGGGGGAAGAGGAATCATCAAAAAGGGAAGACAAGAGGAAGAGGCATGTGTCCTTGAATTGAGGAGACTAAGGCTCTCACCTTTGTCTGCACAGCTACAGGCCGCTGCTTTCTCATCTCCAGGACCACGCTGAAGAGGCTGCAGTTAGGTGGGATCATGTGGAGAGAAAGAGGACACATGAGCAGGACCTGGTGGCCATGGGGCCTGCACTGCACCCAAGCACACATGCCCTATTCATACCTGGGTCAAGAGCACCTGTTTAATCCACAGTGCACGGGACACCTGTTCACCCACAACCTGCACTGACAAGCAAGAATAAGAGTAAGCTGGGTCAGGACCTGCCCACAACCCCTCTTGTATGAGGCATTTGGGGTTTTCAGTGAGGGCCCTAACTGGGGATCCCCTGCAGCACATTTTGATTCTCAGAATCCCCCAATTACAATTTAAAAGAAAACACTTTTTAATTGTTTACATTTGTTGAGCATCAACTGTGTGCTTACTCCCCAGCAGGCAGTCGGTGCCCAATAAATGCTAAATTTCAGTTGATGTGGTGTGAGCAGTGTAGCCTCAGGTTTCTCAAGAGGCACTCAGTGCTGATGCATAGGGGCACTTGTGCCTCAATGTTTATAGCAGCACTTTCAACAATAACCAAATTATGGAAAGAACCTAAATGTCCATCACCTGACGAATGGATAAAGAAGTTGTGGTTTATATATACAATGAAATCCTACTTGGTAATGAGAAAGAATGAAATATGGCCTTTTGTAGCAACATGGATGGAACTGGAGAGTGTTATGCTCTCTGTGAAATAAGTCATACAGAGAAAGACAGATACCATGTTTTCACTCTTATGTGGATCCTGAGAAACTTAACAGAAGACCATGGGGGAGGGGAAGGGGGGGAAGTTAGAGAGGGAGGGAGCCAAACCATAAGAGACTCTTAAAAACTGAGAATAAACTGAGGGTTGATGGCGGGTGGGAGGGAGGGGAAAGTGGGTGATGGGCATTGGGGGGGCATCTGTGGGGATGAGCACTGGGTGTTGTATGGAAACCAATTTGACAATAAATGTATTAAAAAAAAAAAGAGGCACTCAATCTGCAAGACTGGCTCCAAGTTCTGCACTGGCCTCCCTGCCTCCCTCCCCCACTCTCAGTCACCTCTGTCTCACCACACTCCCATAAAACCCATTTCTTAAACCTGCAGTGGACACAGACGGGCCTGGGGCCATATCCCTGGAGGTGATGGGCTTCCTCCGCCATGGTGAGCACATGAGGCTAGTGACTCCTCTGTCTGGCCAGGACATATATTGCAGCTGGTACACAGATCGGCATTCCTGAAACACAGGAAAAGAGGGACAAATAATTAAAAAAAAAACATTTATGAGTACCTACTACATGTCAGGCTCAATTCTAAACATCTTTCATTTAAATCCAACAAATAATAACTGAGAAGATAAGTACTATTGCTAATGCCCATTTTACAGAAGAGAAAATGGAGACAGAAAACAGCTCTCCCATATGGGAGCCTCCTCCTCCCTTTTCAGTACCTTCTGAAAGGTGACCTAAAGTGCCCTGAGTATGATGTCTGTGTTCAGCCATGTCTCCCTTGTCTGAGGATGTGGGGCAGGTGGGAAGAGAAGGGAGAACAAAGACTACAGGTGCCAAAAGACATTTACAGAAAACAAAGCATTTCTGATTAAAAATCAAAGTCAAACAACATTGTTTTTAAAACGCATTCAGCTCAAACATCCCCCATGGCTTTCCTGAAGGAAACATTTGATGGAGGAGGGAAAGAAGAAATATGATTAAACACCCCAGCAAGCTCATTTATAGTGAAAAAAAGAGATTTCCTTTGTTCTACAAGAGTTTTATTGCACTTCTCATGTACCAACTGTATGTATGACTTGAGGTGACAGATTTTCCTGACTTTTGAAATGTTAAGGGAAATAAGGATTCTAAGAACTTAACAAGGCACATTTGTATAACAGAGATAATCATGATCATAGTTAAAATGCAAAATGAATGCATGTATTGAGTTATGACTATTTGCATACTAATAAGTGTGAGGGGGCTGTGGGAAAACTGTTCATCCTTTCAGGCTCAGCCCAAAAGCCTTCCACCCTGAGAATCTTCTGTGAAACCTCCCTAACATTCAAGACTCCATAAAACACTGTTCCCACCTCTGCTCCAGCTTACCAGCACGATGCAGAATAGTCCAATCTGTAGTGGTTCCTGTTCTTGGTCCCAGTAATGCTCACACTTTTTCTTCAAAAAGGTAAGGGAGAAAGGGCAAGGAATAAAGAGGGGCAGTCTGCTTTAGAGTTCTAGCTCAATACGTCCACACTCTCACAGGACACCTCAGGCATTGCTGCTGGAAGCACAGACAGCTGCAGCTATAGTGCAGGCCAGCTGGCAGAGCCTTGTCAGATTAAACACACACAGACATAGTGGTGACTTGAGCTTCTGACTATGCAGGAGGAAGACAGGCCAGAATATTCTCATACTGTAAGCAACTAAAAAAACTGGATATGTTTTTTATGAGCCGCTATTTTCAGACATTGGACCACAGGCATTGCAGGATTGTGATCACTGAACAAAGGGAAACACATGGGTTAAATCTTATGACTACTCCAGCTTACTCCCTAGAGGCAGTCACCAGGCTGCAGGACATGGGGAGTCCAGAGATCCCACCGAGTTGAGGAGCCAGAGATTATGGCTAAGGGAGGAGAAGGCAGCTAGAATTTGAAGGGCAGAGTCCTGGAAAGAACAGAGATATGCAAACAAAAGTAAACAAACAAACCTCCAGAAGTCTGCATATGGTCCCCTTGACTATTTAGCTGAGTAATAATCTGAGCAAATATGTCATGAAACTAGGCAAGCATAACTTCCCAAGAAAGGAGAATAACTAGGGACCTATAAGATGAACATTCCCTGCAATGTTCATAATGGGACAGAAATAATTTACATTCCTTCCAGCCTGAGTGGAGAGACCTGACTGACTATAAGGGCATTCAGTAGGGAATCAAAAAAGACCACACTTTAGGAGTAGAGTGAAATTAGTTCCAGAATAAAGGCCACTCTAGACCTGCCCTACAAAAGCTTAAAAACAAACCTTAAAATGATCAAACATCAAAAAGTAACTTAACTACCCTCCAGCAAAAGTCCAACACTCTTTAAAGGAAGACAATAAAATCCAACAGTGACCTGTGTAAAATTAAAAATGTCAAGCATCCAATAAAAATTTACTAGACACACTAGCAAACAACAAAATCCCTAACCAGGAGAAAAATCAGTGAAGACAAGATCCGGTAGGGATGAGGAAAGAATAGACCTTTAAACAATTTTTAAAAACATTTTAATTATACTTGAAGATGAAAAGGCAAACATGAACATGATGAAAGTGAAACAAAAGGTATAAAGAAGACCTAAATGGAACTTCTAGAGAGGAAAAATAAAATACATAAAATAAAAAATTCACTAATAGTAGATTAGACATAGAAGAAACAATTAAAAAAAGACCATGACGACATAGCAATAGAAACTATTTAAAGTGGAAAAAAGAAAAAAAATGACTGGGGATAAAATGAACATCAGATAACAAAAAGAAACAAAAGTCAGCCAAACTGGCAAGGAAGAAGTCAAGCCTTCACTATTTGCAGATGACATGGTACTCCATGTAGAAAGCCTGAAAGCCTCCACCAAAAATATTGCCAGAACTTATTTCAGCAAAATCACAGGATATAAAATCAATGTACAGAAAACTATTGCATTTCTATACACCAATAATGAAGCAGCAGAAAAAGAAATCAAAGAACTTATTCCATTTATAATTGTGCCAAGACCCACAAGATACCTAGAAATAAGTCTAACCAAAGAGGTAAAAGATCTGTACTCTGAAAACTATACAAGTCTTATGAAAGAAATGAAAGAGGACACAAAGAACTGGAAAAACACTCCATGCTCACAGATTGGAACAACAAACATTGTTAAAATGTCTATACCCAAGGAAATCTACATATTTAATGCAATCCCTATCAAATACCAACAGCATTTTTTCACAGAGCTAGAACAAACAATCCTAAAATTTGTATGGAGCCACACAAGATCCCAAATAGCCAAAGCAATACTGAAACAGAAATGCAAAGCAGGAGGCACCATGATTCTGGACTTCAAGCTATATTACAAAACTATAGTAATCAAGGCAATATGGTACTGGCACAAAACAGACACAGAGATCAATGGAACAGAATAGAAAACCCAAAAATGGGCCCATAACTATATGGTCAACTAATCTTCAACAAAGCAGGAAAGAATATCCAATGGAAAAATGACAGTCTCTTCAACAAATTGGGAAAATGGGATGGCAACATGCAGAAGAATGAAACTGGACCCACAAAAATAAATTCAAAGTGGACGAAAGACCTAAATGTGAGACATGAAACCATCAAAACCATAGAGGAGAATAGAGGCAGCAATTTCTTTGACCTCAGCGGGAGCAACTTCTTACCAGACAAATCACTGGAAGTAAGGGAAACTAAAGCAAAAATGGAGTGTTAGTGTTTCATCAAGATAAAAAGCTTCTGCACAGCAAAGGAAACACTCAACAAAACTAAAAGACAGCCTATGGAATGGGAGAAGTTATTTGCAAATGACATATCTGATAAAGGGTTAGTATCCAAAATCTACAAAGAACTTATCAAACTCAGCACCCAAAAAACAAATAATCCAGCTAAAAAATGGGCAGAGGGAATGAATAGACATTTTTCCAAAGAAGACATCCAGATGGCTAACAGACACATGAAAAGATGCTCAACATCACTCATCATCAGGGAAATACAAATCAAAACCACGATGAGATGCCACCTCACACCTGTCAGAATGGCTAAAACTAACAACATGGGAAACAACAGATGTTGGCGAGGATGTGGAGAAAGAGGAACCCTCTTGTACTGTTGGTAGGGACACAAACTGGTGCAGCCACTCTGGAGAACAGGATGGAGGTTCCTCAAAAAGTTAAAAATAGAACTACCCTATGACCCAGCAATTGCGCCAGTAGGTATTTACCCAAAGGATACAAAAATACATATTCAAGAGGGTACATGCACCCCGATATTTATAGCAGCATTATCAACAGTAACCAAACTATGGAGAGAGCCCAAATGTCCATCGACTGATGAATGGATAAAGAAGATGGGGTATATGCATACAATGGAATATTATTTGGCCATCAAAAAGAATGAAATCTTGCCATTTGCAATGATATGGATGGAGCTACAGTGTATTATGCTAAGTGAAATAAGTCAGACAAAGACAAATATCTTATGATTTCACTCATGTGTGGAATTTAAGAAACAAAACAGATGAACATAGGGGAAGGGGGGAAAAAGAGAGAGGGAAGCAAACCATAAGAGATTCTTAACTATAGAAAACAAACTCAGGATTGATGGAGGGAGGTGGCTGGGGGGATGGGCTAAACGGGTGATGGGTATTAAGGAGGGTACTTGTTATGATGAGCACTGTGTGTTATATGTAAGTGATGAATCACTAAATTAACTCCTGAAACCAATATTACACTATATGTTAACTAACTAGAATTTAAATTAAAATTTAAAGAAAAGAAAAAGAAATGTCTGTTTATGCCTTCTGTCCATTTTTTAATTGGATTATTTGTTTTTTGGCTGTTGACTTTCATCAGTTCTCTATATATTTTGAATACTAACTCTTTATTGGATATTCCATTTGCAAATATCTTCTCCCATTCAGTGTAGGTTGCCCTTTAGTTTTGTTGTTGTTTCCTTTGCTGTACAGAAGGTTTTAATTTTGCCACAGCAATCAGAAAGAAAAGGAAATAAAAGGCACCCAAATTGGTAAGAAAGAAGTAAAACTTTCACTATTAGCAGATGACATGATACCCTATGATCCAGTAATTGAAGTACTTGGTATTTGAGAATATGAAAGAATATGAAAACATTAATTCAAAATGATATATGCACCCCTGTGTTTATTACAGAATTATTTACAATAGCCAAGTTATGGAAGCAGCCCAAGTGTCCATCAATAGACGAATAGATAAAGAAGATATTCAGCTATAGAAAAGAATGAAATTTTGCTATTTGCAACAACATGGATGGATCTAGAGGGTACAGTGCTAAGCGAAGTAAGTCAGAGAAAGATAAATACCATATGATTTCAGTCACATGTGGAACTTAAGAAACAAAACACATGAACGAAGAAAAAAAAGAGAGAAACCATAAAACAGACTCAAATATAGAGAACAAACTGATGATTACCAGAGGGGAGGTGGGGAAGGGGGAATGGGTGAAATGGGTAAAAGGGATTAAGAGTATGCTTATCTTGATGACCACTGAGTAATGTATAGAATTTTTGAATCACTATGTTGTACACTGTAACTAACACTGTATGCTAACTACACTGGAGTTAAAATAAAAAATTAAAAAATTAAGTGAAAGATAATCTAAAGCAAAAATAATAGCAGTGTATGGTAGAGTATTTCATATTTAGAATTAAAATCTATGGCGACAATAACGTGAAGCATGGAATGGGAAAATTGAAATATGCTAAAGTTCTTATATTTTAAATGAAATGGTATAATATTATTTGCTGTGATAAATTAGACCTAACTTGTAAACTCCAAAGCCACCACTAAGTACATAATACAAAGAGGTATAGCTAATAAGTCAATAATGACTATGAAATGAATTCATAAAAATTCTCAGTCTGAAAGAAGACAGAGAAAAATAATGAAGGGACAAAGAACAGATGGAACAAATAGAAAACAGAAAGATGGTAGGTTTAAATTCAACATTACTGATAATTATATTAACAACTAAATACTCCAAATAAAGGCAGAAATTGTCAGACTGAATACTAAAGTAAGTCCCTACAATATGCCACCTACATGACACTTTAAAAATAATGATGGGGGTGCCTGGGTGGCTCAGTCTATTAAGCATCTGACTCTTGATATTGGCTCAGGTCATGATCTCACGTTCAGTGAGATCAAGTCCACAGTGGGGCTCTGCGCTGAGAACTCAGGGCCTGCTTGGGATTCTCTTTCTCTCTCTTTCTGCCCCTCCCCCATACACACACACACACACACACACACACACACACACACACACACTCTCTCTCTCTCTCTCTCTCTCTCTCTCTCTCCCTCTCTCTCTCTCTCAAAATAAATAAATAAACTCAAAAAAAAATAAAAATAAGGATGAACATAGATTTTTTAAAAAAGTAAAAGAATGGAAAAAGATATGCACACCTGAGTAATTTAAATGGCTGTATTAATATCAAAGTACACTTCAGAAAAAGGAATATTGCCAGAGATAAAAAGAGACCTTACATATTGGAAAAGGGATTGATTCATCAGGAAGACATAATCCTAACTGTATATGTACTCAATTACAGATTTTTAAAATAACTGAAGCAGAAACTGACAGAACTGAAAAGACAAACCAGATAATTTTAAAATTAGAAAATTTCAATATTATTTCAGCAAATAATAAGGCAAGTAGACCCCCTCCGAAAAGGCCATACAAAACATAAGACTTAAATAACATTATACTAATTGTCAATTATAGAACAGCTGGAGACTTCACTCCTCTCTCAGCGATTGATAGAACATTTAGAGAAAAGTAATCAGTTAAGATTTATAAAATACAATAAAGATACAAAAATATTAAAATGTCAACAAAGACACAGTAAATTTGACTGACTTGATATTTATAGATCATTCCGCCCAACAAAAGCAGAACACACATTCTTTCTGAGTATTTACCAGAATATCTACCAATAATTAACCAATAAATACCAGAGTATTTACCAATATAGACCATATTCATAGCCATAAAACAAGTTTCAGTACATTTAGAAAGATTGAAATCATATAAAGTTGTTCCTTGACCACAGTGGAATTAACTAAAAATAACAGGAAGATATATGGGAAAATCCTCAAATATTTGGAAACTAAGAACAACTGTGGTAAAATACCACGAGTCAAAGAAGAAACCACAAGGGAAATTAGAAAATATTTTGAACTAATTGGAGAAGACACAACTTATCATGTTTGTGAGATGTAGCTAAAGCTTAAAGAAAAGTGAATAACACTAAATGCTTATACATAAAAAAAAGAAAAATTTCAAATCAATGATGTAAGTTTAAGAAATTAGGAAAATAAGAGCAAGTTAAACCTAAATAACCTTTAGGAAGGAAAAATGAAGAAGAGAAGATATTCATGAAATAGGAAATGAAAAAAAAAATAAAGAAAATGAGTAAAGCCCAAAGCTGCTTCTTTGAAAAAAAATTAATACAGCTGATAAACCTCTAGCCCAGAGATGGCTAACATTTCCTATAAAGGCCCAGATAATAAATAACTACTTTACACTTTGTGAGCCATTCAATCTACCCATCTTGAAACTACTGAAATCTGCCATTGTAGTATGAAAGCAGGTATACATGATATATAAACATATGAGTGTGGCTATATTCTAACACATTTTATTTACAAGAAAAAAAAGAAAAAGGCTGCAAGACAGACCTACTACAACAGCTAAAGTTTGCCCATCTTTACTCTAGCCAGACTGACTTAAGGAGTGACAGACGCCGACCACAAATTACCAAAGTCAGGAATGAAAAATGGACGTCACTACAGATTGTGCATACTCCATGATCAGCCATTCGCCCGGGGCAGTACTTACCCACCCCACAACCCTGTCCATGCAGGCCAGAATGCAGAATCATGTGCCTTCGATGCTGATATATGTTTACTGAGGAACTAATTTATGCTAACAGGCAAAATAGAGATCCCTGCCCTCCTGGACTTTCCTTCTTATCAGGAAGATGGAGAATAAACAATGTGTAGATTACCTTGTGTGCTAGAAGTTGGAAGAACTGTGAGGCAAAAAGGAAAATAGGACAGGGAAGGAGAGTGGGAGTTCTGGGAGTTTTAAATGATGTAAGACCCAGGAAGGCCTCATGGAGGAAGTAGCCTTGAATGTTCCAGGCAGAGGGAACAGCCAAGGCACAGGCTCTGAGGCAGAGCCATCCCTGACACATCTGAGGAACAGCAAAGGCCAAACTGGCTAGAGCAGAGTGAAGGAAGGAGAGGCAAAAAGACATCAGAGCTGTACCAGGGAAGGCAGAGTATAGGACCTGATGGTCTATGGTGCAGATTTGGGGTGGGAAGCCCAGCAGTAGAGGGGTTGTGAACACTGCAGGGATAAGCACCATGAATAAGACAAAAGACAGCAACAAAAAAATTAAAGAGCAATAGTGGAGTCACTCCAAGAACTGGGCCTTTCAGTAGTAGCATTAGGGAGGTGCTAGCAAGATTTCTCTTGCCTTCTCCCTGCACAAGGAAATGCATTCTAGAGAGCTGAGAACACCTACCTGCCCATTCTCCATTTCTCGACATGCCTTCAGGATCACAGAGACACGAAAGATAAGGGGAGAGAGGAATGATTTGGGGACAGGAAAAACAAGGCCAAGGGAGGACTCAGAATGTTAGCTCCCCCCGCCCCCCCCCCCCCAAAGCTAACCTTGAACCCAAACTCCCAGACCAGGCGCCAGAAGTCTAGCAAGGTGTGAGGCAGGGGTCCCTGTGTGGTAATATAGGCCCGGCTTCCGTCTGCTCCCTGATAAAGGCTAAGTTCACCACCCAGATCCTGTTGTCACCCCCACCATGTCCACCCTGTCCCTGACTCCCAGCCTGACTTGGATGAAGTTGCCATTGATGTAGTGGTCGTGTCCCTCCTCCTGGAGCAGGGACAGGACCACTGGTGCCTGATCATCTGCCAGTGGGAGAGATGAGAAAAGGCACCAAGCCCCTGACAGCCTCCTGGATGAAAGCCAGCAGGGATGCTGCACACACAGCAGGGGTCCACCTAGGTACACTCATGAGCTGCTCAGGAGAAAGGCAGCCACGGGGGTGCCTGGGTGATTCAGTTCATTATGCCTCCCGCTCTTGGTTTCAGCTCAGGTCATGGTCTCAGAGTTGGTGAATTCCAGTGGAGCCTGGAGTGGGGCTCCCACAGGTGGCAGCATGGAGCCTGCTTGGGATTTTCTCTCTCTCTCTCCCTCTCTCTCTCTTTCTCTGCCCCTCCCCTGCTCACACTGTCTCTCTCAAAATAAATAAATAAACAAACAAACAAACAAACAAACAAACAAACTTAAAAGAACAAAAGAAAGAAAGGCAGCCACTGCAAGGATTGGCAAGGACCTGGGAGGGAGTGCTCTGGGAGCAAACTGGGGTGGACTGGACTGTGCTGCGGTGAGGGGTGGGTGCAGAGCCCCATCTACTCCTGAAAGCCCCTGACTTACTTGGAAGCACATCTTTGTGGTGGTTTTTCCTCACATTCCCTGGCCGACTGCCAGCCTGGGTGGAGTGCACAGGCTCAGTCTTCCATGTGGCTAAGCAGGCCTGGATGTCCTAGTTGGGAGGCACACCAAGCAGACCAGGGGAGGGAGAAGGAAAAAAGGAACCAGATCAAAGTCCTGGGGCACAGAGTGGCTTGTAGGGACACAAAGCACGTGGCCTGTGAGAGGCGAATGCAGACTTTTCCGGAAAGCATGGTGCCCTGCTAATGGTAGTGACCACGCGCCTTCTCTGTGCCAATGGCATTGAGTCATCGCCAGGTCTTCCCCAAGTGGGTACTATTATTGATGTCCCCACCGCGTAGGTAAGAAAGCTGAGGCACCACCACATGGTTGAGTGACTTGGCAAAAGATCCCCACCCCCCCCCCCCCGCCCCAGGAAGCGGCACAGTGAGGGTGGCATTCAGACCTCTCTGCATCTACCCTATACACTCAATTGTATTGTATTGCAAACAATAACTATAACGTAGTATGTATTTAACAACCATGATATGTGATACATATAACAATATACACTGTATATGAATTATAACGTATAACATTACTTATGTAACAAAATATTACAGATACTTTGTTACTGTTAGATTGTTATTAGTGGCGACTATCCTCCTCAGCTACTCATAATCAGACGGTGATAAGTAACACCTACCAAATGCCTACGATGCTGCATTACCGTTCCCTACGCACGGCTTGCACCTCCCCCCTGTAATGTTGAGAGTGTTTATAACTAGTGACAAAGACGCCTACAAAGTGAGCGCTCAAGATGTGCTAGGCGCTCTTTTAACCTACACCAGTTTCTCACGCCACTTTAGTCAGCAAGGGCCGCATTTCACCCGAGAAACCAACGCCAGAGGGGCCACGTGAAGCACCCGAGGCCACAGCGTCTATCAGAGCGCGGCGACCACACCCGCCTCAGCGGGGCCTCTGCGCTCCTCTTCCCCCAGCCGTTTCCTTCCCAGAGAGGCCCTGGTGATCGACTTCCAGCTTGATCCTGCGCCTGCCTTCCCTTGCTGCGCCGTCTTCTGCTGCTGCCCAGACCGGCAGTGGGACGAGGTCACGGGAGCCCGGAGTGTGCGCGGTTCCGGAGCGGGACGCTGTCACGAGAGCCAGGAGTGTGGGCGGTTCCGGAGCGGGATGCGGTCATGGGAGGCAGGGGTGTGCGCGGTTCCGGAGTGGGACGAGGTCTCGGGAGGCAGCGGTGTGCGCGGTTCCGGAGCCGGACGAGGTCATGAGCCAGGGGTGTGCGCTGTTCCAGAGTCGGACGCCGTCACGGGAGGAAGGGGTGTGCGCGGTTCCGGAGCAGGACGAGGTCACGAGAATCAGGGGTGTGCGCGGCTCCGGAGCGGGACCTGGTCATGAGAGCCAGGGCCGTACGCGGCTCTGGAGCGGGACGAGGTCACGGAAGCCACGGCTGTGCGCGGTTCCGGAGCGAGACGCGGTCAGGGGAGCCAGGGCTGGGATGGGCGCGGTCCAGCCAGGCAGTTAGTGGATTCGCTTTCTGGGGCCCTGCAGGCGGAGGGCGAAGACAGAGACAGGGGAGAGAGTGACAGACCCGTGCTGGGGAGAGAACAACTTACCTCAAGGCCGGGAGACAGCCCCGGACGCCGACAGAGGGAGAGACGGAAGGAGGGCAGACCTCCAGACAGTCCAGGACTAGGAGCCGAAGCGCACCGTCTGGCGGTCCGCTCTCGCCCGCTCACGCTGAACTCGCCGGCAAGGGCCACCTCCTCCCGGCAGCCCGCCTCCAGCTGCTCCCGGACGCTCCGCTCCGCGCCAAGTCCCAGCTGCAGCTCAGACGCCGCGGGCTAGCTACGTCGTGTCCGAGGCCTGAGCCCCGAGTCAGTAGCCAGTATCCAGCATGCTGGAGGCGCGGCTGGCAGCGGAGGCCCCGCCTCCGACCTTGCGACCCAATGGAATCCGCGACAGCCAGCAGGGCGCGCCCCTCGGCCAAGGCGTCCGGAGCTCGCCCTGGTGGCGCCCGCAGGCTCCGGGACCCGTAGCAGCCAGCGCGGCGGGTCGCCTGCGGCTGTGCGGCGGGACTGAGTCCGGCGCCCGCGCCTCGCTTGGTCTACGCGCGGGGCACGTCGGGTGACACCGCACAATCCCGCGGACGCTTTCTCTTGCTTGGAAGCCCGGGGCCAACCTTCCAAGTGCCCGCGTTCGGTAGATGGCCATTCGTTCTCGCCTGGCCTCCCCCGTCGGGTGTCCCTGAGACATAGACTGGGCTCCGAGCCGGAGTGGTGCTGCAGTTGTGAGTGGATACGGTCGCCGAGATCGAGCTGCCACTCTTGCCTCGAGGACCCTGGGTTGGGGGTGTTCTTCGCCCGTGCGCTCTGGCGGGGCGCGAGAGAGGTCGCAGGAGGTTGCGGGGGGGGGGGGGGTGACACCTGTGCACCCGTGCTGTGAGAAAGACCTAATGGAAGTGGATGCTTCTGTATCTCCGTATTTCCTGAGATTCCGTTTTCTGGGTCAGGCTAAGAGGAGCTGGGGAAACAAACAACCAGTCTTAATTCAAGGATCTCAACCCGCATAAACCTGCCGGGAAACAGAACTGACCACATAGAAGTGGGTTGGGGGCGGGGGGAGGGGGGGAGATGTTCTCAACGCTTTCAAAGACCTTCTCCGTTTTGCTGTCCCCACACCCTCACCTTCAGAAAATAGGCAGGAAAAGGCCAAAGGACAACTTGGTGACCCAGTTCCCCGGGTCACCAAGGGGAGGCTGGAGAAAGCAGAGAGGGGCCTAGGGGTCCCGCCTGGGTAGATGGGTTAGCCCACCCTTCACCGACGTCATGGAAGGAATTTCTGGGAGTGTCACTCGAGGGGGTATCTCAGGAGTCCAGTTTGAGGTCATCAAGCTCTCAAAGGGTAATGGATAGGGTGAGGTCTTTAAAGTCATTGAGGGGTTGACAGGGTCATTGGTTCAAGTTGTGGATTTAATTCATTAGGGGATTATTAGAGTGTTGTTTATGTTAGGGATGGGCATACTTTTTTAAAAGTCTTTTTGGTCTTTGGTCTTGCTGGCTCTGGTCTTGTTCTAGCTACCAACTCCACCATGGCAGTGTGAAAGCCATAGGCAACATGTAAAGGAATGAGTGTGTCTATGTGTCAATAAAACTATTTGTGGACACTGAACTTTTAATTTCATGTAGTTTTCATATGTCACAAAACATTCTTGTGTGTGTGTGTGTGTGTGTGTGTGTGTGTGTGTGTGTGTGTGTAGCCTCAGGCTGTGGTTTGCTAACCCAGGTTTAAGTGACAGAAGTCAAAGTGGATGGTCAGTGGGGATGTTTCATTTATTGAGGGATTACTGTGGGCTCAGTATTTATCAGTTTCATCTCTAAGACTTCAAAGATGGTCAGTAGTGATCACTGAGGATGGGCATTGATAGTGAATTAATTGGAAGTCAGTTGAGAGTTCCTTGGGTGTTCATGGGGCATCGTTAGTGGATGTTACTAGCAGTCGTTGGAGGTCAGTGAGACACAGTGAAAGTAGCTGAGGGGCTGTTGGGATTGGGAGTGGTAGTTTAAGTAACTGAGAGGTCAAAAGAGGGAAGGTCACTGAGGGATCCTACTCAGGGCACAACAGTGAATGCCAACGAAATCACTGAGATTTCCTGGACAGTTATTGGTTTTTGGAGACTCAGGGAAGTGGGACACAGAAGTATCAGGAACTTTGAGAATATATGGATGTTCAATGGAGGACTCATGGACACTCTTGAATCCCCGAGTACTCATGGATGCTAATGGTAGTTATTAGGGACTAGTGTATACCGGAGTAAACGAGGAAGAGTCACTGTGGGATCATGAAGGGTCTTTTGTGGACCGTGGTGTTAGTGGATATCATTGGAGGTCAAAGGTCACTGGAAACTGGTGGTACCTGAGGAGTAGGCGCAACACTGAGGGGTCATTGGGCCATCCATATCATCTATGATGGTGACTGGGAGGCAGGGAGGCTGACCCAGAAGCTGGGTTCTGGCTAGCTGGAGATCTTCTGTCTGACTAGTGACTGAGGGTCTGTTTGTTCAGCGTGTGTGCGGGGGTGTATCTGTCTGTCTACCTGACTTGACAGTTGTCTGTCCATCCAGCTGGCTTGGTGGGGATGTATCTTTTATCCTGCTGAGGGCCTGACTTTTTCATAGGCTGGAGTCTGTCTTTACTGGCAGAACTTAAGACTGTAGAAGGTAAAGCTGAGGTTTGGCTGGCTAGTTGATTGGGTAGGTGGGTATCTCTCTGCTGGGGTAGTGTGTTTGTCTGTTTGTGGGGAAGGTGTCTGTCCTTGAGGGATATTTTCTTTCGGTTGGCTGTGGTCATCTTCCAAATGGCTGGAGCTGGGGGTGTCCATGTGTCTGACCACAGGTCTTTCTGAATGTCTGGCTGGGTGTCTTCCCGTTTGTTCAAGAATATGTCCATTTGTCTGGCTGTCTGTCCCTCTGGAGTCTGTTTGTCTCCCTGGGATTTTGTCCATCTAGAAGTCTGTCTGTCTATCCAGGGGTCTGTATGTTTGTCCGTTTGGGGATCTTTCTATGTGGCTTGAAATCTTATGGCTTCTGAATAGAAGTGGCTGAGACTTCCAGCTGGGTTGGCTGTCGGTCTTTTTGGCTGCACTTTCACCCCCACTCCATGCCCCCCTGTCACTGTTGAACTTGCCTGGCTTCCCGACCGTCTCTTCCTGTCTCTCCAAACATCCAAATGCTCCTGGCTTGCCAGCTGCTCAGCTCAGGCTGGGTGTGGAGGGTGGGAAGACCCCCGAGAGCTCCTCCGGTAGCCCAGCCGCACCTCTCTCTTCCCCCAGAGAATTGCACACGCTGTTCTTACAGTGGGATTTACTGCTGCTAGTGGCCCTTTTGTTCACGCTACTGGTCACAGTCCCATGCATTGGGAGCAGATGGCATGCCTCTGAAGGTCCCGAGTGTTGTGACGCCCACATGCCACATGCGGGTCTGCCTGTTTGCCAGCTCAGAGTGCTCACTGACTGGCCACTCAGCAGGGCCAAGTGGACTGGTTGCTGGAGGGTGCCTGCAGAAGTTTTCCTAAGGCTGTGAGGAAGCCAGGCTGAGCTGATGTTGCAAAGGGGAAAATGGTGACTTTACAATGGAGAAACATAGTGGATATCGCCTTAACCCTGGCAGTTTGGTGGCAGATGCAGACACTATTGATAATACTACTTTACAGTTCTTCTCTGGCTCCCTTTTGATAGGCAAAAAAAAAGGGCAGAAAACGTTGAAAAAATTCTCCCACTGCTCTTGTTAAAAACCTGCAGGGGCGCCTGGGTGGCTCAGTCGGTTAAGCGGCCAACTTTGGCTCAGGTCATGATCTGGCGGTCCATGAGTTCGAGCCCCGCGTCGGGCTCTGTGCTGACAGCTCAGAGCCTGGAGCCTGTTTCAGATTCTGTCTCCCTCTCTCTGACCCTCCTCCGTTCATGCTTTGTCTCTCTCTGTCTCAAAAATAAATAAACATTAAAAAAAATTAAAAAAAAAACAAAAAACAAAAAACCTGCAGGCTGGGTGGGCTGACCTGTTGGTCTAGCCACAGTGTGGCATTTAGCAAACAGGAAAAATGACACTGTCTCCAATGGGAGGGGCAGCTTGTGCCACCAGTGACTGTAGCTAAGTACCTTTGGAAGGGCTTTTGTTAGTCTCCTTGAACTTTCCTCAGCGGTTTTGGATTTCATTGTTCTGAATTGAGGATCTCTCCTGGTCCCTTTATGGGGCAAAGAGCAGCAGCTCAGAGCTGAGGAAACACAGCCCAGGGAGAAAGCCACCTTATCCTTTCTCAGTCCTGCTGCCAAACCACATGATCTCTCTGTGGAGGGCTTGTTTTTGTCCTCGGAACTGCCCTGCTGTTCTGCTTTAGAGAGGGAGGGGGGAAGCCCTCTTCCTCATCTTTAAAAATGACATCCTTAAAATGTTTATACCAACGTTCCCAGGCCAGCCCCACTTCTTCCAGGACAGAGCCTGGTTATCTCCATCACCTAGAGTGATCTCCAGATGCTAGTGCATGTCTGTGGAGGAAATAAACTCAGCTCCGCGCCCTCTGCGCTGACAGCTCTGGCTCCTGTGAGCTCTAGGCAAACAAGTGCTCCAACAATGATGCTGCAGCATCCCGGGGCCTCTGCATCCTTGGCGTTCACTTTCTATACACAATTTTAGCCCGGTGCACACACACCTCTGTATGTGGCACTTTATTTTGAAAAGACCAACTGGCCACATTCTGTTAATCTTAGTCTGGCTGGGGTCCTGCATAGCTAAGGGCTCTTTCGTTGCTGAGTGCAGAAACCATGGCATCACAACCAAAGGGAGGTATGGGTCTGTCTCCACCGGCTTCTGCCACTCAGTTATAAAACTAGAGAGAAGCTAATTGTACATCTATGTCTGGGTAAGTATTACATCACTGGAAGGATTCCTGTAAGGAGACCAAGAGCAAGGGCAGGGGCATCTCATGCTGCTGCTGCTGTTGCTGGGTGTTTTGCGTTCCTAGCCGATGCACTCTGGCAAGTAGAAAAAAAGGAGGGGTCTGTCAAAAATGCTGTAACTGGCATATGACATATGGCATAATCAGCTAGAATGTTCTAGAAAATCTTATGAAAAACCAAAAGGGCTTATAAGAAAGTGTAATAAAGTATCTGGTTGAAATGTAATACACACACATATCACACATATGCACACAGAAATCACTTCCCTACATACTAGCAAAAAATGAACTTGAAATTATGATGCAAGAAAGATTTCATATTTACTGAAAAATAGCCACCAGGTTTGAAATCTCTAGTGAATTAATAAAGCTAGGCAATGATATTAATGTCTGCTAACATCAAAAAAAGACACACGTTATCAGCCTCCTGGTAAAAGAACACAAGCATTCCTGCCAACAAGATTTAAACCTGTATCTGACCGAACCTTTAGATCTAGATGTTAATGCAAAGGAAATATAAAGGCATAGGAAAATATTAAGTGACACAGCAGGAACAAGATCAGACTGTGGAAACTCTACAAGACAAACCAGTGTCCTAATTGAATAATTGAATATATTTCAAAGAAAAGATTAAAAACAGGGAATCCTATAGGTTACTAGAGACTTAGGATGTATACACAAGTATTTATGGCGGCACTATTCATAATAGCTCCAAAGTAGAAACCACCCAAATTTCATAAAGTGATAAATGTGGCATACACATACATTATTCAGCACCAAAAAGAAATGGAGTACTGACAACAGGGGTAAACTTTGAAACTGTACTGCTAAATAAAAGAAGGCAGTCACAAAAACACCACATGTTGTATGATTCCATTCATATGAAATACCCACAATAGGTCTATGGACCAAAAGTAGATTAGTGGTTGCGAGGGGCTGAGGGTGAAGGGATGGTTGGAGGGGAATGGGGAGTGACAGCTTATGGGGACGGGGTTCCTTGACGGAGAGACAAAATGTTCTAAAACTAGAGCGATGGTTGTACAACCCTGTGAAGATAATAGAAGAAGCTTAATTGTTTGTATTTTTTAATTGTATACTTTGGGTTAACTGTGTGATGTGTGAATTATATCTCAATAGAGCTGTTTAAAAAAAGAATGACAAATGACTTGTCAATCATTTGCAACGAATGGACCTAATGTGGATCCTAGTTCAAACTAACATACTGTAACCAGGGAAAACTGAACAGTAACTGGATATTTAAAATAACATATTTGGAATATATAAAATATATATTTGGAATAATTGTTTTTTTAGGTATAATATGGTATTGTTATTCTTGTTATCTTTTAGAAATATATGCAGAAATATTCATGGATAAAATAACATGGTGTCTAGGATTTGTTTCAAATAAACGAGTGGAGTGGATATAGGGAGTAGGTGGGGCTACAAAGGAAACCAGACTGGCCAACATTGAGAGGGGCTACCATATGGTCCTCTCTTACTCTTATGCTTGAAATTTTGCACAAATATTTAAAACAATCAATACAGAGGTGAACAGTCATTTCTATAGAGAAGGAGAGCAAACAGCTCACAGAGAACACACACATACAAATTCCCAATAGTATTTGACAAGATGCACAACACCTGTCATAATTAAAGAACTACAAATCATTCTGCATCTAGAGCTTGGCTTATGTTGGTAAGTCTGATAGTACTCAGTACTGGCAAGGACACAGAAACAGACCTACTGACAGTGGCTGGGACAGCCTCTTGGGGGACAATTCAGCAGCATCTATGATCATTTTAAAGACAAAATTCCACTCGCAGGAATTTATTCATCAGATATACTCACGTAAGTGTACACAGAAGTATGTTCAATGATGTTTTGAAGCAAGATTTCTGAGAGTAAAAATAGGAAACACTTGAGTGTGCATCCATTAAATAGGAAGTGGATTCACGTGTACTGGGTATCTTTGATAACCTAGAGGTATCCTAAAGAGATTATTAAAGGGAAAGACACCAAGTTTCAGAATGGTTTGCACAGCATGATCCCTAGATATATATGTCTATATATAGATATATAGGTATATAGATTATATATATATATAACATCTATATCTATCTATATAATATATAACATATATCTATATAACATATATATTATATATATTAATAATATATAACATATATCTATATAACATATATATTATATATATTAATAATATATATATATTTTAAGGCAATAGTCAATAGTTTCTGGAGAATACGGCTGGATTGTTGGGGTCATGGGGAGTAGGAAGGTGGCTTATTTTTCACTGTGCACTTCTGTATTTTTTTTAAACATGAGGGTGTGTTCCTTTTACAACTTAAAGAAGTGTCAGTTTTAGAGAAGTATTTCCAACATCTTTAAACTCCTGAAGCCAATCAGAACAAATCAAAGTGCCTCTCCTGCACTCCAAAGAAAAGTGGGCAGGGAACCCAGAAGGGAGCTCACAAAAGTGGTCAAGAAATAAATGAAATGTCTACTCACAGCACTGAATTAAAGTCTCCCTCCTCCCTGGATCCCAGTGCACTGGTTCCCTTCTGCAAGGCACCATTTGAATGTTTACCCTCCTGGAGATAATGCAGTTCATACACCAGCACAGGGCCCTTGCCCTTTATTTTGCAAACCCGTAACATATCACATATGGCATTTCACCATGCTTTTTACTTAACACTCTATCTTGAGGTGTTCTTCTGTGGCTGCAGTGTTTCACTCTGTGGATGCATCCTAATTTATGTAAATTTAGTGCTACTGATGGACACTTAGGCCGTTTCCCTGTGCTAGAAACAATGGTGCAGATGGTTGCGTGGTGACCACTGTGCACACGGTGTGCAGGTCAGGCACATTCCCAGGTCTGGCCACTGGATCAAAGTCGAAATTATGAAATTTCCCCCTAAAGCTTTGCATCTATTCAAAACTCAATTCCCCACAGTATGAACCATACTGAAACTTTTTCATCTTTGCAATCTGATAAAAATGGTCTCCTGCTACAAACTTTCTGGTAGCAAATATCAAAAGGCTTACTACACTTATGCATCTCCTTGGATCATAAATTCCACTTCTAGGAATGTGCCCTAAGGAAATAATAAGGGAGAATAAGGGAAAGTGGGCATGATGTTCACTGCAGCCAGTCTGGTGGACCAATGCCTAAAAGTGAAAAATGAATACATTCTCTCCCCTCTTCTTCCCCACCCCTTGGCCTTCTCCATGGCTTTCAATCACCATTACTGTTTAGCATGTCTCTTTTGGTAACTTTAAAACTGCCAGTTATTTACCAACAAAAAATGGGTTTATCTGGGAATAGTAGGGAACTGTAATCCAAGACAAGCACGATTGGGCAAAACCATAGGAAAGTCCAGAGAACAAAGGAGAGGAATGGAATGCTCTTTTATAGAGGAAAATGGGAAGTTGGGAGGGGTGTTCTAAACAAAAAGTCCATGCGAATAAACTGGGAGTTCAAAGTATAGTGGCTTTTCATTGGCTGAGTTGTGACTGTCTCTCATTGGCTGGGCTGTTGCCAGGGGGTAGTAGGAAACCTTTCTCCTGCAAGAGGATGGTGGGGAATAGCAAACCAGCAGCTAAAGTAGCAAGAGACTTAAAAGGTTTTTCTTCCAGTTGGGTCTGCAGTTAACAAGGAATGGTTGGGGGTGAGAACACCCCCTGCTGGCCTATTAACCTCATTGTATCTGAAGTTACCTTTTATTTTCACACCTCAATTTTTTTGCTTGAAGCTTTTCAATAACTTAAAAATATGCTTTAAATAACAACAGAAGGCATTTTTAATTATTTTCCTTTTAAGCCTTTACTGTGAAAAATTTGAAACATACAACAAATTAGAAAGAATGTAACAAACCCTCTGCTAAATATGACAATTAGTATTTTGTTTTAGCTACTTTCCCCCCCCCTCCTGAAGCATTTTCAAGCAAGTTATGGAGCTGATATTTCACCTCCAAATACTTCACGATGTCTCTAAAAACGAAACATTTTCTAAAGGAACTCCAATATTGTCATTCAATAAGATTAGCAATAATTCCTTTAAAACTTCTACTTTTGAAATGTCACGTTTATATATAAAAGTTACAAAAACAGAGCACGGATCTCTCATGCCCTTGACTTGGATTCCCCACATGTTATTATTTCTGAATATTGAGAAGAATACTAGAACATGAAGATCAGTTGCAGACATGAAACAGGGCATTTCCTGAGCCCAACAGCCCTCTGTTCTCCCTGGGCCACTGCTCCCTGGCCAGGAGAGATGCTCCAAATGGTAGGCACCAAAAGCCCACACCCACTTCTGCCTCCTCTCTTGTCCTTCACATTTCAAAACTGTATAATTTATTAACTGATTTTCTAGAAAAGTCAAACAAAAGATGCACAAATATCCCTTTAATTGCTGTACCATGCCTCAAATTGAAGGCTCCCTGAGTCCTCAGATATTATCTGTGCAATACACAAGTGCTACAGTGGACGTTTCCCCTAACTTGTCTCTTGCTTTATTTTAACTACTGTTATTTTATTGACAAACTTTACAAGCTCCCCTGGTCAAACATCCAGGTAAAGCTGTCCAGGCCTAACAGTCAGGCCTAAACTGTCCTCAGCAGCATCACAGAGACCATTTTTGACCCTAGCATGGTGACTCAAGAAGTAGAACCACATTTTAAATGCTAAGAAACCTACCAAACTGCCATCTGAAAAGACTTTACTCACAGGTTCTTCCACCAGCACAGTATGTTTTTCCAGGGAAAACAGGACTTAACATTAACTTGATTATCCCCCCATCTGCAAAGACCTTTTTTTCCCCAAATAAGGTCATATTCACAGGCACCAAGAATTAGGCTGTGGCCATACTGGGGCGGGGGGGAGGGGGTGCCATTCAAACAACTGCGTGTCCTCATGCCTCACCTTCAGTAGGTGTGGGGCTCCTGCCCTTCTTGTTTTCTGTATCTCCCTGTACCTCTTGTAGACATGGCAGGCGGGAGGAGGATGCCTCCCTGCTTACTGAGTATCCTCCATTAACTTGGATACTTAACATTACAAAAGTTAACATTTATACCACTCATCCCAATGGCTGAATGCAGCTGATAAGCAAAACACACATCCAAGGGTCTAAAGCCCTCCACTACCAGTGAGCCTGTGTGGATTTTCTCAGGAACTTGAAACAATTACACTTGAAGGCTAATTTTAGCACAGAAGACCTCACAATGAAGGGAATACTAAATACTTCGCATCTTATTTTCTGCCTGTCCGTGGCTGAAAATTGGCCCCCAGCACAAAGGCGGCTGTTCTAAGTGAGACTTCTGTGCTATTAAAAAATAAGGAGCACCTGGGTGGCTCAGTCGGTTAAGCGTTGGACTTCAGGTCATGATCTCATGGCTTGTGGGTTCGAGCCCCATGTCGGGCTCTGTGCCGACAGCTGAGCCTGGAGCTGCTCCGGGTGTGTCTCTCTCTCTCTGTCCTTCCCCAACTCATACTCTTTCTCTCTCAAAAATGTATGTTAAAAAAAACCTTGATTTTCTCATGGGCTATAAATCCAATGACAAGTGTCCGTATAAAAGACACACAAAGGACACAGTAGAGATCATGTGAAGACAAAGGCAGAAACCACAATGCTGCAATCACATGCCAAAGAACACTAAGGATTGTTGGCAGCCACCAGAAGCTGGAAGAGGCAAGTAACGGAGGAGGGGTTGAGAATACAACCAACACCTTAATCTGACTTCTGGTCTCCAGAATTTAAATGAATTTGTTGTTTTAAGCCACCCAGTTTATGGCAATTTGTGACAGCAGCCCCTGGAAACTAACATAAAATATTATACTACTCTGCTTTGTATATATTTTGGAATTTCTGTAACTTACACAAAAATTTTAGTGGCATATTCTTCATGAACCGAGGTGATGGCAAGGTGAGAGGCTCCAGAAGCCTCTGGATTCACGAGTGGAGCGAAAAGCCACAGACATCATGTGAGGTCCTATCGCCAGCCCCCCTCAAGCCCCCCCCCTCCACTAGGCCACTCCTGCTTCTGGGACCCTCATGAGTATGTCCAGCTCAGGGTCTTTACATGGATCATCCAGATGGCCCCTGCTGCTTCACGCTACCCTGTAGCTCTCCACTCTCCATGCCCCTGCCTGACTTGTTCTCAGGCCGCCCCATTGTGGTGTGATGGATTTCTCTCCGAAGGTTGTTGCTTGGGTGCATGCTGTCGGGTCTTCACGAACATTCTGTGTAAAACCCGTACCACTGTCCATCCCCAGTCTGAGATGAGTTCTCAGAGGGCCTCTGACTTTCCAGTCACAGCAGCATCAAATCTCCCAAACCTTCCCTATGGCTAAGGTACAAGCCAGCAGGTTGGGCCTGCCTCGTCCTACACACAATATCAATATCAGGCCTCAAAATGTCCTTGAGCTGTCAGGTTCCCCCCGAGGGGACCCCAGGAACACTGTCCCTCACATTCAGCCTGACAGTGGGCTTGTCCTAACCACACAGAGACAAATGTGGTAGTGTGGCACACAGACTTTATTCTGACCCCTCCCTTCCTCCTGGGTCCAGGTCTATGTCTTGATCAGTGAGTGGGCTCACTCAGCACTCAGAAAGACCCTCTTGCGTGCGGTGTTGGTATACGGGTGCCAGCGCCACTCCACATCTGCGGTGGCCTCGTGCTCCAGCGTGCCCAGGCGAATCATATACACTGGGGGGATGGAGATTGGAACATTGTCATCTATACTGCCAGACTCCCTCCCCATCCCTGACCAGAAGTAGAGTAAAGCCCCAAACTCACACTTCAGTTCAAAGCGAGGCCCAACCTCAGTCAGCTCCACACTGCGGTGGTTGGTCTTCCTATACACGTGGTGCCTGGGGCGAGGGGAGGCAGGGCAGGGATGAGGGGAGACAGGGAGCAGATGTGGATCGACAATAAACAGCAGAGGGACACACAAGTCAGGACACCATTCTAAGGCCAGCCCATGGACCCACCGGAAGGAGATATAATCATCTTGGTTCGCAAAGGTGATAACCCGGTGGCTGTCATCTTTGGGCACAGGGAACAGGTAACGGAGTATGTCAGAGACCTGGGTCAGAGGGAAGGAGAGTGGCAAATGCCCAGCCTAGAACTCCCTGCCCCCAGCCCTCACCCTTTGGACCCAGACTCACCCGCTTGCCTAGGCGGGAGGAGAAGCCATGCATGATGAGGTGAGGCTTGGCCTCTGACACGGTTCCCAGGTCAGGGATGTCATGCCGCATGACCACATTGCACAGTGTGAAGTAAGCAGTGGGGCCGAAGGGCAGGTGGCTGACAATGAACCCCACTGGCGGGGCCAGGCAGGCCGTCAGAGACCCGCTCTGCTCTCAGACGGTCACCCCAGCAACCCCAGCAGACACCTTGGTGCCTGCCCACCAGACTTACCAGGTGTGCCTCGATGCTCATGGACAACCAGCAGGTCAGTGACCCCGTTGGCTTTGCAGGCTCGCACCAGTGCCCCCACCTCATGCCGGCCACGGTTCATGCGCTGGGCACCCGGGAACACCAACTTCAGCTCCTGCACATGAACACACTCCAATTAGGACGGGGGCCACTAGTGCCTTAGCATCTCCCACTTGCTCCCCACTACTGGTACCTTTGCAAACATCTTCAGGCGAGAACTGGGATCTCGAGAGGTAGTGATCATGACCTTAGGATCCTCAACCCCTGCCCATCGATATTCATCATCCATGTGGTTGGTCACACCTGTCAGGAGCATGAGGGGCAAGAACAGGACATCGTCTTGGGAAGTAAAACGCTAACTTGAGGGAGCGTGAATCTGTCTAGAGCAACACTGTCTGGTAACACCTTCAACAGTGAACATGCTCCACACCTGCACTGGGCAGGAAGGTGGCTCCCCAGCCACACTGATCACAAACACAAGTGTGACTGAGGCACTAAGTTTTTAAATATGATTTAATTTTAGTTCATTTTAATTATATTTATCACACAGGGTTAGTTGCTACCATACTAGCACAAGTCCAGATTGTTAGGCCAAAGGTAACAGACTCCTTTCCCTCATAACAAAAATTTATAATGTCTTTAATACCTTTAATATCTGTTGAATAACGCAATGAATGAAACATGCGGATGCCAAGGAAGTACCAGGAGCTGGGGACATGGCAGTGAACAAAATGGACACTGTCTTGCCCTGGCAGAGTTCCTATTCTAGTAAGGGAAACAACAGACAAAACAGAAAGTGGGATAATATTGTATGTGTTACATAAATGGAATGGGGAGCAGTAAAGAAGAGCTGTTCTGAGGTGCCATCTGTGCAGAGCCATGAGGGCACTTGGGAGAGTTTTGGGAGCAGGAGCTGCAGAGCCTTTCCTTCAAGGTGTCTGAGGAATGACATGGAAGCCAGCAGGCTCAAGTGCAGGGAGAAAAGCTGGCCCAGTGTCAGGAAAGTTCACCTTCACCACCGGCATCATCAAACTCCAGGGATCCCTGTAAGGCCAGAGCCTCCCTGCGTAACTCCGTAGGAATCAGGCGGTTCTCTGCAGGGGGAAGACAGAGGGGCTGAGTAAGACACAAGCATGGATTCTTCATTTGAACAACACCGTGGCTTACAAAAACTGTACAGACTTGATGAAAAAGTACCTTTTTACTCCTTTCTGTGCAGAAAGAAGATTCATGATTTTTTGGCAGGAGGAAGGGAAAGACAAAACAATTTGTCTTACATGCCAACCCGTTAACAATGGTTACAGGTTGTTTATTGTTCCTGAGTTTCATGGTTTGAGGGCTTTCTAAAAATATTTAATCGCAAGTATATACTGTTTTTGTAATTAGAAAAAAAATAACAAACTAATTTTTTTAAAGAATAAATCCAGAGTGCTCTGTACAAAGGTGGACCAGAAATCCTGAAACCCTCTGATAACAAAACTGCTAATCTTGCAGGGTCTGCATACTCAGTGTAGAGCCTGAGCTGGGACTGGAACTCACAAACTGTGAGATCATGAACTGAGCTGAAGTCGGATGCTTAAATCCGACTGAGCCACCCAAGTGCCCCCAAACTGCTAATCTTGATGCTTTGGGTCAGAGGTTTCTTCTGTGAACTAAAGCTGTACTTGGCAGAAGGGCTGGGCTGTAGGCAGAGCTGAAGTACAGAATATGAACATGCCCTTGGACCCAAGATTTCTTTCCAATATGCCCTGGAGAAATTCTTGCACATGGAAGAAAAGGTTCATAGCAGCAGTGCTTTTCTTAACTGCCCCAAACTAAAAATAAGCTCAATACCAAGCACAGGGAAATGGGAGCCCCCACTACACTCAACTGATCTTAGAAACAATGCTGAGTGGAAATATAAAGCTGTGAAAGAATACATACAACCTAAAAATTACATTTAAAACTAAAAATCGAGCCATATGATTTAGGGATACAAACAAGCATGACATAAGCACAAAGAAAAACAAGGAAACGGTTTATTTTCAAACACTATTCAATGTTGTTGGTTATCTGAGTTGGGGTAAATATTCTTGAATTTCAATATATTGAGCATTTTTAATTTCTAATGTGGGCAGATAGGTCACAAGTGTTTAACACAATGCTTAATGCAAACATATATATACAAAACATATGCACTTTCTGTCTAAACCATAAGAAAATCAAAGTGAATTTAAAATAATTAGAGGTATTAAGCTAAAGTACTATCAGAATAGAAAACAAAGTTCCATCCACACAAGAACCAAGAAAATAGGGATGGATACGGGACTTCCCATTAGGCATGTGTAACACTCTTCATTAGTATGACAAATAAAAAGCATAGAAAATACTTTTTTTAAAAAAGTGGAGAAAATACTGCAAAGTTATATCCTAATTAACAACTCAAATAAAATTAAGTTCTCTGCAATTTAACAGTTTTAAAAAGCAAGGGAATCATAACAATACTAAGACAGTGAGATATTCTTGCTACCTTGTACTGAAGGTAGCAAAAAGAAAAATGAGGGCGGCGGGGGCGGAGGTAAAATATCTATAGGACAACGTAAAGAATTTAAATTTGGTAAGAACACACTGTAAACAAAATTAATAGGCAAACTGTAAAATCTGGATACTGCAGCACAAATGTAAGTAATTCATACCATCACGGAAGGGGCATCTGCAAACCAACAGGAGACCCAACAGGCAAGGAAAACGGCCCAGTGTTCTTAGCCACACTAAGAAATGCTAATAAAAGGGTTTTATTCCGTTGGGTTTTAAAATGCAAACCAATGGTCTTCATAATGACACATTTAGAGCTGCCTAGGGGCGGCGACAGGCATACCTTCGAGCGCGCGCCGAACCTTCTCTTTCTTCTCCTGGGCGGCTCGCTGCGACTCCTCGCGTGCCTTGCGGTACAGGTACTCCCGGCGAAGGCGGGCCTCACGACGCAGCTAGGGAACAGCGGGTCCGGTCGACCTCTTTCTAGCCACACACGCCCGGGCCCCGAGGGCCACCCGCCCCAAGTCCAGGAACCATCCCCAGCCCTCCGCGAACCCCCAACATCAAAAGCAGGAGCTCAAACATTCCTCCTACCATTCTGAGCGCGGCTTCCACGTGGGTCCCGGAGAATCTGCCGGCTCAGCCCGCGCAGCTCCACCCTCGATTCTGCCCTCAACCAAAAACGTAGCCAGAAGCTTCACTAGACTCTGCTACTGCTAGAAGCGCCCAATGTTAAGATGGTGAAGGGTGGGGTGGAAGTCGCAAGGCAATTGGCCAGTCTGGAAGCGCATGCTCACTGGAGCAGCCAATAGGCTGGCGTCAAAGTGTTGTCCCATAGGATAGCAGTTAATAAAGATGTCAGTGTGTGGCTTCGCTACTTGTCACTGCTGTGCAGGATGCCCAATTTTAAGATGACGAACTGCTAAAATATTCATAACTGGCGGCCTTAAATGACCCAGCAACTGTAAAAGCAGCACAGCGGTAGACCAGAGGCTCGCCTCCGGGTTCCGGGAATTGAAACCCCTCCTCCCTTAAAATGGCTGCCTCGTCCATCGCCACAGCTATAGCCCTACTTTTAAAATGCAGCCATCGCCAGAAGGAACTCAGAACTACCCATAATTCTAGCCGACTGTTCGGTAGGCTGGCCTACTTCAGAGAAACCGACTAATCAGTTCTGTGCCGCTGCTCTAGGGGCGCTTGCCTTTAGAAGCGACTACCCGGCTACCTCTAAACATCCGGAGACTAGGCCCACGTCTGGGAACGCCCCTTGAAGGTGGGTCTCGGGGGCCTATTGGCTGTCATGCCGGCATGGCGAACGGCGATTGGACGACCTGGGAAGAGGCTGGTTCCAGACCTCAGTTCCTTGGGCCCATGGCTGCGCCGGACCTACGAGCGGAGTTGGACTCGCTGCTTCTGCAGCTGTTCCAGGACCTGGAAGAACTGGAGGCGAAGCGGGCGGCACTGAACGCTCGGGTGGAGGAGGTGGGAGGCTGGGGAGGGAGGGCGAGAGGGCATGCGGAGGTAAACTGAGTTTCACCGCTCTCCTCTCATCTCAGGGCTGGCTCTCGCTTTCCAAAGCTCGCTACTCTATGGGTGCCAAATCGGTAGGTCCCCTGCAGTATGCCTCTCTCATGGAGCCCCAGGTCTGCGTCTACACCAGGTGAGGAGCTGTGCATGCTGGAGCGGGTAGGCGGGCAGGGGTCCAGGCTGGGGCCTCCAAATGTCGATCCTACCTTCTCGTTCTTCAGCGAGGCCCAGGACGGACTCCAGAGGTTTTGGCTGGTGAGAGCCAGCGCCCAGACTCCAGAGGAGGTGGGGCCCCGAGAGGCAGGTGGGTCCCCCTCCCTCCCCCGCTTCTTCCCGCCTGGGCGCCCTCCCGATGTCAAAAACAAAATGTACAGGATAATTGAGGAGATGATTTTATTAAGGGTGTTGCGATGGAGAGAGCGGCCCAGATTGGAGGATCAGAATGTCTCAGCAGGGTAGACAAGTTTTAGATAAGGTCCTTTACAGTTGTGATAGTTTTGCAATCAGGGTAGGTTTCAGTCAGTTGGACAGAAAATGTTTATATGTCTAACTACCTTAGAGGGACAAAATTCTAATCGCAGTCACTTATGAGAGGAATGGGGAGTTGGAGGTTCTGTCTGGCCTTTCAGCATGTTCAGGCAAATGAGAAGAGTCAGTGTGTGGTTCTGTCACAGGTTAACAAGGGAGTCATTTGCTGATGTCATGAGAGTCTTGAGAAAGAGTGGTCAGGGCGTCTCATCTGAGTCACAAAGGGAAGGGTTGTTCTTTATGGTAAGCTGCTTTCTGGAACATAAATGGTTGGGGGAATTTTCCAACCATCGGTGTTTGTCAGGATCATGAGCTCAGATCAAGTTCAACATTGTCACTGAGAAGACAAGGAATACTTAATGAAACCCCCAACCTCCAGTCTTTCTTTACCCAGCTTTGCGAAGACGCAAGGGTCTCACCAGAACCCCAGAGCCAGAGTCCTTCCCAGCCCTCCGGGACCCTCTGAACTGGTTTGGAATCCTGGTTCCTCACAGTCTACGGCAGGCCCAAGCCAGCTTCCGGGAGGGTGAGTGGATCCTCTATTTCCTGGAAGGACTTGAGCACTAATGCCATGCCACAGCTGGGCTTAATCTGCAAAGGATTTTCCAGGTTTTCTCCAGCAGACTTTTGTTGTACACCTGCTGTTTTTTCAAAAAGCATTTACTGGCTGTTGGTAGTGTTCCAGGCCCATGCTAGGTGCTGGGGATACAGCAGGAAACAAAAGGGATAAACACCCCTCATGGAATGTTTATTCTTTTGAGGGGAGAAAGAGAACATGCAAGTAAATAAGTAAGCCCTATACATAATACCAGGTAGGGGATTGTTATGAAAAAATAAGATAGGGTACAGTGGATGGAGTTGGACAGGAGTGGGCTAGAGGAGTTATTTTATGAAGGGTGGTCTGGAAAGGCTTCTCTGAAGAGATGGAGAGAACTTTGTGGGTGATCTGGGGGATTGGTGTTGTTGGCAGAAGTATTAGCCAGGGCAAATGCTTTGAGATGAGATGGTGTTTGAGATGGCAGAGAGGAAGCCAATAGGTTGGAGTGGAATTAATGCAGGGGGTAATGCCAGGAGCTGAGGTCAGAGGGGGGCTGGGCCAGGTGATTTGAGGCTGTGTAGACCCTGATGAGGACTTTGGCTCTGAACAGAGGGAGGTGCACTGGACCCACAGAGTGGTAGGAAAGTTGTGGGTACTGGGTGGGAAAAGACAAGAGCAAAGGGAGGAAGCAGGTGCCAGGGAGCAGCCATGCTTGAGATACAGGTGAAGGCTGTGAAGGAGGGGGTAAGTGGTGGGAACCTGTATGTTTTGAGAGTAAAAGCCGTAGGATTTGCTCATAGATCAATTTGAGAGTAAGGGAAGGAGTGAAGAATGAGCCCCTAGATTCCACCTGGGGATTCCACCTGAGCCAGACCACCTGGGGACTGAAGCTGCCCTCACCTGTTGTGAGAGGGCTGCAGAGTTGCAGCCAAAGGTAAAGTCAGGAGTTGGGTGTGAGTATGTTCCCAGTGCTGGGTGGTGGAGACTTTGATCAGGTGTCTGGGCACATGCAATCTGGAGTCTGGAAGAGACCTGGCCTTGAAAGAGCGATTTGGGAGCCCACTGCATGACACTGGTGTTTAAATTCTCAAGCTGCTGACACACGGCATTAAAGCTGAGATCAGCAGAGGGCCTTGGAGTGTGGAGAGGAGATGGGAAGAGATAGGGGAGAAACCAGATGAGGAGACTGAGAAGCAGTGGTGAGGCAGGAGCATCACCCAGAGGGTAAGGGACCCCAGAAGAAAAGAAGAGAAAGTGCTTCCTGGAGAGAGGTGATCAGATGCATGGCCAGCTCTGCTGTTAGGCAGGTAGGCTGAAGACTGAACTGGCCAGTGGACTAGGCAGCATGGAGGACCCAGATGACTCAATAGAGGCGTCAGGCAAAAGCCACCTCGATGTGGATCCAGGATGTGGAGCACTCTTGGAGGCAGAGAATACAGATAGAGGGAGAGAACAGTGAAGTACTGTGATAATGAAGGAAAGAAGGAAGGAAATGAGGGCATGCAACAGTGTTATGATCTGTGAATTTTTAGTTCTTGATGGGTGATAGTAAGGGGGTCAAGGAGGTCTGTTGAAGAGGTAGAATTTTGTGTGTCTAGTGAAGTTCTGAAGTAGCCAATGCAAGGCTCTTCCTGGAATATTTTAGGAATAGCATGGAGGCCAGAGTTCTGGAGCCTTTCCAGTCCCTGGGGATGTCCCCTGAGTCATGTGTCACATCACAGATACCATGGTGACAATCATATCTCTTCATTTAGGCCTGCAGCTGGCTGCAGACATGGCCACCCTTCAGATCCGCATTGACTGGGGTCGAAGCCAGCTCCGGGGGCTCCAGGAAAAACTCAAGCAGCTGGAGCCTGAGTCTGCTTGACCTGTGACCAGAGACAGAGGAGTGAGCGCAGCTGTTCCTTCATGTGGCTGGCTACCTTATCTCAGGCCTTCCTCCTTCACAGATTGCCCCTGCCCCTATTCCCAGCTAATCCCTACTACTTAAAATTCCTCTGGTTTGCATGTTTTCAGCTTTGTTAGATGTGAAAGTTTGAAGAGGCAAACTCAGTAATGTTGAAAGTCACTACTGTGAAACCACTTCTAGGCTTGTATTCTCCTAGGACACAGTCATGTGGGGCAGAGGGCAAAGTTGTTAGGTTAGTTCATATTAGTAAATAACCAGAACATCCTCGTGGATATATCAGCTGCAGTTTCTTTACAAGATGCAATACTATCCAGCTAGTGGCAGGGAAGGGCAAAAAATAGGTGCTTCAGTTTCACTAGATTCTCAAAACTGATTTTGATGTAGGAAAAAAAACCAAACATGGATAACAGATCAGGACAGCATGATTCCATGTCAATAAAAAACACAAACACCTGAGTAGATAGGCAGTCCTTGACAGGTTTTAAGCCAGAAAGTAAAAAAGATTTGACTTAGATTTTCAAGGGAACTCTAGGAAGGGAACTCCAGGAAAAGACCTTTCAGATTTTTAAAAACCTCCTCTATCTTTACAGGAGTGAGACCAACCCTCTTTTAATTTTTGAAGGTCCAGTTGTATTTCCTGTGATGGGAACTGTGTCCATGCTTCATTTTCCTGCTGGGTTGTTGGTATTTTTAGCAGTTTCCAGGAGGTAATCTTTATGTTTGGGGAAAATTAATCCTTTGTTCATATATGAAATATAAATATTTTTCCCAATTTGTCTTTTAACTTTCCATATGGTGTTTTTTTTAAGCCTTTATTATAAAATAAAACAAATTAAACTGCACAAAATAATTGACTAGCTTAATGAATAACTAAGGTGAAAGCTGTAGTAACCATCACCCAGCTCTTGTATTTTTCTTTTTAGTCAGTTTTCTTAATAGAGTTGAATTGATCAATCAGCTGTTTTATGATTTCTGGACTTGGGGTTGTAATTGATGTGATAAAGGAATTCTCCAGTGTTTTCCTCAAAAACTTTCAGTTGAGGTACGGAGTGAATCTTGCAATCAATTTGTCTTTTCTACCATAGGTCTACATACATATATACATTATGTTGATTAATCCACCCCTACCGCTTTGAGATGCCACCTTTTATTCTTTCACTTAATCCCAGTGTGTACCCCTACCATATTTTGGACTTCCATTGTTTCATTGATCTTACTGTCAGTTAATAATCCTTGAGCCTTTCACATATACTTTAATCGCAGTGGTCAGATTTGTGATTGGATTGGGGAGAATGTTTGTTTTGTTTTTGTTTTTGCCACTTTGAGCTTAAGCTGTCCGTGAAAAGCCTACTGGAGGCACTCAAAAGTAAAGTAGAGAAATTTCAGAACAAAATACGGCTGCTACCAACGAAGAAGCTAAAATAAGATACCACAATCCGTTTTTGCTTTTCACGGAAAAGATATTAACGTGGAACTCCGGTCCTAGAAGGGGTCCTTTATTTAGATGTCAGTAAATGACCGTTTATTGTTTGGAGTTGGGCTTCAGGTGTGCCTGCAAACGCGGACTGTGAAGACCGAAACGCCCGGCAATCTGCCCTGGCTCTAGTCCTTTAGATTTCCGGGACCAGGAGTTCCCGCCCCTGAGGAGGCCGGCCCGGATGTTCCCACCCAGGCCGAGTCTTGAGAAAGGGGTCTTGAAACTGGGGCTGGTGGAGCTGCAGTCAGAGCGAATCTCCATGGGCGGAGCGAGCCCGGTAGTGCGCCGCTATTGGGGGGGGGGGGGGGGGGGTGCACATGACAAATTGATGGAAGTGATGTGTACAAGATGAGAGGCAGATTGGTGCTGACTCCCATATGGTCTAGCGGTTAGGATACCTGGTTTTCACCCAGGCGGCCCGGGTTCGACTCCCGGTATGGGAACAGAGGTGTTTTGTTTCTTCAATTGGCTGGAATTTTGTTTCTTCTGCCAGTGGAACACCTCAGATAGAATTGGGCATTTCTCTCTATTTAAACCTGGAGAAATTGAGGCCCAGGGAGCTCTGGGCCCCAGCTTTCTGTATTTTGAACGAAGTGTCAATTTTCACCATATCAGTAACTGTTTTCTCTATCAGCAACTTATTAATTATAGAAGATACCATATACATTATAGAAGTGAATACTATTATATTTAAATATTAAATAATATTTAAAATATTCAAAATTTATTGTCAATCTCAGTGGAGGGTGACCACTGTCTGGCCCCTCCCACACACCTCTGGGTAAGGACACCCTCCAGGAGGAAGGAGGGGCTGGGTGGAATCAAGACACTTGCAGCCTCTGCTCCAGAGACAGTCCAGAAGCTGGGCTGCAAGGGTTGGAGCTGAGTCTCTGGAGGAGCACAGGATGAAGTGCATGAATGGACTGGAGAGAGCCAGTTGGAAGAAGTCTCTGACAACTTAACTTTCTCTGGTCTTGTGGCCGCTTTGTTTGCCGAATGGTCCAGTGGTTAGAGTTCCGTTTTTTTTCACCTGAGCAAGCCGGTGTTCCCCCTACCCTTTATGAAAGTTACTTAAAACTTTAAAATAACACCTCACTCAGCCCCCCCCCCCCCTCCCGCAACACGTGCACAATGCCCATCAAAAACTACAAACATGAGTCACTAAATGCCTTCCTCAATTTTCCACCTCCTTTTCTCTGGTTCACTTAGTCAATCCAGGGAGGTTATGTGCAGGTCCTGCCTTCAGGAGTAGACCACTACACTAGTTTATTCATTCACACATTTTGGGGGGAGAAATTATTTCTATTATATTACTTTAAAATATTATATGTTAAATATTAATATATATAAATAAAAATATATAATTAATATAATATTAATATTAACATATTACATGTTAAAATAGATACAATGGAGTTTGGAAGTCATCACTCCTGTCTTCACAAGGAAAAAAGCTGAATAAACTAAAATTTAACAACTCTTCTCAGATCCATGAGAAAACTGAAATCACAGGGCAAATTGCTGCTTTGAAAACTGGAAAGAAGAGTGAATACAGAGAGTCATAGTATACCAGGCTCAGAAGCCGCTGCTGGAGCCAGCAACAGGTAGAAAAACTTAAAGGCTAGTTGACCCTGCTGAGAAAAAAACTCTCTAAAGGACTGATATACAAGGGAAGCCATTTTATTTTATTTATTTTATTTTATTTTATTTTTTTTTATTTTATTTCATTTTATTATTTTAAATTTTATTATTTTATTTTGACACGTTTAATATTTATTGTACTTTTGCAGAACAAGAGTCCTAAGTAGTTGCTACCTTGGTGGCTTAATTTAGACAAAAATAGCCAAGAGGCATCAATTTATTACTATAGCAGATTTAACAGTGACTCACTAAATTATTTAACAGAAGCATTTTCTAGAAAGTATGGATCTAGTCACATGCATACTAGAATAGGTGAAATATAAGAACACCATATACATTTTGTACAATGCACTTTTAGTTCTCCACAGTTTTGTTTGTAACTTTGCTCTGATATAGACCATTATTGATATGATTTTCAAGTTTTTCAGTGTGGGAAAGTGACTGTGGCCCTCCTCAACATGGAGTCCATAACACCCCCTGGGCAGGTTCAGACTCAACTCACATATCTGTAAATAGACTAGAAATAGCCAATCAGGTGAATGCTGGTTTTCCTCAAATGAAAACTGAAAAGAGGAAGAAAAAGATTTTGCCAGTTGCAACAGTTTGCTACTCCATTTGGAATGTAGGCATGGATCCACTGGCCATCAAACTCAGAGTCAGAGCCCTCAGGAAAACCGGAAGAAATTCTTTAGAGACAGCAAAATAACCACACAAGTCCCCCCCATCACACACACCACAGACACTCCTTATTTACCACACTCACACACACACACACACGCACACACACACATACATACACACCACATGCACTGCCCAGCTCATACATGTCACACAGAAACACACGTTCACCACACCCACACCAGACACATACCGCATATACATCACATATATACCACACATATGCACACATACCCTGCATATCAAACTTCCATCACATATACACATACATATAGTACACACACTCTTGCTAATACACACCACACATACTGAACACACAGGCATACCATACATATACTAGAAACACACCAATATATACCACATACATACTACACAAAGTAGCACACCCTCACCAATCATGACACATATACACCACAAATACTGCAAATAGCACATATATAACACATGTACCACATATATGCCAAACATTCACATGATATATAACTCACAAACAACAAATACACACACAAATGCACACCAGCAAATCTGCAAAACAAATATCAACACCACACATATCCACACACCATACGTAACACACACACACACACACCCCACATATGTATGGCACACATACACAACACAAACACCACACAAATACCACACACAGCACGCATGTCACACAAACACCAAATAAACACACACTGCACATGGAGAATAAACACACCAGAGATACACCACCATCACAACTCACATCCCATACATACAGCACACATGAACACACATAAACCTCTTATATAGCACTGATACACCATGCACACTCCACACGCACCACACGAATACCATTAGCACACACACACCACACATATGCCACGCATATCATACATATAAAACACAGAAAAACACTTAAATCACAACCACTTTAAACAGACGCCACACACACCACACATATAACCATACACCGACACACCACACATTTACCAAACGAGATATCACATAGATATACCACACATGCATCACACAATAACCACACATACAGAACACTCACTCCACAAGTAAAACACACCAAATAAACTGAACAAATCCATACCACACACTGCACATGCCATACATATACCGCAACACAGCACACACATCACATATACACCGCACCTATATTTCACACACACATTCTGCATACTCACAACACAAAAGGAACTGTTACATCATGTGTACCCTGCACACGCACCACATAGTCTGCCTTCACACAACATGCATCACAAATATACCAAATATACAGACTACATCTATACTACAACAAGCCACACATATACCACACACGCAGCACATATCACACCTTCACCACACATACAATACACATATACCACAAATACACACACAAAAACACTTCAAGTACAACACACACTATCCAGAGATACCACAAACACACCCCACATTCCCCACACAATAACCAGGTACTTATAACATTCACACACCCACACCCCCCCCACACACACACAATCTTCCACATGCAAATCAACACACAACTCATACAGCACTGCCACACCACCCATATACCCCATACACCACCCATATACCCTTCACAGACCACACATAGACTCCACACACACACACACTCCAAGCACATACATGACACATGCACTACACAACCCCTAACATATAAAATAACTATGCACCCAACACAACCCACACTTGACAAAAACACCATAAACACACCACTCACGCACACATCAGAGACACAACACCTATAGCATACAAACCACAGGCTGTACATACCATACACACAACACAAACCAGAAATACCAGAAACAACCCCACGAAACACAAATCAAATACATACCATGGAGACAACCACTATTATCATGCATATGCCACACTCAATGTACACACACATGACACAGAACACACACAGGCCAAATGTACACCACACAGATAACACACACACGAGATATATATTACACACTCTGCACACGGACCACACATTTACCCCACATACAACCTACACATACACCACACACAGGCAATGTGCATATTACACAAAGACTGCCACAAAACACAGCACTCACACAGTCACCACAGACACACTACACATATTCCACACACAAACATACACTGCACAAACACCACTCACACCACACATACGCAAAACTCACAAGAGGATACATGCCCCAAACACAACATAGCTACACTATTCATGCACAACACATGTATCATACACACGCACTACACGCATACATAGAACTATTAGGATGCACACACCACATATGTGTCACACACACAACCTGAACCCACACACCAGGTAACACTGCACATGCAGCACACACAGACTCCACACACCCTGCACACACACCACATCAACAACATGCCCACATGCAACACATGAACACACGCGACACTCACACTGCATATATAACACACATACAACACACACCACGCACATACGCCACAGACCCGCAAGCCAAGCATACACCACACACACACCACATACAACACCCTTTCACCACATACCACACGTACATTACACATTCAAGACGCATATTTCAGAGACACACACCACACACACAAAAGACGTGCAGACCTTACACCACATGTACCACATGCACCATGATTTCCACACGTACTTGTGACACATCTACCACACACACATACCTCACATGCACCGATCCTCACCATACAGATACTACACGTACCACATATACCACATACGCACACCGCACATAAACCACACAGATGACATACAAACCACTCAACACACACAGAACACATATTCCATACAAACTCCCACACATATTTGCCACCAAAAACTATACATAACCACACGAATGCCACACATAAGCCACCTGACACCACACATACACCAGGCAAATATTAGCACATGCACCACACACTCACCACACACACTGCACTGCTAACACATACAACACATAAAAGACACACAAAAAACCTCACACATACACTATATCTAAGTGTATACCACACACAAATCATAGACCAGCTTTTAACCAAAAATATACTGGGCACACACAAATAGCATGCGCACGCTTCACATACACCACAAAGACCATACATGTCTCACATGCCATACACACAACACGCATATACCACACACACAATACACACATACGTGACACACATTTGCCATGCGGACACCACACATACATGACAAGGAAGCCACATACATATCTCACAAATACCACACATACCACAGTCAAGCCACACTCACATAACACGCACATAATACACCGTGCCTATATCACACACACCCACACAAACACACACACACACACACACACACACACACACACCACAAGCCATACGGCACAAAATGAACTCAGCACGCACACCACCCTCACACAAACATAAGCACTAACGACACATATAATGCACATACATCACACACGCTCACCACTCACACACCACATAAACACCACACCCATCACAAAAATACCAAGCAAACACACATACCAAATATACACCACACACAACAAACACATTCATCTCTCACACTCACACCACACATGCAGCACACACCCCAAAGACACAGACCACACATACACATGCACAGAGCATGCCACAAAAATACCACCACCACACACACAAAACAGATACTTGGCAGACGCCTCACATATAACACTTCCACAAACACACAAGTGAAACCAAAGGAATATGTCACACACACACACCACGCATATGCCAAATATATACCACACATGCCACACACACACACAAAACAGTCAACCCACAACTCCACACATATACCATACTCACAGCGCACTTTCACAACACCACACACTTACCATATACACACATAGTAAAGGTATATCGCACACTCAGTCACCGCAGAGATACCCACACACACCAAACATACACCACACACAGACACCAAACACCATACATACATCACAACTGGCATTTAAATAAAAACTTTAAAAAACATTCTCTACTAGCCATAGGGAAAGGCCCCATACTTAAGTGCCCAAAGCATTACTGTGCTTCAAGTGACAGTCTGTCCCTCATAGACATATGGAGTAACACTTTCCCCACCACCTCTCTGTGTAGATACTTGTGCTTTACTGCTGAAAAGTACCCTTTGCTGCAAGAGGGTTTTAGAAGGCTTCTCGGGGATGTGTAGTCAGAAGTATTCTTAAACCCTGGTGTAGAAGCACCAGGAAATGGCCTAGCGTTAGGTGCCTAAAAGTACAGTGGCATTATTCATGCAGCTTTCAGTGTAGATCCAGTAGGAACTTTTGTTCAAACCCTCTATATTTGCACAAGGCAATGTCCATGTTCTTAACTCACAGAAAAACACTTTTCTTAAAGCATTTGTGAATTACCTTCTCAAAGGCAGGAAGAAGTGTGCTTACACCCATCTGTTCAAGCACTAGGGAATGTCCATGTGATGAGCTGCCTGATAGTTGTGTTCCGAGTATTTCAAATTCCTTTTAATACATATAATTACAAGTGTTCTTCCACCTGGTTGGATAAATGCTATGGAAGAGACTTTTTGACCACCTAACTATGCCATGCTTAATACATCTTTCATTTGGCTTTCAACATGCATCTAGTTGGGTATTTTCTCTAAAATCTGTTTATTATCATAAGGGAATGGCCATGCACTTAATTGCCACAACACAATTGTGGCTAAGGCATCTTTGCGTTAGTCTCTTAGATTCATCCAATAAGAAATGTGCTTAAATCCTTCTAAATGATCACTAGGGCGTGTATAGGTGCTTAACTGCCTGAAACAGCCATGCACTTGGTAAAATCTCCAAATATTTTTAAAATACGTGAAGTGACAAGTGTTCTTAAATCTCTTTATAGAAACACTTAAACTTAATGGCTTAAAACTACCCTGTTTCAAGACTGGCTGATGACTTTCAATATGCGAATAAACTCATCAAAACATTCTATATGAGGAATAGGAAATGTATGGGAGATGCAGGAGAGAAGCATCAAAGGAAAAGACTTCCAAAGGGAAGGGCTGGAGAAGGTGCAAGGCCTTAGGACATGTTTACACAGCTGAACACGGCAGAGGCTCATAAGGAACGCCCAGAGCCATTAACATTGTCCAAGGCCGGATCCTCCTTCACACCTGACCCTTCCTAGTGTTATAGAAACCATTTAACTCGAAATTCAATCTTTAAAGGCTGATTAACACACTTGCTTAGCTGACTTTATGCACATAATTTTTAGCAATTATCCTAATAAAAAGAAGCTTCATTCTGGAGTCGGGCCTCATTCTGACTCCATTATGAGGACCTTCACTTAACTGCACTTTGCAGACTCATCTTTTGCGACTTCGGCCATACTCCCTGCAACAGAACTGGCCAAGTGCTTCACTGCTTAAAAGTACAGTGTTCTTCAAAGGGCTTTCATGTAGAATTTCATGTACATGGAATAGGACCATTTGTTTAAATACTCCATATTTGTTAGAGGGCAATGGATCTGCATGTATCTTCCTAAAGGTAGAGGTTGTGTTTCAAGTGGCTTGCATAGGCCTTTTACACAGAAAAGATGTGCTTATAGTAAGGCACTAGAGGATGGACATGGCCTTAACTCCCTGAATCTGCAGTGTGCTTAAATTCAGTTAACGTTTTTGGTCAATGTTAGAGGAAGTGCTCCTAACTCCTGTGTATACAAACTAGGGAAGGGCCTACTGCTTAATTGCTTAAAGCTACTCACTGCTGAAAGTGTCTTACATGTACCTTTTCACAGACATCTCATTGGAACATCTGTAGCAACAGTGTATATGAGCAATAGGAATGGCCATGTGCTTCACTGCCTAAAACCACACTGTGCTTCAAGTGGCTTTCATTTCCCCCCTTAAAGGTTTTTTTTTTTTCATTTTCTTATTATTACTTGAAGTCCCTTAGTTAAAATACAATGTGATCTTAGTTTCAAGCATATAGTAGATTGACTCAACAATTCCAGGAGCACCACTCAGTGCTCATCATGACAAGCTCACTACTTAACCTGTCCCTCCATCCAGTAACCAGTAGTTTGTTCTCTATAATTTAGAGCCTTTTTTTGGTTTTCCTCTCTCTCTCTTTCCCCTTTGGGGGTTATTTATATCTGTTTCACTTAGATCTCTGCTTGTTCTTTCATTTGGGATAAATTTCTCTGTCTTCTCACTTTCTCCAAGTCTCCGTGCCTGTTTCAAAAAGTATGTGTTCACAATACAGAAAGGCCATGTGCTTAACTGCTGGAAAAAACTCTACCAGAAGCATCTTTGAGTTAGTTTCTTAGATTTTTCCCATAAGAGGGGGCTTAAATAATTCTGTATAAGACACAGGAAATGCCTATGTGGTTACCTGCCTGAAAAAGCTGTGTGCTCACTGAGGATTCCATTCACTTGTAAGTTCATGCAGTAGCAAGTCTTGCTAAACTTCTTTGTATACATAGAATGGAAGGGCTTTATGCTTCATGGCCTAAAACTACACTGTGTTTAAAGTGTCTTGAGAGACTGTCTAGACATTGTTCCAATGGCCGTGATGGTAAGAGCCTAAAATTGCACTGTGCTTAAAGCAGATGTCAATTAGTGTTTCAGATGAATGTAGCAAGGAGTGTTTTTAACCTCTCTGTAAACTCTAGGGAGGGGGTTTGGGCCTAAGTGTCTGAAACTCCATTGTGCTTATAATATCATTCATGTAGCCATCACCTACACAGCATAGGATCTCTTGTTGAAACACTCTCTATTAGCAGCAGAAAATGACTGTGTTCTTAACTGCCTTTTACAAAAGGAGCTTTTGTTCAAACATTCTGTTAGCAAAGGGAATGGCCATGTGCTTCTCTGCCTAATTGTGTTTTGTGTCAAGCCTAGTTCAAAAAGATTTTGGATACACAGTCATAACTATTCTGATTCTGGTGTAGAAGCGCTGGAAATGCCCTAGCTCTGAAGTATCTAAATCTACATGGTCGTTAATGCATCTTTTGTGTCACTTATAATGGACATCTAGTATAAACTTTGTTTAAACCCTGTGTTTTTAGCCTTAGGGAATGTTTTTATGTTTAATTGAGGACAAATGCTCAATTAATGCTTAAAGCATTTTTGAGTTAGTTTCTTGTATTTATCCAGTAAGAAGTGTGGTTAAATCCTGGTAAGCACTAGGGAATGCCCATGTGTTTGTTTAACTACCTGAAATCCCTGTGTTCTCAGTGAGGGTTCCAAATGCCTTCTGAATAAAATGTTCTTAAACTTCATTAGATCAACAATAGGGAAGGGCCTTCTATCCAAGTGCCTAAAACTACACTGTACTTCAAACATTCTTTATTAGCCTTTACACTGATCTCATAGGAAACTTTGTTGAAACACTATATATTAGCAATAAACAATGGCCATGCACTGAAGTGCCTAAAACTATACTGTTTTTCTTGTCACTTGCATCAACCTCTCACCATTTAGTAAAATGTGCACCTGGGGTGCCTGGGTAGCTTAGTCAGTTGAGTGCCTGACTCTTGATATCAGCTCAGGTTGTTATCACTTGGTGGGATCAAGTCCCACATCAGACCCTGCACTGATAGTGTGGAGCTTGCTTGGTATTCTCTCTCCCTCTGTCTTTACCCTTCACACCTTCCCACACTTGCATGTGCCCTCTGTCTCTCCCTCTCTCTCTCAAAAATAAACATAAAAAAGTAAAAAATAAGTCTTTGTAAAAAGGTGCTCCTTATGTGTACTCCATAAATATTATAGAAATGCCTTGTCTTTTTTTAAGTTTACTTACTGAGAGAGAGAGAGAGAGAGAGAGAGAGAGAGGAGAGCATGCACACGTGGGGGCAGGGGCCGAGAGAAAGAGACAGAATCCCAAGCAGGCTCCACTCCATCAGCACAGATCCCAAGGCCATCAACACAGAGCCTGATGTGGGGATATAATGCTTGAATTGTGAGATCATGACCTTAAACAAGATCAAGAGTCCGATGCTTAACCGACTGAGCCACCCAGGTTCCCAAGAAATGCCTTGCCTTAACTGCCTTGAACTACAGTGTGCTTAAAGCAGCTGTCAACGAGCATTTTAGATGAATGTAGTAAAAAGTATTCTTAACCACTCTGTTTAAACCCTAGGAAAGAGCTTTGTCCTTAACTATCTGAAGCTACATTGCACATTAAGCATCTTTCATGCAATGCCTGAAACAGCCAGCTTGCTAGGAGAATCCCTTCATCCTCACCATTGTCCAGTTCTCATCTCTCATAAAGAACGCTGGTCTTCCATGTATCCATTGTCACCACTTTGCTAAATTGACAGGGGAAGTTATCCCTAGGGTCCATTTAGAGTTGGGCTCTGTGAGGAATATCCCCTGCTTGGAAGTGGGGAGTCTGGCGATGTCCTTGTAACTGTGGGGTAAATGTTGCACAACAGTCCCTTTGAATTCTGTTTCAGAACAATTTGGACATCCAGAGGCCTAGGCCATGTGAAGGTGCCTTGTGTAGGTTTGTGGATAGGGTGAGCCAGAGGTTTCGGAAGGGAGCTGGTCTCTTTTCTGGGGTGAGTGGAAATTAAATTAGACATCTTCTTTCCAGTTTGATTCCATTCCCATTGAAAATGTAGAATATTGGCCCTCCTGGGGGCCCTCCCTTCCCATCACTGTTTTTTCTAACCAGGTCTTTGCTCACACTTAGGAGCCATGGAGCTCTCACACACTCAGCCAGCACCCAGGAAGAGGCAGGGAGTTTCTACGTTGGTCCTGTGTTCAGTGAGAGTGACCAGTGACAAATATCCAAAGAGAAGATGGTCTGTTAGTCCCTGAGCACGTGGTGCTTAGCCAGTTGTGCTATGGAAGGTGAAGGAGAACCAGTTTGCTTCATTCCCCTGGCTGCTTGAGATGCCCTAATTTTCACTAGCAGACAGTTCACACATGGGCAGTATGCTCCAGAAGCTGGTGAGTGCAAGAAAAGCCCTTTCCAGGAAGACAGTACCAGGTTCTGGTTCTAGATGCCTGAGCAACAGGCAGGAGCACCCAACAACTACAGCTCAACCACTGCTGTTTCCATACACTGATGGCAAAAGTGGGAAAAAGAGACAAAGCCAGGGATTTCAGGCTCCTGCTGCAAGAAGAATTCAGGACAATTGCTGACAGGGATCCCAGGTGTACCTTGTAGAGGGCTCGCTTTGCTTAAACTCTCAGGCTTTTAGTATTGGTAATACAGTCATACTGCTAGGATATTGTGCTGGGTACTTCATTTTCAACATTCCCCCATTAACATTTCTAGGGAAGAACTCTGGCCATCTGTGGTTTCCCTTTATATACCATTGTCTTTTCTTGGGAAACAACGTTCTACATGGAATCCAAACAGAGACAGTGTCTCAGAGTCATATTTTATGCTTCCAACTTGGGAGTCTGGTGGTATCCTTGTGACTGTGATATGGGTTTGGCATTGGGACTTTCTCAATTTGGTTTTAGAACTATGTGGACATACAGAGGCCTAGGGCATTTGAAGTTACCCAAAGGAGAATGTTTGTATGTAGTCTAATTCAGAGGTCTGGGGAGGGAGCCAGGATTCTGCATGGGATAAAAAGAAATGAAGATATTTATTTCCTTCCTGAAGGAGTATATGGACATCTAGAGGCCTGTCATTGAAAGAGGTCCAGTGGAGAATGTTTCTATGCTGGACCAGAGGTTGCTAGAGAGAGCTGACCTACTTTATGGGCTGAAAGGAAATGAAGTGAGACATCTGCTTTCCAGATTGATCCTTTTCCCATTTGGAATGTCGAGCTTTGGTCCTCCTCCTCCTAGCAATTGCCAACCCATTGCTGTGTTTCTAAATATAGTTTTATTCACATATAGGAACCATGGAATTGTCACTGACTCAGGTGGCACCCTGGGGTAGGCCACATACTCCCATTCTGTCCATGTGCAGAGTCTTATGTCCCAGAAGACAGGTATCCCTCCTGTCTCTGAGCCTTCCATACTTATCAGGCTAGATATCATGGGAATGGGTAACCACATAGAGCTCCTGCCCCTAATTGATGGTGATACCCTCTTATGGAAGAACAGACAGTCCGTGCTAGTGCAGCATGCTCCATGACCTCATCAGTGCACAAAAAGCCTTTTGAATAAATGGTGCACTTGGACCTCGTTCTCAACTCTTGATCATCAGATGGAAGCATATTCTTCATATCTCAGAACACTGCTGCCCTTACATGCTAATAGAATGGGCAGGAGCACACCAGAAGCCAAATTCCAATTCTCATCCTTCATGAATGACTATGACCCTCAATGTATCAAGATTCATGGCATTGCTTTATTTTCCATCACGGTTTGACATGTGGCCCATAGAAACTCAGTCCTTCAGGGTACTACCTCCGTCTTCCTAATGTCCAATGTGGACTAGCCATTGTGACTGTGGGACAGGTGAAGGCAAAGGGGCCCTAGCATTTTGGTGTCAGGACCACATGGACATCCAGAACCCTAGGGAACTGGAAGGGTTCCAGCCAAGACCTGCCTGTGTGGAGGCTGTGCCAGACATATAGAAGGGAGCTAGCCCCCTGGCTAGGCCTAAAGGAAGAGAAAAATCTCCTTTCCAAATTGATAACATGCCCATTAGATGGAAACATTGAATGCACTTTGGTCCTTGCTGCAGCCATTCCCTCTCCCTTACTGTGTTTCTGACTGCCTCTTCATCCATCCTTAGGAATGATGGAGCCATCACTCACTTAGCTAGCAACTCTGGGTAGGCTGCAAACTCCCACGCTGTTCCTGTGCTCAGTGAGAGCTATCAGGCTCTACTCTACCAAATGAAAGGGTGGTTGGTGCTTGTCCTTCTGTGCTATGGAGGGTGAAAAGGAGCCTGCTTGCCGCACCCACCTGGATTGAGTTGCATTCATTCTCAGAAGCAGACAGTATGCACATGGGCAGTATGAACTGGGAGGGGGTCAGCATTGGAAGAGCCATTGCCAGGAATTAGGGAACCAAGACCTTGTTGCAGATTCCTGACCAGGGGCCATCAGAAACCAATAACCCCAGGTCAAACATTGTTATCTTCCTCAACTGATGGGAAAAGTGGCAGGGATAGACCAAGCCAGAAATCACTGGCTCCTAAAGAATGAATGCAGGCTTCTTGCTGACAGGGCTCCCAGGTGTAGTCCCTCAGAGGGCCTAAGCCCACAGGTCTTTCTTATTCCAAATACAACCTGGTTGATAGGAGACTGCTCTGGGTAAGTCACTGTCAACTTTCTCCAGATCACATGTGTGATGAAGAACTCTGGCAGTGTGTGTCTCCATTTTCATCCATTAGCACTTTTGATCAAAGAAGGTAAAGTATTCTGAGACAGTGTCTCAGAGTAATATCTTCTTGTTTCATCTTGGGGCTTTGGTGGTGAGCTTGTGATGGTGATAGAGGTACTGCATAGGGCCCTTCTCAATTTGGTTTCAGGATTATGTGGCCCTCTCCACACCCACAGTGTGTGAAGGTGCCCAGGAAGAATGCTTGTGAGTAGGCTAAGGCATAGGAAGTGGATGGATCCCTGTGTGGAACATGTGTGGAACATGGGGAAGGGAAGGTTGGGGTCACCCTTCCCGGTTTCCCTCGTGCCCATCTGAATGCACTGTTTTGACTCGCCTTGTAGTCATTCCTCTCCCATTGCTGCTTTCCTAACTTGGTCTCAATTCACACACGGAGACCCTGTGTCTGTCCCCTATGCCAACTGAGATCCCCGGTTTGGAGGTGAGTTTCCAAACCTTTCCTGACGCAATGCAGGGCTCTCAAAGGCTGATGTCCCAGAGGACAGTTACACCCCCTGTCCCTGATCTTCTGGTGCTAGTCAGGATACAGTATCATGGGAATGAGAGCCATGTGGATCCCTGCCCTTAACGGATGGAGCTACCCTCTATTGAAAGAACAGACACTCTGTGAAAATACATCAGGCTCCATGACCTGATAAGTGTACAAAAAGTCTTTTGAATAAATAGTGCACCAAGGCCTCGTTCCAACCTCTTGATTGTCACATGGAAGCACATTCTTCATATCTCAGAGTCTCTGCTGCCCCTCTCGATGCATATGATGGGCAGAAGCACACCAGAAGCCAAAGATCCCCTCTATTTCTTAAGGGAGAATGTGGGCCCCTTGGTTACAGGGCTCCAAAGGCATCCTTTTGCAGCACTCCTGGAGCCAAAGCCCACAAAAGGTGCTTCTGATACCTGAGCAAGCCAGCTTGCAAATACATTGTGCTAGTCAGATTCTTCTAAACATGAAGAACTATGGCCCTTGTTGTATCCAGTTTCATGACACTGCTTTATCGTCCATCAAGGTTCATTTTGGTGTCCATACAAATTCGGTCTTTCTGAGTACTATCTCCACCTTGCAGATTTCTAATGGGGACCAGCCCTTATGGCATTGGGACAGGTAGAGCCAAAGTGGCCTTGGCCTTTAGGTTTCAGGACTACCTGGACATCCAGAGTCCTTGGACATCAGAAGGGGTCCAGCTGAGAGCTGTGTGTCGGGGGGCTGGGTCAGACGTTTTAGTGGGGAGCTGGCCCCCTTGCTGGGCCTAGGGGAAATGAAGATAAACATCTCCATTCCACATTGATCTCATTCCCATTGGATGGAAATATTGAACACCCTTTGGTCCTGGCTACAACCATCCCCTCTCCCTTCCTGTGTTTCTGACTGCCTCTTCTTTCACCCTTAGGAGTCATGGAGCTGGCACTCACTCAGCAGGCACCCAGGGACAGACATCATATTCCCACTAGGACTGTAATCAATTATAGCCATCAGCATCAGATAGCCATCCCAAAGGAGTATAGCCCTCCTGTCCCTGAGCTTGGTGCTAGTCTGTTTGTAGCAAGAAGTGGGGGGTGGGGTGGGGGGAGTGGACCCAGCTTGCCTCTTTGGTCTGCCTGATTGAGGTGCCTTCCTTCTGAAAATCAGACAGTTCACACAGGAGCAGTAGGCTCCAGAAGCTGGTCAGCACAGAAAGAGCCTCTTACAGGAAGAGGACATCAATGCCTGTCTCCACACTTTGAGCCACAGCTGGGGCATCTCCCAGCTACAGCACTTTCACTGCTCACTCCACTGAAAGATGAGAAAAGCAACAAAAGTAGACCAAGTCCCAGGGCTCTCTAGGTCCTTCTGAAGGAAGAAGGCAGGACTGGTGCTGACAGGGCTCCCAGATTGAGTCCCTAGAGGGTGCTATTGCCTAAACCCTCTGGTGTTTCTTCCCACATCCAGCCAGGATGCCAGGAGCTGGTGCTGGGCACTCTCTCCTCCATAGAATTCCCCTTCCAAGCAATGAAGAGCCCTGGCCCTCCTCTTCTACCTTGGCACATCATTGCCCTTTTGTAAAAACAAGGTTATTCACACATCTGTTTAGAATCAGTGTCTCTGATTTAGAGGCAGTGTCTCTGCCTTCCACCTGGGAGTCTGGTCCAGTCCTTGTGACTGGGGGAGAGATCTTGCCACAGGGCTCCTTCTTCATTAATTCTCTGGGTTTCAGAAGTATGCAGCCGTTCTGAGCTAAGGGATTTGAAGGGGCCCAGCAGAGGACGTCTGGTATTTAGGCTAGGCCAGAGATTTGGGCAGAAAGTAGGCCTCCTTCTGGGCAGAGACAAATGAAGAAAGCCATCTTTCCAAGTGTATCCCCATTCCCACTGGAAATGTCAAGCTTTGACCCAGTGGTGCCCATTTCCTTTCCATCATTGTGTTTCTCACAATGATTTTTTTTCTCCCTTAGGAGACATTGAGCTGTCACTCACTCAGCTGGCACCCCTGGGTAGCCTGCAAACTCCCACTCTGCTCCTGTGCTCAGTGAGAGCTATCAGGATCTGCTCTACCAAAGGAAAGAAGGCCTTGAGTGCCTGGGTGCTTGGTGCTTGGCCTGCTGTGCTATGGAGGGTCTAGGGGAGCCAGCTTGCCTCACTGACCTGGATGACTGAGGTGCCTTCATTCTGAGAAGCAGACAGCTTGCACATAGGCAGTATGAGCCAGGAGGGGTCAGCATTGGAAGAGCCCTTGCCAAGAATGAGGGAACCAATTCCTTGTTGCAGATTCCTGAGCAAGAGCCCTCAGAACCCTATAACTACAGCTCAAACAGCGCTGTCTCCCTCAACTGATGGGAAAGTGGCAGGGATAGACCAAGCCAGAAATCACTGAGTGTAAAAAAGAATGCCAGCTTATCGCTGACAGGGCTCCCAGGTGTAGTGTTCAGGATGCTCCTGTGGCCTAAGCCCACAGGCCTTTCTTATTCAGGATGCAACCTGATTAATAGGAGACTGCACTCAGTACTTCATTCTCCGCATTCTCCAAATCTCATGTCTGATGAAGAACTCTGGCAGTGTGTGTGTCCCAAGGCCACCCCTGAGCCCTTTTGTTTAAATAGGGTTTGGATGGGGATAATTCCCAGACAGCATCTTAGAGTAATATCATCTTTTTCAGATTGGGAGTCTGGTGGTGTCCTTATTATGGTGACCTCATATTTCCAGGTACCACAGAGTTGCACTGAAGTACCCTAGTCCTTCCTCTGGAGTCTGGGCCAAGGATGGCCCTGGATTCAGGAGAAACCTACCAATTTCAGGAATTTCTGGCCCATATTTGGGCCTTTGAGCATGCAGCTAAGAAAATGGATGCTGGTGCCCCATGGCAGAGCTCTCTCTAACCTCTTTCTTCTTTCTGTCTTGTCACTTCCCCAGTGTCTGCTTTTTCTTGAGCACACCTTTCAGTGTGTGTGTGTGTGTGTGTGTGTGTGTGTGTGCCAGTGCACATGTGGGGTTTTGGATAGTAAAATGACCCCAAATGGAGAGCAAGTGGGCATGTTTCCTCCCAGAAAATTAAAGTCTTTCATTTCTAAAGCAAACATGATGGGAGGGATTTGAGCCAGGGCCTATAAAGGCAGAGCCCAGCTTTATCCTCTGGACTCTTCCCACCTCCTGTGATCTGGGCCAGTCCTAGTGTCTTGATCATTTCAGTCACCCACAGTACAATGAGAGCTTGGAAACATAACTACAAACTCCAGTTCTCAAGAGGGTGTGATGTTAGTCTCCATTAACACTGGATAGGGTGTCAGGTGGGGAGCGTTCAGGCACACCTGTATACTAAGTATACCGGTTTATTTTAGACAGGTATAAAAAACTTCATAAAACAGGCAAATGTTTGGAGCTGATGAGGAAAATATCAGGTCTGTGTCCACCACCAGATACGCAGGACATCACTAACCCAGCAGTGCATGAGTGTGCTCTCTGTCTTATGAAGTACGGTAAGGAAAGACTCTGCTCAGGAAGTAGGTCTTATGCAACCACCCAACCCCACAACCACCTACTGTTCCCAGTAGAGAGGGCATGGATATCAAACAGGAAGAAGCACTGTATCTCAGAATCAGTCTACTTCCACACCTGCCTCTGCTGCTCGGCATATAGAGATCTGTCCTTCAGGACATAGATCCTTTCCAAAGTCATACAGTGCTCCAATGATAAAGTTCTTGCTTTGGTTAAGGATGAGATTTGGGAACCTGCAGTAGATGTCAAAGTAACACAAAATGGCACAAACAGAATACAGATGTGTTTCTTCTTCGTATAAATGAACCTCGGATGTGGCTAGTTTATAACTGATTATGGATTGCCCACCTTGGGAGATCACATATCATTGATCTCCCTGCTCTAACATATAAATTTCCTATTATAAAATTTCCTATTATAAAAATTTAAAAAGCAGAATCTATACCTAATGCATTATGTTGTCACTGGAACATCAAGTCATTTACATAAAAATTAATTGGTCCTGAAAAAATTTTCATTAATTAAAAAATAAATTCAGATAAACTAAAACTGTTACATTGAGCTATATTTTTAATTTTTTTATTTTTTCAATTTTTAATGTTTATTTTTAAGAAGAAAGAGTTCACACACAAGTGCGGGAGGGGGAGAGAGGGAGAGAGAGAGAGAGAGAGAGAGAGAGAGAAGACACAGAATATGAAGCAGGCTCCAGGCTCCGAGCTCTCAGCACAGAGCCTGATGTGGGGTTTGAACTCACAAACTGTGAGATCATGACCTGAGCTGAAGTTGGACGCTAAACCAACTGAGCCACCCAGGTGCCCTTATACCTTTTAAATTGATCAAGTAATTGAAATGTTTTCCTATTTTTCCCTGAAAAGCACTTTATCCACAGACATCCTATCTTCGTATTTCTGATTTCAATGTTTAGTAAGCACAGCCCCAAAACAAAAGTGATCATGTTTGTGAACAATGTTCTCCGAGATAAAATGTCTGAGTCAGGAATGTGGGGTCAAAATGGAAGTGTAAAAATAACAAGATCAAATCATCTGCTCATTTTTTTTCCTAGTTTTATTTCCAAATTTTTATTTAATTCTTGTTAGTTAACATACAGTGCAATATAGGTTTCAGGATTCGAATTAGGTGATTCCTCACTTACACACAACACCCACCCTCATCATAACAAGTGCCCTCCTCAATACCAATCACCCATCTATCCCATCCCCCACCCACCCAGAAAAAGAATCAATGAATTGATCCCATTGACAATTGCACCAAAGATACTTTGTAAGATACTTAGAATTCAACCTAACCAAAGAGGCATAAGCTCTGTACTCTGAAAACTTATGAAAGAAATGGAAGAGGACACAAAAAAATGGGAAAACATTCCATGCTCATGGTTTGAAAGTACAAACATGGTTAAAATGTCTATACTATCCAAAGCAATCTACACAGGTAATGCAATCCCTATCAGAATCCCACCAGCATCTTTCACACAGGTACAACAAACAATCCCAAAATTTGTATGGAATCACAAAAGACCCAGAAGCGGCAAAGTAATCCTGAAAAAGAAAAGCAAAGCTGGAGGCATCATTGTTGAACATATTCCAAAGAGCACATAAAAAAAATAACAGAGAAAGAAAAAAATGCTTAATGATTTATTGTGACTGACTCACTTATTCCAAGAATGCTTGTTTTTATTTTGTCTTTATGCTTATAGTTCAGCAGTAATATCATTAAATCAAATGTTTGCCACTCAAATATTTGGAATAAATGAACAAAAAAATGGGAGCAGAATGTGTTATCATGAAGTTGCAATGTTTCTTTATGACATTTTCTAATCAGAAGAGTTTCAAAATATTCAAACTCATCATTCCTAGGTGATAGTAGAATTTGACAAAATTCAGAAGCCACACATGACAGACTGCCTCTCAAGTGAATTTAGATATTTCTATATTTGTGTCAGATATCACTTACCTGTTTGGAGATCACACAGAATTACTCAAAGCTCAACCTCTGGAAGGATTCCCACTTTAGTCAAACATGTTATATTAATGTCTATATAGCCAAAGACATAAAAGCAAAGAGTGATGTGCTCTCTGTGTTTAATGCAATCCAAAGAAAGGTATCACGCAGCAAAGCAACATGGTTAGATGTGAAAAAGAGTAGAGAATATAAAACCCAAATGCACTTCAGTGCAGGTGGTCCTGGAAAGAGCCCATCTCACTTCAGGGGCAAGAAGAGACTGAGATCAGAGGTCAGAGTCAGGAGCAACTGGGCTGTCCTTAGTGACAAGAAACTCTAGGCAAGTTCCCACTTGGGTGGTGTGCTGCCACACAGCCATTAGGTTTTGATTGCTTCGTTGGGGAAGAAAGGTTTTTCTTCTGTTCCTGAGAACTCAGTGCTTGGCAGGACTGTGTTGGCCCAGATGGTCACTCTCTGCTCTCTCCCCACCTCGTGGAATGCCTGAACTTCCTTCATTCTGAGACACTAACGGTTTGTCCGTGCAAAGTCCATACCTTGGAGAGGCAAGGATAGAAAAAAGTAAACTCAATAACTACAAGAACAGAGCCCATTTCCACAGACTTGGGTGTGAGCCAGGAGCCAGACAAGAGCCCCCAAACCACCACTGTTCTATCACTGAAGGAAAGGAATGGAAAAGAGTGACTGCCCTTTTGCACACAGGGCTCCTAAGTGTAGCTCAAGGATGTTCCCTTTAGATTTGGCCCACTTATGTTGGTGACACCAACCTTACCTTGGGAAAAGTGTTAGTGCCCTCATGTGAAGCTTGATACCATTTTCCTCTGAGATGAAGACATTTGGCCCTTGGTGCATCCCTTCAGATTCCCTTGCTGTTTCATTAATGAGGATTTCATTAGGGGACATACACAGACATAACTGGGGAACATTTTCTGATTTTAATCATGGAGTTGTGACTGGTTCCCAGTAACCTGGAATAGGCTGGGCAACAGGTGTCCATGGAACTCTTCTGCAAGATGAAGGAGGCACAGGGCCTTTGAAACTGTTCAGCAGAAGAAGTTTGCATGTGCACGGGGTGGATGATGTTGGGAAGGATCCGATCTCCTTTCTGGAGAAAGGGCCTAGGGTCAAATTCAGGAGCTACAGGGCTGTCCCTCAGACAGCACTCAGTAATTCCTGGAGAGCCTGCACTCACACCGTGTGTCATCACATAGCAGTTAATTTCTGCTATAGAAAAGGAAAGATTGACCTCCTGCCAGGAAGAACTCTGTGTTTGGCAGGATTCTGTTGGCACAGGACCATAGTCCTGCTCTCTGTCCACCCCTTTCAGGAAAGCCTGAGCTACTGACCTCCTGACACACTCAGGGTTCATGCATGTCAAGTGCATTCATTGAGCAGCTTAGGGCACAAAAATACTCAAAGACTAAAATATAAGAGCCCGAATCTGCAGACTTGCCAGGAGCAAGATCCTATCTTGTTAGTAACAACTGTGTCTGTCCACAGATAGGAAGGGCTTGAAAGCTGGTGATGGCTTGACACATTCCAGACCTTATTGAAGCTCGGGTGCATGACTTTGCCTACAGAATTCCTTGGTATAGCCAGTGGATGTTCCACTTCTCTTCAGACCACAGGTCTTTCTTACTCCTTGGACACCAAACGTGCCCAGAGAATTGTGCTCGTAGCATTATCTACAGCTTCATTCTGTTCTAATCTGAGATGAAGAACTTTAGCCCTCAGTGTACCCTTTTTAATTCCCTTACACTTGACCGTGTTTTCACTGTGAGACATCCAGTGCCAGAGTCTGGCAGCCTTTTTCTCCAATTTTATTTGTGGAGTCTTGCCAAGTTCCCATTAGTTTGGAAGGTCTTGAGGAAGAGGTGTCCCTGGGGTTGTCTGCCAGATCTACCTTGAGAACAGGAGGTATTGGGGACTTGAATGTGTTAAGCACAGGGGGATTACTTGTGAGTAGGGGCCAGTGATATTCAGAGATAGTTGGCCTCACTTCTATGGCAAAAACTGATGGAAATGTGGCCTTCAGGGTCACAGTCAGAAGTGAAAAAAAAAAAAAAGCCACACTGATAGGGCTGATTAATTCAAGTGAGCGTACATGAAGGTTGTCTTCTACACCCATAACAACTAATTTCTGGTATCAAGGGAACAATGTTGTCCTCCTAAAAACTTGGGGCACTGAAGTCTTATGTTTGTTCAGTGACTATTACTGTGCTCTGTGCCCCTGCCATAGACTGCCTGAAAATTATGCTTTCTGAGACTCTAAAAGTTCCCGCATGCCCAGTCTGTTTCCAGAGCAGGTGAACGTGAAAGAAGCTGTTATGGAACCAGGCTGGAATGCTGGCAGAAAAACCAAGCAGCACTCAGAGATCTTGGTGGATTGGAGATTTATTTAACAGCAGCGGGCTCAGAGGAGACCGTTTCTCCAAAGATCTGAGCCCTGAATGCGAGTGGGAAGGGTAATTTATAGTTATCAGCCTCCATATTGGTGTGTGTGTGGGGGGGTGGGGGGTGGGGGGTGGTTTGCGTGTGCAGCAAAAAAAGGAAGAAGAATCCAGAGGAGGGGTTTCTAAGCCAGAGACCAGAGTTTGTTTTAGCCCATTCAGCCATCTTTGGTGTACTTTATCCACTTCTCCAACATTCCCCCCTTTGATGCCTTTAAAAAAACTTTTAGTAGGCATCACCTTTCAGTTTTACAGTTGATACTCTTGGAAGGCTAAGATACATGCAGTTTGGCGAGCAGCAGTGATTTCAATAAAACATACCATGGCATTCAGTATATGGGGGCCGATGGATACAAGTAAAATTATGGAGAGGAGGGGCCCCGCCAGGGCAGGAAGCCAGGATGCCCAATCTGTGAGATCCCATCCTTTCCACTGATTGATATTTTCCTGTTGTCTATATTGAATTCTTTCCTTGAGTTCCTTAACCTTAGTTGTAACTATTCCTGATTGGTTTACAAAATAGCGACCTTCCTCCCCCATAAAGATGCAAGTCTCTCCTTTTTCTGAAGTGAGGAGGTCGAGGGCTCACCTAGTTTGGAGGGTCACTGTCGCCAGAGAGTTTATTTGGCTTTGTAAGGTTACCAGAGAATCTGCCACCTGTTCCATGTCTTCATTTAGCTCTTGAGATAGTCTAGGGTATAGTTCTATGGATGAACCTATGCCCCCTATTCCAGTTCCTATTCCCGTCGCAATTCCTTCAGCTATCAGAACGGGTAGTGGGATTGCTGGTTTAGCCCAGGACTTGGGGCTAAAGGCTGTTAGAAGCTGATCTTCAGTGTACACGGATATCTCTGGGGTTAGGAAGACGGAATAACATATCAGAGTCCAGTTGGCCTCTAAGCATCGTTAGGCCAAATGAGAACATAGATAGAACACCCCAGGGGTTGAACATGGGTTGTATTCCTCTTTAAGGTTATATTTCTTCCATATAGAGAGGTACCATTCATACCTTCAGGGACCGTACAGGTTAGATTGTCGGCATTTGTGAGATGGATCCCAGTGGCCAGGGATCCAATTAAGACAGAGGTGTTGGTTTTGAGAATTTCAGGAGATTCCCAGGTCAAAGGGAGAGGAGTGGCTAAGTAAGCCCTCCAGCTGAGGGGCAAGCACATCCAGCAGGTTTGGGTGTGATTATCTATTTTATGGAGGACTTGTAGTGTTGACCCAACACTGGAGTGGGGAATTGGTAAGCATCTGCTTTAGGGCTGAAAGGTTCAAACCCTGGTAGGCTGCTGGGGAATGGTCACCTTTATGGCTTGTATTACCTTGTCCTGGGTATGCTTAATAAGGAGTATGCCCTTTTGAAGGGCCCTGTCTTGCCTCCCTCCCCTGTCTGATATCCCTCGAGATCCCCCATTGAGGAAGGTAAGTGTAGAAAGCACTCTGGAGGCCCTTGTTGTGACATGGGTTCCTGACATTTTGGGTTATCTTTACAGTCCAATACTTAGTCCTTGGGGCACCAGGTGACTGACAGAGAGTGGCTGTTTTTCCCTTGTAGCACTCTTTGTGGAGGGAGGTGAAGGCACTGAATGCCCTTGACCCCCTTATTGTCGTATAACAATCCTGGGGGCAAAGTGGGTAAGCGGCAGTTGTGAGGGTGAGAGAGGATTATAATATACAGGCAATACTTAATAATCCTCCCATCCAGAGGAGGTATGTGAGACCCAGCATGCATCTTTTGTCCCATGCCCAGCTTGTTGGTGCAGTCTCTATCAATCCAAAAGCAAGAAGATCAGGGTTATGACACCAGTAAGGGACAAGGGCTGGCAGAGTTGAATCCAAGCCCCTGGGCTCTGTCCATATGTTGATTCCTCAAGCTTCTGCCATGCGCAGGCCAGCCAGCTTCTGGGGTGTGACTGGAGCAGGGCTGGAGATCTCAGGAGCCAGTGTCTTTTTGAGGGTCAGTTTAAGCGGGTTGACTGGATCTGGATCACTTTGCCAAGTTGAGGGTTCCTCTGAGTTGGCCTTCTTAGCTCTGGAGTGATGGACCCATGGGGTGTTACCTGAAACTGAATCCTCTATTTGGTTGTATATCTGTAAAGTCCACTTCCAAGTCTTTGAAAGGGGCGGGTTTCTGGTAACTGTCAGATCAGGTTTAGGGAAGATATGGTTTGCATATTTAGAGATCCATCCTGTTTTCCAGTTGTTTAAATAATAATATGCTCATGGGGTCTTATTATTATCCCCATAGAATAACAAGCATAGAAGATTGCCTATACATGAAATACTGTGACAATTTTCTGAAGTTTACCTCAAGTTGTCTAGTTTAGGCAAACAACAAACATTTAAATGCAATCATAACTAGAATTTAACATCCATAATGGTGCATTGTTGAAACATAGTTGTTCTCTCTAAACACCGCCCCCCCTTCCAGAGATAGCCAAATTGAGACCAATGCATTTGTAGAGCAAATGCAGTCTTAACAAATCTGGCCTAATTATTTACATAAGCTCAGCAAGAATAGCGATTGATCATGAGGATCTCTTAAAGTTTACTTTGTTGGAACCTTTTATAAGGAATCTCTAGGTTGAACTTTTAGTAGCCTCTCCAGGCCAGAAGCCAAGCCAAATACTTCTCATCAGACAGGCCTGCAATGCCTATAGAATTGGGCGAATTCCTCTTCATGAGGTCCCCAAGATATCCTGAAGTTCCTGCACCTGCCAGGAAGTGACCTTCTTTACCTATCTGGTGAGGCTGCTGGGAACTCTGTAAGCAAGGCACCAGGCCCACATTTCCAAGGGGCTTTATGGCTCCATGTTTTATAAAGCCAACCCTAATTCCTTAAATCTGTCTGGTCATATCTGAGTCTATGAATGTCATCCTCAAATATGACATTCCAGTCAAAGCTTTGGTAAAATAACCAGTATTTCCAGTGGTGACCTGTTACAAGATGAACAGATTCTTACTGAACTTATATGCAAACAATTGTAATTGCCATGAAAGAAAGAATACTCATTGAGAGTTTTGAATTTCAGGGGAGTTATGTAGAGAGAAAAGATAAATGCTTCAGTTTACAAATGCATACTTTATGACATTTTTGTATGTCATAGATATCTTAAGAGAAAGTTTTCTTAATCTGGAAGATGAAACATTAGAGAACCAGCAATATTTTCAACAAGAATCACAAAACTATAATCTTCCTCAGTTCATTTAATCCCATGTTCCTAATTCTTGTTCAATTTGAATGCAGCTTTTTAGTTATGGAAATTTTTACCCATTTTAGTATTAATCTTAAAGATGTCAAATACCTGTATTTATCCCCAAAGTCCTTTTTATAAACACGATTTGTGAGAGAATAAGAACAATTATAAATGGCAAAATCTCGGAAATAGACATCGTTAAAGATCTGAGAGTTCATTATGATGCAATTGACAAAGAAATTCGTTTATTTCTGTAGCACACAACATCTCAAGTAATCAGAATATTAAGTGATGACCTCATATCAAAACATTAAAATTTTAGGAATTGCATATATTCGGGCAGTTACAGAATTTACCTGTGCAATCTAAGGTTTACTATTGTATGACAGCTTTTCCAAATAACTTAACATCCCAAATAAAAAGACCTAATTGGCCAAGAAGACTTCATCTACCATTTAAATCCTGAGAAGTTTGTTAAAGCCCCAGAAGTCACAAGTGCATCCTAAATAGGATTACAGATCATTACAAATCTTACCATTTTATATATTCAACCAAAGTGGCAATAAAAGATCCCAAAGGTGAATGTATAGCATTATACAGTTGTTATCAAAACCTAGCTCCTTTAACATTCAGAAGTTTTAACAAAGTAATCAAAGACCTGATAGAGATGAGACCTAAAACTTTGATTTTCCTGGAGGATAAATCTTTGTTTGCATTGTCTTAACAAGAGCAGATCAACAGGTCAAGAAAACTTTGTCAGTTGAGCAGAGAGAAAAGCAGGATTTCAACCTTATACTAGTGTACTTTTAAAATTCCATTCATCTCAACCTTCTATAACTTTCTTTTGCTTCTAAATTTTGTCCCAAAGCTATTTCTTTCCAAATAACCAGTCCCATTTAGGACAAAATTACTTTCTTCTACCCTCAATGAAACTGTATTTCCATTCCTTATATTTTTCTTATATATGTCCTATTTTCCTACATACAGAGTTGCTTTCTTTATTTTCATCAGTCTTAAGTACATTTAGCAGAATTTTAACTCTTAGGAACCCTTAGTCTCCAATTGAGGACTTAGTAACCAGTTGAGAGGTGTTTACATCAGAATTTTTTTAGATGGTAAATTCATGAACCAATTAAGTACAAAGCATGTTTCCCAATAGGTCCAAATAGCCTTAATTTCTCAGCAATAAGAAGTTAAAAACGCAAACCTATGTTCAATAATCAAAGCTGTAGCATTCCATCCTATTTGGAAAGTTTCAGGTTACCAAGGACCTTGAAAGTTATCTTAACAATTACCTATGAAAACTTTGAGACAAAATTAAGTATCATTAGCAAACTGCAACAGAGATAACATGAGTTTATTTGACCTTTGCTGATAACTTTAAAGACAGGTCCCATAAACTTAAATTAGTTTAAACATCGAATATGTTTCACCTGCATCCACCTAAAAGTCAATCAATTTTTCCCCATTGTCAATTTTCATTTGGGCACCAGTGGAGATATCTTAAATGGGTGGTCCAAGGGGGAGGTACACTTTGCTCCTTGACTTGGAGGGTGGGAGGAGGAACCAATGGTACCTGAGACACTGAGGATGGTACAGGACCACACCCAAGTTGGTGCAGAAACATGAGGGGGAGGGGAAGGCAGAAGCAGCAACTGCTTGGGAATATTCCTTAAAGTCCCTGTCCCGAGGTAGACTAACCACAGTTGGCTCCAATTATAGCTGTTAACCTGGGAAATGAGGGAGAATCCCTCACATCTATTTAGCAGAGGAACAGGGAGAGTCAGTGTCCCCTTTTAGTCTGGTTCTATCTCAGCTAGACCAATAAGGTCCCCTTCTTGAGGTTCCTCCTGATCTCCGCTGGCTTTTTGGGATTTCCCCTGGTTGGGACATTTATTCTTTTTAATGTCCTTTCCCCTTGCAGCTGGGCATATTTATGGCCTTCTCAGCCACCTGCTCTGATCCTCCTGATAGCCTCTTGATATCAGCGGATGTGGACCAGCATCTGGGGAGTGCCTGCGCCTTGCCTTGTGGGGGAGGGTCTTCTGGCCTGGAAGGGGAGGAGAAATGGGCAGCTGCCCTGGCAGCGCCCTGGCAGCAGCAGCGAGTCCACCGGGGGAGGATTTTCAAGCTCAGGGGAGAGGGGAAGGGTCCTAAAGAGTCATGAAGTGGGGAACATTAGGGGAGCTGTGAGTCACTTCTTTGGCTCCCCGGGTGAGTCTCTGGATAAAGCAGTTAAAACCTTTGCCTGGCTCTCGTGGCTCCATCCTGACCCCACAATGCTCCTGTGAGGCAGAGTCACAAAGACAGAGGGACAGGGGTGCCCCCTCCAGTGAGGAGACCAGCCAGATGCCCACCTGGCAGTGTCCTGAAGGAACCCAGGCGATGCTCAACTCCACAGGTCCCAGCGCTGCGACCCATGATCAGAAACATTCTGATATCGCCACAGACCTAGCTCCATCCATCATGGAATCGCAGATGGGCCCACTCAGACTCTGTAGCCCCCTGGGGACCCCAAGGGCGCCTGCCTGTGGAGCCACAGAATCAGACTTAGCAGGCAAGCCAGACCAAGTCGCATATTCACATTCACGTACACACCTGAGGTTATTATATTTCCTACCATAGATTCCCTACCTGTGAGACTTCTGAAGTCTCAGGGAGTGATCAGGTCCCCCTTCCACCCTTGGGAGTGGGCCTGACTAGATTGGGCCCCAGCCTTACCGGTTCCAACGTCAGGTCCAGGTCCTTATCTGCCAAGTCTCCTCAAGTCCAGCAGGAACGGCGGAGCAAGGCCGGCCTGAAGGGGACAGAGAAGGTGACTGCCGAAATTTAGGCAGGGTGCGTGCTCTCCCTTGTGATCCCTCATTCCATCATCACCTCGCTGTTCTCCCAAACCAGTGGCAACAATGGGCCAGCGCGGTTGGGTTTCCCAGTCAGGGAACCAAGTACGTTAGGGAACCAGGCTGGAATGCTGGTGGAAAAACCAAGCGGCACTCGGAGATCTTGGTGGATTGGAGATTTATTTTACGCCGGCGGGCTCAGAGGAGACTGTTTCTCCAAAGGTCTGAGCCCTGAATGGGGAGGGTAATTTATAGCTGACAGCCTCCATATCTGTGGGGGTTTTCACGCACACAGCAAACAAAGGAAGAAGAACCCGGAGGAGGGGTCTCTAAGCTAGAGACCAGAGTTTGTTCTAGTCCAATCAGCCATCTTTGGTGTACTTTATCCACTTCTCCAACAATGTCAAAGGTCCCAGCTCCATTCCATTTTCACCTGAGGTGAACAACTTTGGTCCTCAGGGTGTTTTTTCAGATTTATTATTATTATTATTGCTATTGTTATTGTTATTAATAGTGTGAAGACCGGTTATATAATATGGGTTTGGGGAAGGTAAAGTCAAAAGGCAAGTTTACAAGGGGACTTTCATATGCTAAGGACTCACAGATTAGTGGAGGCCTAGCTATGTTGTCAAGCTAAGTTTGTTTTGTTTTTCCCTCTGCCAAAACGTTAACATTAAGACAGCAGAGAGTTCCTGGAGAAGCATTTTACTCTGACAGCCTCAAGTATTTGTCAATGGGCTGCAGGTGACAAGGAAATTACATTTTAATTTTTTTAAATTTTTATTTCTTGAGAGAGAGGGGGAGAGAGTGAGAGAGAGAAAGAGAGAGAAAGAAAGGGAGAATATGCAACAGGAGAGCAGCAGAGAGAGAGAGAGAGAGATTATGAAGCAGGCTCCAGACTCTGAGTTGTCAGCAAAGAGCCCCACATGGGGTTGGAACGCAAGAACTGTGAGATCATGACCTGAGCCAAAGTCGGAGGCTTAGGGGATTCAGCCACCCAGACACCCCAGGAAATTCAGTTTTATATGCCATTTCCTTCTTGCCTTTGTTCCTCCCATCACTATGGAGGACAGGGTGCTGTTGGGGCTGTAGAAAACTGAGTCTACAGGTTTCTGGATATTAGCCCTGCATTTTTCTTGTAATTTACTAAGATACTTGTAAATTAATGGAGCTCTATCAGTTTACCCGTTTGTTTTCTGCCCTTTCCTTTGTCCTTCCGCAGCCAGGAGTGCCTGAGGAATGTCACACATATCCCTCCTGGGGTTGGGGCAGGTAATGCTAGCTTGTGTTTGGTCCTCAGATTTCCTTCTGCTCCCTCACGAAGCAGATGGATGCTTCCCATTTACCCAGGCCACGTGTGTTTTTTCCTTCAGAAAACAGTGAGCTTGCCAGGAGATTGTGCTATTCTCTTTATTCCCAGAAGTATCCCATTCTCACCTGATAAGATCTTTAGCTTTCTGTGTATCCATTCCCATCCCCTTGCTCTTTTTAAAAATAAGTCCCCATGGTGGGGAATTCAAGGACAGACCTAAGAGCAATGTCCCTTCATTTTAATTGGGGAACTTGGCCAAGTCATCCTGACTCTGGCATAGATTGGACAAAAAGCCCCTTGGAACTTTCGTCTTAGAAATATTTTGACAATAAAAAGACAGGGCACTTGAAGCTTGCCAGACAAAATGTTGGTGTATAGGCAAAGCCAGAGAATTGGGAGGAAGCATCCTTACTTACGGGGAGAAGAGCAGCAGAGCTAGTCACTTTCTTCTCAGTTTTGTCCCATTCTCTGCTGAAATGAAGGCCTTTGACCCATCATGTATCCATTTTGATCCCCTAGCTGTTTTTCTAAGGAGGACTTGAGTCACACTAAGACGTGATAGGGCTTTCACTCACATAGCGTATGCCCAGGAATTGGTGGTTAGCTCCCACTCCATTCATATGCTAGCCTCGAGCAATCAGTTTCTGATTTTGGGGATCCAAATAAAGATTAACTACCTGTTCCTGAGAATGTGGGGCTTGGCATTGATGGTTACCCAGTGTGCCTCCATCCCCTGGCTGCTTGAGAAAAGCAAAAGATTCCCAGATGGTCATTTAGCTCCCAGAACTGGCCAGTGCATTGCCTATTCCAGGAATACTTCCACAGAGCCTGATTCCAAACACATAGGTATCAAAACCCATTACATCAAAACCATTGGTGACTATCCAATGTAGAGCAGAATAAGAAATCCACTCAGTGTCAGAAGCTTCTCAACCCTTTCTGAAGTCTCAATGAACAATTCTTGCAAAACTGGCTGCCAGGGTAGCCAATGATGGTGTCCTTTGCCCCAGCCAAGAGGTTTTTCTTATTCTCAAGACCTCCAGCTTGCCAAAAGAATGTTCTGGTCACTTCATTCTCATATTTATCCCATTTGCATTTGATAAGGAGAACTTTGGCACTCCATGTATCCATTTCCATCATTTTGCCCTTTATCAAACCAGGTCTTCCCAGTGAAATATTCACAGACAGCATCCATAAGATATCTCCTTGGCTTTTAACTGGAAGTCTCATTGAGATTACCTTACTCAGCCATAGGTTGAGCAATGGGGCCCCTTGAGACTTGCCTTTCCTAACTATGTTGACAAGGGAGGCCTAAGGGTTTGGAAGGTGCTCAGAACAGAATTTCTGCCCATAGGCCAAGTCCAGAGGAGCTGGGAGGGAGCTGGCCTCCCTTATGGGGCCAGAAGAATCTTACCTACTCATTTCATTCTCAGCTTTATGCTGTCCTCATCTGCAGTGAAGAACCTGGGCCATTGATGTCTCCATTCCTATCCCCTTGCACTTTTTCTACCTAGGCATTCACTGTGGGGATTTAGGGCCAGGATGTAAGAGCAATGTTCTCTCATGTCACGTAGGGAGTTGGACCACGTTCTCCCAACTTTAAGAAAAGTTGGACAACATGGGCCCACCCACAGGGCTTGTCTTTCAGCCTTACCGTTGGCCACAAAAGACATAAGGTATCTGAAGGAGCCCAGCACAGAATGTTTGCATGTAGGCAGGAACAGAGGGGTGGGATGGAGCTGGCCTCAGTTCTGCAGAAAGGGGAAATGGAGCTAGGCACCACATTCAAAGTTATATCCTATATCTCTCCAAAATAAAGAACTCTGGCCCTCCATATATTACCATCCTCTTGCAGATTTTCTAACAAGGTCTTGGGTCACACTTAGGAGAAATGGGGTTTTCACTCACATAAAAGCACTCAGGGATTAATGGAGACCTTCCCCTCACTGCCTGTGCTAGCCAAGAGCAATCAGTTTCTGACATCCAAAGAGAAAATTGCTCTCCTTTGACTGAAAGTGTGATGCTTGACAGGCTGCACGTGGCACGGTAATGTTTACCCTGATTGTGTCCCTCACTTGGCTCACTGAGCTGCCTTCATTCTGAAAAGCAGAAGGCTCTCAGATGGGCAGTTTGCTCCCAGATATGAGTCAGTGCAGAAAGAGCACAGTCAAGGACTCCTGCACCAGAGACTGGTTCTAAACACTTGAAGGTCAGCAGGGAGACCATGAATCACTGAATGAATGTTGCATCTATAATTGATGGCAAGGGCAGGAGAAAAGGTAATGGCCAGAAGAATTCCTGGCTTACCAAATTTCTGCATGAACATTTCTTGCAGTAGGGGCATCATGTGTAGTCAATATACATTTCCCTAGGCCCAAACCATTGGTGTGTCTTACACTTGAGATTGTGCCAGTCACTTTTTTCTTTGCTTTATCCTATTCTCCTCTGTAAGAAAGAACTTTGGGCCTCTGTATATCTATGTCCATTTTGGATTTTTTTTTTAAACTAGGTTTTCTCTGATAGGCATTTGGGGCCAGATTTTAGGAAGAATTCCCTCTCATTTAACCGAGGACTTGGGTCAAGTTCTCTGGACTCTGGAATACTTTGGGCTAAAACTTGTGTTTTAGAACTATGCATACATGAGGAAACCTAGGGCATTTGAAGGTGCCCAGCATGGAATGTTTGCATGTAGGCAGGCCCAGAGGAGTTGGGAGAAAACCAGTCCTGCTTATGGAACAACGAAACACTGAGCCATACAGTACATTTTCAGTTGTATCCCATTCTCATTTGAATTTCAGATGGTTTCCTCTGGAATGGGCTTCCAGGTAAAACCAGTAGTATTTTCTCTTCCCGCAGTGCAGAGGTGCTTCCTATTCTGAAGACAGCCAGCTTCAAATAGATTATACTAGTCACTTTATCCTCAGCTTGATCCCAGTCTCAAAGGAAGAACTTTGGCTCTCCATGTGTCCCTTTACATTCCATCACTGGTTTTCTTTCCTTTTTTAACTTTTAAAAACATTCATTCTTTTTTTGAGTGAGTGAGAGAGAGAGAGAGAGAGCGCATGAGCTGGGTATGGGCAGAAAGAGGGAGGCAGAGGATCCGAAGCAGTTTCCACACTGTAAGCACAAAGCCTGATGCAGGGCTTGACTTCACAAGTGTGAGATCATGACCTGAGCAGAAATCAAGAGTTGGCTGCTTAACCAACTGAGCCACCCAGATGCCTCATCTCTTGCTGTTTGTTCCCACTAGGCACAGTGGGCCTGTCAAGAATTCAGTGAAAAACCAGGGATTGGTGGAAAGCTCCCACATTGCTCCCATGCTAACTGAAAGCATTCAGTTTCTGATACATAAAAGGATTCATTGACCCCCTGTCACTGATAAATTGATACTTGAAAGCCTGGAGTTGGCATGGTAACAGTTAGCAGAACTCCAACCACTGGCTGCTATCGATGTCTTCATCTGAAGAGCAGACAGTTCACCCATTTGCAGTATTCTTCAGGACCTGCAGAATGTGCAGAAACAGCCCATTCAAGGACCAGTGATCTAGAGCCATTTTCCAAATACCTGAGGGTCAGCCACAAGACAGAAACTGCTAACTATGTATTACGACTGCCTCAAAGAACAGGGCAACAGAAAAAAATCCAATGCCAGAAACTTTCCCCCTCCTTCTGAAGGAGCAATGCAGGAGGTTTCCCTTGGTCCTAACCCACACAGTGTTCTTATTCCTGAGACAACCATCTTGCCAGGAGATTGTGCTAGTCACTTCATTTTTTTTTTTTTTTTTTTTTTTTTTTGCTATATCCAATTCTCTTCTGTTAATAAAGCACTTTGGCCTTCTGTGTATTCTCCTCCATCCTGTTGCTGTTTTTAAAGCTAAGTTCTCCCTGTTGTCCATTCAGGCACAGTGTCCCAGAGCCATTTTCTCTACTTTTAACTAGAAAGTCTGGCCAAGTTCTTGTCGCTCAGAGGTATGCTGGTACACAGGGTCCCTCAAAAATTGCCTTTCAGTACTATGTTGACAAAGAAAAACCCAGGGAATTTCATGGTGCCCAGCAGGAATGCTCGTATGTAGTCAGGGTCAGAGGTTTCAGGAAGGAACTATCCTCACTTCTGGGACAAGAGGAACATGGAGCTAGACAATTCATTCTCAGCTTTATCCCATTCTCAGCTGAAATGAAAACCTTTGGCCCTGTGTGTAGCCATTCCAATTCCCTGGCTGTATTGATAACTATGTCTTGGGTCCCAGGCAAGGCGAATGAGGCTGTCCCCCACATAGCGAGTGCCCAGCCATTCCTAATGAGCTCTGACTCTGGTCTGTCCTAACCAAGAGCAATCAGTTTCTGATACCCAAAGGAAAGATTGCCTTCCTGGGAGTACTTAGTGTTTGCCTGGCTGATAAAAGAAATGATGGTTAGCCAACTTGCCTCCCTCTCTGGCTGTTAAAGATGCTTTCACTCTGAAGAGCAGTTTATTCACCCATGTGCAGTATTCTCGGTGACCTGTTTACACAGAAAGAAACCATTCAAGAACTACTGCACCACAGCCCAGTTCTTTTTTTTTTTTTTTGACTTTTGATTTTACTTTTTTATTTCTGTTTTCATTCCTTTCTTAGAACTTTTTTTTCAGTTTTACTGAGACCACAGCCCAGTTCTAAACACTTGTGCACAAACCTACTACTCTTTTTTAAAAATATAATTTATTGTCATATTGGTTTCCATACAACACCCAGTGCTCATCCCAACAAGTATCACCCTCAATGCCCACTACTCTTGAATCACTGCTGCCTCTATCCACTGATAGGATGGGAAGGGAAAACAATGAACTCCAAAAGCTTTCCCTCTCTTCTTTCTCAAGTAGGCATACAGGCATCGTGCCACGAGGGCTCCCACTGTAAATGATGGCATTTTCCCTTTGCCCTAGCCCATATGTGTTTCTTATTCCTGAGACAGTTAGTTTAGCAGGAGATTTTACTAGTCATTTCATCCTCAGACTTATCCCATTCTAATATCTCATAGGAACACTGCCCCTCTGGGTATCTTTCCATTCTTTTACTGTTTTTTAAGGTTTATTTTTATTTTTGAGAGATAGAAAGAGAGTGAGAGAAAGAGTGCAGGCAGCGGAGGGTAAGAGAGAGAGGGACAGATGACGCGAAGAAGGCTCCGTGCTGACAGCAGAGAACCTGATGTGGGTCTTGAGCTTGCAAATGAGATCATGACCTCAGCCATAATTGGATGCTTAATCGACTGAGCCACCCAGGAGCCCCTTCCTTTTTCTCTTTTTATTTTTTTCTTTTTTAAATATTTATTTAATTTTGAGAGAGAGAGAGAGAGAGAGAGAGAGAGACAGAGTGCGAGTGGGGGAATTGCCGAGAGAAAGGGAGACGCAGAATCCAAAGCAGGCTCTAGGCTCCGAGCTGTCCCCACAAAGCCTGAATTCCTCTACCACAAAAGTGTGAGCTATTAGATATTTGTAGGTTTGTTTCAAGGTGTGTGGATAATGCTGTCAGAGAAATGGATAACTAGCAGTCTACTAGGTCCCAGCATCTGTTCTATGCTCTGCTTCCTCCCTGCCTCTCCTCTCCCAGGATCCCACAGCCACATTTTCCACTTTCCTAAACAAAATCAGCATCTTTACGTGGCTGATATGAAGACAGTGGCCCTTTAATGTTCCAGGATAAATCTCAGGAGCTACAGGCTCCAGGGCTGTGCAAGGGATCTCAGGCTTCTGCCATTTCCCTTTCTCTGTTCATCCCTGGTTCATTCTCTGGTTCATCCTCTTTACTCATGAGGCATCCTAATGTCAGCTGGGACAATGACCCTCTATTTCCAAATGAAGACCCTGTGGGTCCAACAAGGAGTGGCATTGTACTTGGACTCTAGACTCAGTGTACAGTGCTCTGACATGTCCTTCCCTATCCCAGGTCCTCACCAACCCAAGTCCCCAAGCTTCTAGGCTCTCAAAGATTTCTAGCAAGTATAAAGCATTTCTCTGGTATCTCAGAACACAGTGAGTCACTGATGGAGAACCAAGGCCAACTGACGTTTGTGATTATATGGAACTCTGGAGAAACCTACTTGTAACATAACACTCTATGGGAGAACACTGAGGCCTTTTCTTCTGTAGCTATTGTTTAACCTAATAGGAGTTACTCATTCTAATTCCAGGTGCCCAAAGAGTTGGACTGCAGGACCCTAGTCCTTTCCTCTGGGGGCTGGACCAAGGATGGCCCTGAGTCCAGCAGAAACCTATGAACATTAGGAAATCCTTGCCCATCTTTGGGTCTTTGTGCATGCAGCTAAGAAAATGCATGCTGCTGTCCCATGGCAGAGCGTTCTCTAACTTCTTTCTTCTTTCTCTCTTGTCACTTCCCCTGTGTCTGCTCTTTCTTGAACACAACTTCAGTATGTGTGTGCCAGTGCACATGGGGATTTGGATAGTAAAATGACCCCAAATGGAGAGCAAGTGGGCACGATTCCTCCCTCCCAGAATATTAGAGTCTCTCATTTCTAAAGCAAAGTAGATGGTGTGTGTGTGTGCCGGGGGGGGGGGGGGGGGGTTGAGCTAGGGCCTAAAAAAAGGCAGAGCCCAGCCTTATCCTCTGGACTCTTCCCACCTCTTGTGATCTGGGCCAGTCCTAGTCCCTTATCATTTCAGTCACCCCACTGATTCTAAGAGGGTGCACCTTTTACCAAAAGAACAGATTTGGACCACATGATGGCCACTGAAATATCCATCGAGGATCCCTGGAGTTGACCATGAGATTTCTAAATCCTGAAAGGAATTTCAGAAGGGGATTTGGGGCCAAGTGCTAAGCATGGAACACATACTGGACTGTCCACTGCACCCAAATCCTATGTCTGTCCAGCACATTAACAGTGGCACCCAAATATGCCCTGCTGGGAGATCACTGGACTGGTGAAATTCACATGACCTAACTATAATCCTAGTCAATGCTCTTTCCTGATGGGGGTACAATTCCTTGGTCTGAGAGCAGAATGGTTTTGGGGCCCATAACTGGTGCAGGAATATTCAGCATGGGATTTGGAAAATCGCTATGCAATTTCCAAAGCAGAGAAGGAACTGCTGACAGGGGATCATGAGGTCAAGTCTAAGCTCTGACACACACAATGCCAGACTTTGAACTCAAAGATTAAGCCTGACCTGCACCCTACCATGCACACTCAACTCAGCCCTCTGGGGAGACCACTGTACTGCTGGGCATTCAGGCCCTGGTGCCTCTTGAGACCTAACCTGAACTCCTGGCAGGGCTCTGACCCTAGCAGGGCCCACATGGAGGTCTGGGAAAAGAACAGATTTGGTCCCAGTGGCCAATGAGGAATATCTCAGTGTGGAAGACAGAATATCGCCATGACATTTCCACAGCCAGAATAGGGATGCAGGAAGGGGTCCTGAGACGTTGCCTAACCCTGGCCCACACAATCTTGTGGCTCTTAAAACCAAACTCTAAGCCTGACTGGTGTCAGACCATGTGCCCTCAACCTAGCCCACCTGGAAGACCACTGTGCTGCTGGTGGTTCAGCCCCCAGTGCCTCCTGGGTCCTAACCCTAACCCTAAACAGGGCTGTGGCCCTAAGTGGGCCCACCATCGAGGTCTGAGAAAAGAATTGATTTGTCCCAGTGGCCAATGGGGCATATCTCCGCGTGGAAGCCAGCATTTCACCACGACATTTCCACAACCAGGATGGAGCTGCAGGAGGAGATCCAGTGTCCTTGCCTAACCTTGGCACACACTATCTTGTAGATCCTGGATCCAAACCCTAAGCAGCTTAAGCAAACCAGGTTACATTGTCCGGTAGCTTTCTGCGCTATTTGGAAAGACAAAATAAGGATAATGAAGGAAATAAAAATCCTGACATTCAAGGACAATCACAGCCTACACTATTTTTCTACATATGAGCACTATTTTCACAGAGTGGAATCACAATGTGAATTTGGTTATTTGGTTGGATAAACTGTTTTTGTGTTTGTGTTTGTGTTTGTTTTGTTTTCATTTTAATGGGGTAAACACAAGTCCATATATTTAAATATCCATTTATATTGATTTTCCACCTTTTTTACTCTACTTATCATAGGGAATAATCTTCACCTGCAGACAGTGACCTAAATAGTTCACAGAAATGAGAGCAACAAGTAACCATAGAAGGAATGCTAACATTTTCCTTAAAACAAACAAACAAACAAACAAACAAACAACAAAAAAAACCCCATAACAGAGTGTCTGCACCAGTTTGCATAAGGGGATCCTGTATTATTTTGAGAGAGTGGGAAAGGTATTGGAGAAGAAGATTTCTGTAGAGTAAATATTCAGAAGATTTTATTCTTCTGACCTTTCAAGGCAATGCCAATTCTCATTTAGAAATCTTCCTGTGATTTCGTTAAAATAGCTTCTATGTTTGAACCAGTGAGTTTCCTCTTTTAAAAAACATCTGAGCTCTCTCACTACATTGACTGTTGGAGTCATAACTAAAGACTTTTAGGAAAACTTTTGCAAGAAGTTGGTTCTTAGGCAACATGGCTACCGGAGTTTTTCAATTCAGGTGAGAAGCTAACTTAGAAGTCTTTCCTGAATTGTGCTAATTCTACCCCACACATCAATTCTAAAGCCACAGCCCCTGACTCCATTTGTTTTGCTTCCATTCTCTCTGAAAGCAAAATCTATTTTCATTGACTATGGATAAAAGAAGATGAACATACACACACATATACACATACATCCACACAGCTCAAGTTCAGCTCTTCTGGTCATTTTCTTTTCTTCACTGTGTCTATTCATTTGGAATGCTTTTACTTTTTTTTGGCTACCCTTCTCTTGGTCTCTTGCCCTGTGTCCAGAGCTCTCATTTCAGATACACAACAATGTAATAACAACAATGACAATTTACAAAGCACCTTCCATGGCTGCTTCCTACTTGACTTTTCACTCCTGTGAAGTAGACAGAGTGGAAATTATGCCATATTATCAATGAAGAAACTGAGGCCCAGAATAGTTACACTCATTTAGCTAAGGTCACTGCTCAGGGCCAGAGTCAGATCTAGAGTCCTGGATGAGGTGATCTGGGAGACCCAAATACCAGCGCAAATTCAAATGGAAGTCACGTGTCCTCATACAACTTGCTAGGTGTCATCTCTGAACCTAAATGTCCTAGTTGTAAGAAAGAAGGGATAAACTAATCAGTACCCCTAAATCTTTGTGTGTATATAAAAATTACCTGGAGTGTTAATTTTAGGTACATATTCCCAATTTTCACCTCTCAGAGAGTATGATAGACCTGAAGTAGAACCTAGGAATTTACATTTTAATGATTTCCCAAGGTATTTCTGATGCAGATGTTCAAAGTACATTCTTTGAAAAACAGAATTATATTTTATCTGAGTCCCTCCAGCTCTGACAGTGATAAATTCTATGATATGACCATCACAAGGCAGGCTGTAAGTTGTACTAGTATTTTATGATTTGGCGACCAAGGTAGTCAGACACAGAGAACAGCACCCTGAACATGTCAATTTCCCTAAATTCTGCCATCTCCTTTCTCACACACAAAATGTAGATAATAATTCTTATGTGGGGGCAGGGAGTGGGATGGGGACTGAAATCTCCAACCCTCTGTAATCACAGGGTTTGTGCCCCTGGCAACCTGCCCCCATCCTCAGGTGCCTCCCAAAAGTTGCCTCACTAACACATTACAAAAGACATCTTTATAGGCCTCTTCATAGTAAATTCCAAGAGTTTTAGGAGAGCTCTGTGCCAGGAACAAGGATGAAGACCAAATATATATTACTTATAAATGACAGTACCATAGGATATAACTTTATACTAACTATCATCTAGACTGCTGTGGACTGAATTATGTCCCTTCCAAATTCATATATTGAAGCCCTACTCCTCAGTATGATGATATTTAGAGTAGGGCATTTGGGAGAGAATTAGATTCAGATGAGGTCATGAGAATGGGCCTTCATGATATTGCCCTTATAAGAAGAGACGTGTTCTCTATCTCCTTGCTATGTGAGGACACAGCAAGAAGGCAGCTGCCTGAAAACCAGGAAGAGGCTCTCAGCAGAACCCAACACTGCTGGCACCCTGATCTGACTGCCAGACTCCAGAACTGTAAGAAAATAATTATCTGTTGTTTAAGCCACACAATCTATGGTATTTAGCCCAAGATGACCAAGACATGGATTTTTTGACTACTCAGTAGATAACTAGCATTTATTTGGTAAATGAATAACAAAAGCCTTCTCTAAATTCTGCATCCAGACCCAGAAGAAGCAGTAGCACCTGGACAGTTTCCTTCAAAGTTATATGTATGTGTGTGTGTGTGTAATGGAATATTACTCAGCCATCAAAGAGAATGAAATCTTGCCATTTGCAACTATATGGTTGGAGCTAGAATGTATTAAGTGAAATAAGTGAATCAGAGAAAGACAAATATCATATGATTTCACTCATATATGGAATTTAAGAAACAAAACAGATGAACATAAGGGAAAAGGGGGAGAGAAGAGAAGGAAATAACCCACAAGAGACTCTTAATGATAGAGAACAAACTGAGGGTTGATGGAGGGATGTGGGTGTGAGATAGGCTAGATTGATGATGAGTATTAAGGAGGGCACTTTTGACGGGCACTGGGTGTTGTATGTTAGGGTTGGATCACTGAATTCTAATCCTGAAACCAATATTGCACTGCATGTTAACCAAAATTTAAATAAATATAAAAACTGAAAAAAATAAGCCAAAAACCCCCTAAATAAAATGAAATAAATCATTGTTTTTGTTTTTGTTTTAATCTGCTCTCTCTGCTCCTGAAGAAAGCATTTCAAGGTGGGGAGTTCTCTGTTGCTGGAAAGTCTCACAATATTCTAGTGTGTGTGTGTGTGTGTGTGTGTGTGTGTGTGTGTGTGTGTATGTGTGCATGTGTTTAAAATTGTCTGACCTACCAGTGTGATGTGCCAGAAAGAGCCCAAGATGTGCAGTAAAATAATCGGATTTGGGGACACAAGTTTTGTAAGCCTGTGTGACCTTAGATAGATTATTCAACCTGAGTCTCTGTAAAATAGGGGCAATAAAGTCCATCTCACATGACTGCTGTGGCACTCTTAGTTATAAATCCCTATCAAGATAGAAGGAAGTCATTGTTGTTGCTTTACAATTTCAACCTACTTGAGAGTCCCTGACTCAGTGTTCCTGCCTCCTGCATCCCACACTGGTGAACACAAACAGACTCTCCTGCCTCCTACTAGTAAGCAGTAGCCCTGCACCTTCTCTATATGTCATTTGGAGCGAAAGTTTGGAGGTTTCCTTCCTAGACCTGCAAGCGTTTGCCTACATTCGACACTTTACAGGTACCCTTGTGGTATTTTCTGACAAGGGCTCACAGGTCTTTGTCATAGTTTCCACAGAAGAGTGGTAGAGTACCCCTGTATCTCTACTGGATGTCAGATTAGAAAAAAGTACACTGGCTTTGAAGTCAGATGGGCTTGTTTGCAGAACCTAGTCTGTTCCCTTACCAGCTGGGCCATCTTGGGCTCCTCATTGACATTTATTGAGACCCACTTGGTCATTACCTTTATGAAGCCACTTGCTTTTTTTAAGAAAATACAAAAATATTAAGAGAAATAAATTGTGTTAAGACCAACAAACAATTTCATACTACTAAAAGGATTGTCATTCCATCACTGTTGTAAACAAAATGAATCTCCCACAGCAACTATCTTATAGATACAGATGAAGAAACTGAGGTTCTGAGAGATTAGTTAATCTATCCTGAGACACCAAGTTTATTTTTATTTCTATTATTTTTGTTGTCTATTTTAACATCACCTTAGAATTGAGGAAAAACCCATCATGGTAGAGGAGGAATGGATAGGTGTAGGGACAGGGGTTGGAGGGAAAAACCAGGAAGTCATTCCCATGGACTAAGGCAATTCTGCTTCAAGGAACTTCCAGCAGACTCCTAGATCTTTTTGCTGGGGTCTAACCCAGTCTGATCCCCTCACACTCTAGGATCATCCATGCAATTGTAACCTGAGGGCATCCTTTTACCCTTATTCATGGGCTCATTTTCTCACTTTCCTGCTCAGTCACACAAACTATTAAGCAACTACCACATTCAGGAATGGGCTCTACCTTGAAGACACAAAGATAGATGGACACAGGTCCTAGCCCTTCTGGAACTCAACTTCTAGTGGAAAAACAAATAGATAACAATACCATTAGTTTATGAACCATGGCACAGATGTTTACTGATCCCTTATAAGCTGGAGGAGCATCTCAAAATAATACAGAATGTCACCCTCCTCAAAGCCCACAACTTCATAGGCGATATTGGGAAATAAGGTAAAATCCTAACACAGAATGAAAAGGAAGAGTTCCCAGGGTCTCAAATCAAGGACCTCTGTCTTAGAGGATGGAGGAAGGATAAATAGAAGATGTGATGTTTGTGCTGGGTTTTTAAGGGCCATCAGGTTATCAGGCAGAGGAGCAAGGGAAGGAACACCCAAGGAGATTGAACAGCATGTTCAAAGGCAGACCTGAGAATGGGTCTGGTATATTCAGGGAACAGGTGTGTTGGCTTAGTCAAGAGAGAATCAAGGGGATGAGGAAGGAAGGGAGGGAGGTCTGAGAGCAGAGAATGAAATGCCTGGTATCCCAAGATAAGAAGTTTTCATATCATCCTATGGGTAACAAGAATCCAACAAGGGCCTGACAGGTCAGACTTTGTTTCTTGTTTGATTGATTGCTTTCTTTGTTTTAAGAAAGGTTGCACCATCAGCACTATGAAAAATGAGGAGGCAATAACGTGCCTAATGAAGTACTTGGCTGAGAAACAATGGCATTAACTCAGGTGTGGGAAAGGAAAGGAGATTTTAGAGTCAGGAGACATTTCTGAGCTCAAAACCAGAAGACTACAGCTAATTGTTTGTAAGCACTTCATCTGCATTATCTTGTGAAGTCCTCATAATAACTTTGGGGCTTAGATGTGGGGCCAATGTCAGTCTAGCTCCAAACTGTACACCCTGAATTGGTAGCAGTACTGCCTTCCATACTAGCTGTGGATGAAGAGGAGGAGGAAAGAGAGCCATAGAGTTTTTCATCTATGGAAAGGCTTTGGGGGAAAGGAGGTACACTTACTGCTGGACACTTGAAAGCTAGGATGGTCATTTCTCAGTCCATTGCACAAATGGATCTGGAGCTCAGAGATGGATCACCATCTATCATTAAGGAATTGCAAACTAAAACAGTCATGAGAGGGGTGCCTGGGTGGCTCAGTCGGTTGAGTGACTGTCTTCGGCTCAGGTCATGATCTCACAGTTTGTGAGTTCGAGCCCCGCATCAGGCTCTGTGCTGACAGCTCAGAGCCTGGAGCCTGCTTCAGATTCTGTGTGTGTCTCTCTCTCTCTGCCCCAACCCCACTCATGCGCTGTCTCTCTCTGTCTCAAAAATAAATAAAACATTAAAAAAAATAAAGAATAAAACAGTCATGAGATACTACTACATATCTGTTGGGTTGCCTAGAATATGAAAAAAAACAAAACAAAACTGAGCTGGAGAGGATGAGGAGCAACAGGCACTTTCATTCACTGAACGCTTTGGAAACACAAAATTGTATAGCTCTTTTGGAAGATAATAATCTCATAAAGTTAAATATAGCATTACAATATTAACTAGGAGTCATGCTTCTAGGGACCTGATTTGAAAACTTATATACAGACAAAAACTTATAGCAGTTTTATCCATAGTCTCTAAAAACCAAAAGCAACCAAGATGCCCTTTGATAGGTGGCTATGTCACCTGTGGTACGTCAATTACCCATCAATTAAAAAGAAATGGACATGGGTGGCCCTTAAATGCATATTGATAAGGGGGGAAAGCTAGTCTGAAAGGGCTATCTACCGTATGATTCTAATTATATGGCATTCTAAAAAAGGCAAAACTACAGAGATTGTAAAAAGATCGGTGGTTGCCAGGAGTTCAGGGTTTGAGGGGAGGGTTGTGTAGGTGAACCAGAGAGGATCTGGGGAGAAGTGAAACTATTCTGTGTGATACTGCACTTGTGCTTTGTCAAAACCCTTTGAACTGTACGATAGCAAGAACGATCCTAAGTGTATGAAACTAAAAAAAAAAATAATTTAGGAGGTAAGAAGAATTCCAAAATAGAATGCATAGTGTAATTTTTAAATCTAACTGTATTACAAATGGATGAAACAGCATCACTGAAAGGAGTGTGTGTGTGTGTGTGTGTGTGTGTGTGTGGTGGGGGAGGCCAGTAAGGCTGGAGTGAAGTGAGAGAGAGGAGAGGTAGTAGCAGAAGTGGCTGGAAGCAAAACAAAGCCAGTTTGTGTAGGATCTTTGAGGCCATATAAGAACTTGGGCTCTTACTCTGAGTGAAATGGGAAGCCATCAGAGGGTTCAGAGTAGAGGAGAATTGTGATCTAGCTTGGATTTTAATAGATGTCTCTGGCTTATGTGTTGAGAATAGGTTCCAGGGATGAGGACAGCATATTCAGCAGATCAGTTAGGAGACCAGTGCATCATTCCAAGTGACAGATGGTGGTGACCTGAACCAGAGTGGCAGTAAAGGAGGTGCTGACAAGTGGCTGAATGCTGAATGCACTTTGAAGGTAGAGTTAGCCAGATGAAGAAAATGAGAGAAAGAAAGGTGTTGCCCAAGGGCTTTGGCCTGAGCAACTAGAAGCATGCTATTTCCCTTCATTGAGCTGGGGAAGACTGGTAGGAGAAGTTTTAGAAGTTTTACCTGCTCAGTTTCCGGCATGAATGTTTATGATGCCATTAGATAGCCAAATGGAGAAAAGCACAGATTTAGAATTGGAACTTTGTGTTCAGGAAAGATGTTTTGGCTATAAATATAAATTTGGGAGGTAAAGTGATGAGTTAAAAAGATCCCAGGGGCGCCTGGGTGGCTCAGTCGGTTAGGCGACCGACTTCGGCTCAGGTCATGATCTCACAGTTTGTGAGTTCGAGCCCCGCTTTGGGCTCTGTGCTGACAGCTCAGAGCCTGGAGCCTCCTTCAGATTCTGTGTCTTTCCCCCTCTCTACCCCTCCCTTGCTCACACTCTGTGTCTCTCTGTCTCTCAATAATAAATAAATGTTAAAAAAAAATGAAAAACAAAAAGGAGGATTCCAAAGGAGCACAGCAGGAAATCAAGGGAAGGTGTAGAAAGTTGGACCTTAATGAAGAGGGGAGTCATCACCCCAGAGGCTGATGTGAAGAGAACTTTGGGAATGGGGTTGCAGGCATATTTGCAAGGTGGCAGGAAGGTGACAGTAAGAGGGTGGGGAGCGAAGCCCGGAGAAGGCAGTGGAATGTGGGGCTGTTTGTGAGGGCCCAGGAAGCAGAAGCCAACCAAAGCAAGCAGATTTGCCCCAAGGCAGTGCTGGGAACCCATCAGGATGGCAGGCAGGGCACCCCTGTAACCTCCATCTCAGGAAAGGCCACCTTGCCACTAGTCATCTGATGTGCCAAGAAGTTTTGTGGCCACAAGTACGAGATGCCAACACGTGATACACCGTGATAGGCCCCTGTAGCAACTGGCCCAGGAAGTCTGCACGCATCTCCAACCATTCTCCCTTCCTCCCTGTGCCTGCGCCTGTGCCTGCCAGGACCCATACGCTGGCCCCAGGTACTCCAACTCCACACCCACCAGGGCTGGCATGGCCCCCGCCCTGGCCAGGGAGCCAGCCCACCTGCACCCCTTCCTGGTCAAGCTGGGGCAGGATTCCAGCTCCCTTCTGCTGTTGTTCCCTCACCCACCTTCTACCCTAACCTCTACTGGAGTCAGAGCACACACTGGGACCCTTATAACTGGAAAATACCGGGGTCACCTAATTCAACCCCACAGCTGCAGAGAAGATACCAAGAATATTCATTCATTCCACAAATACATGTTGGACTGCCATTATGTGCTACTGTACCTGACACTGTCTCAGGAGCTAGGGATACACTGGGGAGGTCCCTGGCCTTGTAAAACTAATGTCTAGTGAGGAAAACAGTATAAAATGAAGATCACAGAATTAAAAATATAGTCCCAAATCATGCAGTGTTGGAAAGTAGCAAGTTCTGAAAGAGTATGTGGTTAGTGGATGGTAGGGAGAGAGCTCCTCTCTGAAGACATGATGTTTAGACAAGGAACTAAAGAATGTATAGAAATTGGCCAGGCCAAAAAAAAAAAAAAAAATGGAGGGGGGTGTGGGAGAACATTTCAGGCAGAGAAGGCCCAGAGAACCACAGACCATGACCAGTAGGATCCTGTCTCAACTCATGTCATTTCCTTAGTGTATCCCCCCCTCCTCCTATCTCCAGATGGAAACCTCCGTAAGTGAGGTTACTCAAGTGTGAGAATATGTGTTTTATATTTCCACTTAGTTGTAACATTGCAAGTTCTTCCTCTTTTCTCTTTTAAATACCAACCCAGAGAATTTCATTACCTAAATTTGGCAGAATATTTGTTTTTCAGCTGTGGACTTTGAGTTGAGTTCTTTATAGATTTTGGATACTAGCCCTTTGTCTGATATGTCATTTGCAAATATCTTTTCCCATTCTGTTGGTTTCCTTTTAGTTTTGTTTACTGTTTCTTTTGCAGTGCAGAAGCTTTTTCTCTTCATGAGGTCCCAATAGTTCATTTTTGCTTTTAATTCCCTTGCCTTTGGGGATGTGTCAAGTAAGAAATTGCTGTGGCTGAGGTCAGAGAGGTTTTTTCCTGCTTTCTCCTCTAGGGTTTTGATAGTTTCCTGTCTCACATTTAGGTTCTTTATCCATTTTGAGTTTATATTTATGGATGGTGTAAGAAAGTGGTCTAGTTTCATTCTTCTGCATGCTGCTGTCCAGTTCTCCCAGCACCATTTGTTAAAGAAACAGTCTTTTTTCCACTAGATATTCTTTCCTGCTTTGTCAAAGATTAGTTGGCCATACTTTTGTGGGTATAATTCTGGAATCCCTTTTCTATTCCATTGGTTTATGTGTCTGTTTTTGTGCCAATACCATGCTGTCTTGATGATTACAGCTTTGTAGTACAGGCTAAAGTCTGGGATTGTGATGCCTCCCACTTTGGTCTTCTTCTTCAATATTACTTTGGCTGTTTGGGGTCTTTTGTGGTTCCATACAAATTCTTGGATTGCGTGTACTAGCTTCGAGATGAATGCTGCTGCAATTTTGATTGGGATTGCATTGAATATGTAGATTGCTTTGGGTAGTATTGACATTTTAACAATATTTATTCTTCCAATCCATGAGCACAGAATGTTTTTCCATTTCTTTATATCTTCTTCAATTTCCTTCATAAGCTTTCTATAGTTTTCAGCATACAGATCTTTTACATCTTTGGTTAGGTTTATTCCTAGGTATTTTATGCTTCTTGGTGCAATTGTGAATGGGATCAGTTTCTTTATTTGTCTTTCTGTTGCTTCATTATTAGTGTTTAAGAATGCAACTGATTTTTGTACATTTACTTTGTATCCTGCTACTTTGTTGAATTCATGTATCAGTTCTAGCAGACTTTTGGTGAAGTCTATCGGGTTTTCCATGTATAATATAATGTCATCTGCAAAAAGTGAAAGCTTGACTTCATCTTTGCCAATTTGGATGCCTTTTATTTCATTTTGTTGTCTGATTGCTGATGCTAGAACTTCTAACACTATGTTAAACAACAGCAGTGAGAGTGGACATCCCTGTCGTGCTCCTGATCTTAGGGGGAAAGCTCTTAGTTTTTCCCCACTGAGGATGATATTAGCTGTGGGCTTTTCATAAATGGCTTTTGTGATGTTTAAGTATGTTCCTTCTATCCCAACTTTCTCGAGGGTTTTTACTAAGAAAGGATGCTGAATTTTGTCAAACGCTTTTTCTGCATCAATTGACAGGAAATAATCCAGTGAAGAATGGACAGAAAACATGAATAGACACTTCTCTAAAGAAGACATCCAGATGGCCAACAGGCACATGAAAAGATGCTCAACATCACTCCTCATCAGGGAAATACAAATGAAAATCACACTCAGATACCACCTCATGCCAGTCAGAGTGGCTAAAATGAACAAATCAGGAGACTATATATGCTGGTGAGGATGTGGAGAAACGGGAACCCTCTTGCACTGTTGGTGGGAATGCAAACTGGTGCAGCTGCTCTGGAAAACAGTGTGGAGGTTCCTCAAAAAATTAAAAATAGATCTACTCTATGACCCAGCGATAGCCCGGCTAGGAATTTATCCAAGGGATACAGGAGTGCTGATGCATAGAAACACTTGTACCCCAATGTTTATAGCAGTATTTTCAACAATAGCTAAATTATGGAAAGAGCCTAAATGTCCATGAACTGATGAATGGATAAGGAAATTGTGGTTTATATACACAATGGAATACTACTTGGCAATGAGAAAGAATGAAATATGGCCTTTTGTAGCAACGTGGATGGAACTGGAGAGTGTTACACTAAGTGAAATAAATCATACAGAGAAAGACAGATACCATATGTTTTCATTCTTATGTGGATCCTGAGAAACTTAACAGAAGACCATGGGGGAGGGGAAGGAAAAAAAAGTTAGAGAGGGAGAGAGCCAAACCATAAGAGACTCTTCAAAACTGAGAATAAACTTAGGGTTGATGGGGGGGGGAGGGAGGAGTGGGTGGGTGATGGGCATTGAGGAGGGCACTTGTTGGGATGAGCACTGGGTCATTGTATGGAACACAATCTGACAATAAATTTCATATAAAAATAAATATAAACAAACAAAACAAACAAACAAATAAATCTGACAGAATAACAAACCGAAAGAGTTCAACAAAGTATCCTTGGCTTCACTGGGCTAGAATCCAAACCAAGAGTCTCTGATTTTAAGTAGCAACATACCTTTAATTTCCTCAAACAACAGAAGTCTACAGATCATGAAGCTCTATCCACCCTCCACAAACCACACATTACTCAGAAAAGTCCTTGGACTTGTCATTTCTGGCTTACTATATATATACACTATTCCCTGTGTGCCTGGGTCAGTAACATGCTGGGGTACCCAAAGATAATTTGAAGAGTTAAGGGGCCACATCCAGATCCATGGCCACCAGACCAGAAGATGCACACCTAAAATGTGAATCTCATGACATGTATGTAAAAAGAATAAGAAGGGAGAATAGTTAAGAATGGAGTTTAATTTAGTAAAAAACAAGAATAAAAATTCCATATTGGGGTTCATAAGAATGCTGACATAAAATGAAATAATGTCTATGGGTGCTCCATAATGAAATGGACTAATTGATAGGAATGAACAATGACATTGTCACACCACACACACACACACATACACACACACACCACATACCACACACACCACACACATCTTCCACACACACGCCAGACATACCCACATATACCACATACTACACACACATATACACCACACATACACCACACACACGTACCACACACACACGTATATACCACACACATACCACACACACCCACCCCCCACACACACCCCATGAACCACACACAGCACACCACACACACACACACACACACACATGCACACACTTTAGCCACAATTTGTGTCTCCCTTTAGCATTTGCAGAATTATAGGGAATGAATGATCAATAGCACTTGCTATCTATCATATTTGTAGTTTCTGCAACAAACAGCAGAGATTTGTGGCTAGAAGATGACTGCTAGATGACTTAATCGTCTTTAAGGTAGATTTCTGGAAAAACTATACAAGGCAATGGTGGTGCAGGGGGAGGGGCCTCAATCTAGGTTCTTGACCACATCTCCTCACTTATTCATCTGGGAAATGGGAGCACAGTGTCCTCCTTGCACCTTTTTGCAAAGGTAAAATGGGGCAATGTATGTAGGAGTGCCTGGATCTGGTTGTACAATGCCTGTGGATGTCTGGGAGGTGACCATGAAGGATTTGAATAAAATGCTGAAGAAGAAGAAGGAGCTATGACTCATAGACAATGATGAAATAAAAATCCAAAAGATTTCAATAGATTTTAACTATGAGGAAATACTGCTATTATACTAAATCAGGACAAACAGGAGTCCCACATTTAGGTTGAAAAATGGGCCTGATGAGAGCATGAAGGGGTAAGAGGTGGGTTAGTAGCAGTTGTGATGGAAAGACCCACTGGGCCAGTGGAGCAGATGGTGTAACCAAAAGGCAGTCTTGGAATGCATTGCTAATATTATTTTTTTTATTGAAGCATAATTGACATGCAATGCTATATTAGTTTCGGGTATACAGCATCATGATTCAACAATTATGTACATTACTCAGGGCTCCCCACAGTAAGTATAGTCAACATCTGTCACCACATGTTACTACAATATTAGTGACTATATTCCTTATGCTGTATTGGCATCTCTGTGACTTATTTACTTTAGAACAGGAAGATTGTACCCTTTAATCTCCTTTATATATTTCACCCATACCCCCCCACCAATCTCCCCTCTGCCAACTACCAGTTTGTTCTCTGTATAAGAGTCTGTTTCTTTGTTTGCTATTGCTATCACTATTACAACATGAATTCAATACTACACCACTTACACAGGATTTTTCAGGTATCACCTTATAAATTAAAGAGTATTGTTGGATCAAGGGAAGTAATTGTTCCAATGAACTTTGTCTGAGTAAGGGACCCCTGGGTATTTTTTCCACCCATTGTAAAAGGAATGTGAGCAACCTAGAGAACAGCCTGGAGAACAGAGACTCACCTCAGTGCTGGCATGCACTAGCTATGTGACCTTAAGAAGGTGACATAATCTCTCCAAGCCCAGTCTCAATTTCCTCAGCTGTCAAAGAGCCCTATAGACCTGTCTTGAAGATTAAATGAAATCATGTATATCATGTGCTCAACAGAGTCTGCATAAAGAAAAGACCACTGAGTATATTAGGCACTCAGCTATCTCAATTATCCACATATGGGTGTCCACTCTGTGGCTCTGCTGTGATCTGGTTTGACCCAGGTCAGTTTCCTTCTGATCCCCCCATCTTCACACCCTGGCTCCTTCTCCCTCTCCCATCCTCCATGTGATGAGCCAGTGGAAGGGACCCCATCCAGGACAGACCAGACAAACAAACTGCACTTGCCACTTGCTCCAAGACAAGTCATTAAACAATCACAGCACTTGTTCCCCCTTGGAATTCTCCATGTCTAAAATGTTTACCGAGCACTTACTATGCACCAGGAGGAGATAGAGACATGAATGGGGGAAACATGGTCCCCACTCTCATAACACTCAGAATCTAGTGGGTCAGACCATATAAAACATATATACACATGGGTACACACACAGATTTATAATTATGTAAAAAATAATTACAGATGAACAGAGTGCCAAAGAAGAACTGAATAGGAGAATCCTAATTCCGGGGCCTCAAGAGATGGATTCTGAGAAGAAGGAACTCACGAGCTGAGCCTGGAGGATGAGTTAAGAAATTTCCCAGCTCGCCGCACATGCAGACAGCTGCATCACTCTTGGGTACCAAAGTGCTCCCAGACACCCTGAGAAGGATCCTCCAGCTCCCTACCATGAAGAGGCACTTCTTACTCTAGCTTCTGCAGAAAGTCCCCCAGAAGTCCCTGCCACACCTCACAGGACCTCCCACCCCACCTACCACTCTTCCCAGATAATAACACCTTCCCTTCTCTCCCAGCCAGCATTTCTAATTAAGGCCTTGCCCTTAGTCAGACCTGCTGGGAAGAACCTGCTGGGCCAGAAACACCTGTCCCACCTCTGCTTCTGTGTGGCTCTAAGCTCTGGAAAATGTGTGCATTCCCCAGAGCCACCTGGAAGCCCTGGGGCAAGGTGGGGTGAAGTGGCAGGGGTCTACAGTCTCAGACCCCTTTTGGCTGTTTCTTTCATGCTGCCGTATTCTGCATGCTGGAGAAAGCAAAAGAGAAAGGGCAAAATCAGGGCAGACACAGAAGTAGAAGCGCAGCAAGAGACAGAAAATGAGAAGCACTGAGGAGAGAGGGGGAGGCAGCATGAGAGAAGGAGAAAAAGAGAGACAGGCACTGGTGGGAGGAAGACATACAAAAGAGAGAGAGGAAAACACAGCCAAAGTGGGGAAGAAAGAAGCCAAAGAGATAGAGGAAGAGCCAGGGAGCACAGGTAGGGGTTAGGCAGGGGAGTGGTGCCCCCAACCCTGGCTGTGGCCTCCACAGTGAGAAGGGCACAAAAGCCTCCAAGAGTGGCAAGGGAACTTTGATGGTGAAGAATGTCTTTCCCCAACTCTCACTGATGGGGACGGGGCACTGGAAGGTGGGAGCAATGAATGGCCTGGAAAGAAGATGGAACCAGTCTGTGAGAAATCACAGGGCTGCACCAGTGGGTAGTTTCAGTCAGTGTGAAGACATGGGGATTTTCCAGTCTGAGAAATATCTCAAGCCCAGCTGAGGGAAGAGCAGCTGCCCTCCCAGGCTGGGAATGCTGCCTGTGTTCACTCAGCCCTGCCCCGGTGTGGCTCCTGCCCTTCCTTTCTTGCGCAGACAAAAAGGTGCCCTCAGTGTGCTCCTGGATATCCTGAGCCCTGACAGGTGAGGCACAGCCTGGAGAGTCAGGGTTGGGAGGGAGATTGCGGGGGTGGGGGGGGAGCAGTGACGAGCCACCATGAGGCCCAGGTAAAGCTCCTGGGCACTTGGGGGAGGAAAATGTGATTTCTGGTCTGAAGAAGCAAGAAGCCTTCTGGAAGAACTAGCCTGGATAAGTGTCTTAAAAGCTAGTGGAATTGCAGTAGTCAAGAGCAGGGAAGGGAAAGCATGGGCAAAGGCTCCAAGATGGGCAAACCCAAGAAGCAAGCTCATACCTTGACCACTTGGGCTCATTCTATGGGAAAAGGTAACTTGGAGGGAGATTGTAGAAAGCCCTGGTTGCTGTGCTTGCTGAGTTGTTTACATTGCCCTGTCAGAAAGGAGGGACCATAAAATGATTTTGACCAGAGGTATGAAAGAAATGGTGCCATGCTCCTTCCTTTCTTTAACTCACAGAGTGAACTTGAACAGGTCGTCTGGCCCTCTTGGGTTCAGTTTTTAATAACATGTGGGGCATTAGCCAGATTAGTATTTTGTTCTGGAATCAAAGAAAACTTCATTTGGCTTTTCTTCCCCCAAGCTTACAGTTGTTGAAAACAACTGACAAGATGACCTTTAGAGTCCCTCACAACCTGACAGCCAGGGACTGTGAAAAAGGTGTACCTTCTTCATCATGGGCTCCTTCAGACCTGCCAAGACCTGTGCTCAGCAAACTTCAGGCCAGCCTGCTCTCCTAGGGAGTGCCAGACTCCCAGGGGCTGCCTCAGCTGGTGCCTGCAAAGGCACATCCTTCCTGTTGCAAATAGGACTAATAGATACTGAAGGAAAGAGAAAGTTCTTCTCTACCCTGAAGGTCTTCGCTGGATGAGCAATTAAATTTACAGGACACAGATTAACAGTAGGAAAAAAACCAAAGTTTTATTAAATGTGCACAGAGGCCCAGGAATGAAATTAAGACCAAAGAAGTGACCAGGCAGGCAGTTTTTATACTTTTCAGACAAATAGACAATAAGTCTGTGAGGTATTGACAGGACAAAGAAAACTTAACACTGGGAGGCTTCAATTCATAAGGGATTTTAAACAGATTTTGGGCTGGGGTAGTAAATTAGTAAAAAGTAACAAGGGTTGTTACACAGCCTCCTCTTTTCTAAATTTCCCACCTCTGGTGATAAGGGTGTCTCTTTCCCTCCTGCATCCCTTTTCACATGGGATATGTATTCCTTCTCTCAGGGGGGCGGAGGAGGGTTTGAGTGTCCTTCTTGCACAGACTGTCTCTGAAGTGACTTTTTTAATGTTTATTTATTTTTGAGAGAGAGAGAGAGAGAGAGAGAGAGCGTGAGCGAGCGCACAAGCAGGGGAAGGGCAGGTAAACAGGGAAACAGAGGATCCCAAGCAGGCTCCATGCTGACAGCAGAGAGCCCAATGCAGGACGTCAAACAGGCCTGAACCTGGAGATCATGACCTGAGCGGAAATTGGCAGCTTAAGGGACTAAGCCACCCAGGCACCCTGACGGGACTTTCAGTTAAAATAATCGGTATGCCCAAGAGGCACACTTTGGGGCAGCCTGCTCTTGATCCCTACACAAGCTATTGCCTGGTGCAAAATCACAGCAATAACAAGAATAACCATAGCTCCACAAACTTTAATGGAAACATTATCACATGCCAACCATGAGGTCTAAGACATTAACACATTTTAATTCACTTAATCCTCACAGCAATCTTCTGATGTGGCAAGGGGCACTATGAACCCCACTTTACATGATTGAGGGGAGTTGGGAAGAATTTTTCTATACTGAGGACTCAGAAGTGCCAACTGCACAGAATGGGCTGCCTCCGAATTTGCCTTTAAAAAAGCATTTGACAGTTGAGTGCTCTGCTTTTACTCAGATTGTGTGGGTGAGGCCAATAAAAGTCAATAATATGGAGGAGACAGTAATCCAGACCACACAGTTTTGTTGATTTGAGGAGACCTTGATGAGTGCTGGAGGAGATGGGGAAATCAACAGCCCTGTTCACAGCCTGCCTGGGGTAGGGTGTAGGGGAGGCCAATGAGACTCTGAGGCCTGGGGATCAGGTTTGAATCAAAGGCACAAGACCCTTCCTCAGTCAAAGGGAGGATTGTAAGAAAAGTCAAGAAATTTGAAGGATAATTTTTATTGTGAGACTATTTCTTAGCATCTTATATCCACCTTATTGGGTCCTCCCTGTGTGAAGGCTGGGAAACTCATCCTCAATGTTTTAAGATATAGAGAAACATTATGTTCCTTTGGGAAGTTGTGCCCCCAAGGAAGGAGCCTCTAGAAGAGAGAGCCCAGGGGGTTCTCCTGGAGCTACCTCTGATGGCTGGGTAAGTCAGGAAGGGGCACTGGGCCTACTTGACACTTCAGATAAATAATTCCTTCCTCTGCTTACATGCCAGGTGGCCTGAGGACAAATGACAAAAGGACAGCAAATCCAGTAAGATCACAGACAGTCTCTGAAAAGAAAAAAGACTGTAAAAATGAGAGGTTGTTAAAACCTGCCTTGTTGAAGAGATGTAAAACACTCTAAGGGCAAGGACACAGTACAAAAGTGAGGGGTGCGGAAGTCCCTATTTCTGGCTACTTCTATTTATCCCTCCCCTTCTTCTTCCTGTCCGCCCTCCCCCCCCCCCCGCCTTGTTTCCAGATCAGGAGAAACAAGATCCAGCTGATATACTTCCAGTGAACAGCAAAATACTGTCTCCCCCAACTGAAAGTATCTGGCTTCCCTCTGGGCAGCAGGAGACCGGGCCAGAAGGGCTGCAGGGTGCCATGCTCTGGGTCCCCGCTGAGCCCCAAGGCCAGTGGGCACAGCTGGGCAAGGGAAGGCTGCAGGCACTGGTGGCTTGTGTGGACACAGCCCAGCTGGACCTGGAGGAGTACTGTCTCTGCCCTCGGGGAACTTGGGGAGGACAGGACACAGGAGCCTAGAGGCACATCAACCATTACAGACAAGTGGCCAGAGCTGGCTCTGAGCCTCAGACTGGGAGGGGCAAGAACAGAGAGAAAATGGCAGGATGGGGGACAGTCCCAGAAGGTGTCCCCAAAGAGAGGGGGTGGTGGAACAGACTGGAAAGGGAAGCAGGGACTCGACCCACATATTTGTTTATTCATCCACATCTCCAACAAATATCTATAGCACACACAAGACTCCAGCTTCTGCTGAGGAATCAAGGACATGGGGGCAAATAAACCTGGAAACCCTCACAATCCAGTGGAGAGAACAACCACACCTGTAAGCAATGAGCCCTGAAATAAGGGCTGCATCCACATGGGGACAAGTGGCTGTGTGAGCAGAGACGGGTTTTGGGCCTTGACCTGGGTCCTGTGTGAGGCTTGGGGGCTGCTGGGCAGATGGCAGGGGAAGTACATGGGGCACAGGGTCAGCCAGAGAGGGAACGAGAAGTCAAACAAGGATCAGCCCATCTTCCCACCTGGCTTAGGAGCTGGGTGCCCAGGGGAGGGGAAGATGAGGAGTGAGGAAGGTGGGGCTCACTCAAAGGGCTGGTAATACCCAGCTCCAGGGTTTGGGGCTGCTGGGGGGTGGTGCTAGCAGGAGAGAATCATCCTAACCTGAGAAAGGAGGGGCAGGATGGGGCTGACATGGAGGGGACACGAGGTGTTGAGTCAGGATCGAGGGTGAGAACAGGGGAGGCCCAGCAGCCAGGCGGGACAAGCAGTCTCAGAAGGAGCAGGGGTTCCTTCAGTGTTTGAAATGAGGCCAAGTCTTAATGATGTTGTACAAAGCTTCCCCAGGAGACAGTGTATTGACAATATCACTGTGTCCCACCAGCAGGTAGTCGGGAGTTAAATACCCCTTGTCCACTGCACACTGGATCAGGTTCTGGGCTGCCTCCAGGGCTGCAGCATTGGGTGGGGTACCTGCAAAACAGAGTTATCCATCTGTTCTAGGATTCCAGGGCACCCTGCCTAAGGAAGGACCCATTCCAGAATCACCCCTAACCCACCCCTACCACCAAGCTAATATATTCCACTATTGCCATCCTGTAGACAGAAAACCAAGTCAAGACTCAGATTTCTCAGCACCAAAGTTCTTCCCAAATGAAAATAGCAGAGTCTGGGATAAAACATACAATTATTTGGGGATGTAAAGAGCCTTTGTCTGCTGTAAATATGCCTGCCTGATAGTTCCCTACTGGGGGAATTTAGCCTCCCACAGGATATTTGGCACTGTGTAGAGACATTTTTTGGTTGTCACAGCTAGGCAAGGGGTGATACAAGCATCTGGTGGCAGAAGCCAGGGATGCTGCTAAACGTCCTACAATGTACAGGGCAGCCCCTATACAAAGAATTACCTGATCCAAGATGTCAATAGTGCTGAAGCTGAGAAACCTTGCTTTGGCCACAGATATGCTTCCTGCACCTTCATATGCTCAGCCCCATCTGCAGGTACCTTGCTGGGTCACCCCTCGCCCCACTCAATGTCCATTTTAGTATCAGCCTGAACCAGCCCCAAGTGGCAAAGTCTCCTCTTCCCAGAGGTTCAGCAAAAGGCCTCGGAGTCTAAACAAACCCTGGTCAAGAGCTGGGAGCAATGACAATTCTCAGTGTACACTTTGGATGCAGAGACAGGGGCTCATTCAGGGCTGTGGCAAATAAGGCAAGGGTCCCTACATTGGTGCCATCATAAAAAACTTAGCAAAACATATGCACAAAGATATTTTCCTCTTGTCTTGTCAGAAGAGAGAGGCATTTGGTTGGATGTGTGTGGGCACTATGCCTGGGGGATGGGGGTCATTCCTGGTCACACTTAGCTTCGTCAAACATCAAATCAGAAGCTCAGTAAGTCCAAGATATGTAGGCTCTCAGTGATGCCTGAGTTTGATGCTGTTGTTGTCCACGTGAGACACACTCTTTCAGACACCATACCATGAAAGGTCATTGTCACTGCCCAAAGCATCCACTTACCCAAGAAGGTCCCCATGAAGGCAATGCCCAGGGCAATGTCATTGTAGCCAGGAGCACGGGAGCCTTGGACATTCCAGCCCACTCCTTCATAAATGACACCATCCTGCCCCACAAGGAAGCTAAAGGACCATGACAGGAGAAGGACATCAGCATGACAGGCACTCTGCGATTGTTTCATTTATTCATCCATTCACTCATTCATTCAATCACTCATGCCTTTACTTAGCAGACACCGATTAGTCATTAAATTCTAAGCACTGAGTTACAAAAAAGTCTTTGCCAGAGGTGTGCTGGTAAACCAGCTGTCATCAGAAAAGGGGAAGGGCAGGAAGCCCTGGTTTATGCCTTTTATTGATTTCTGTGGTGTAAAACTCCCACCATGGCTGATTTTAATCCACCAGTGATTTAACAAAGGTTCACAAAATTCCTGGATCTCCCAGGGATCCCCTCTCATGAGCCCATCCAGGTCTAGCACACTGCTGCTTCCCCAAGGAGCTCACAGACTAGGGAGAAAAGAGTGACAGCTGCCATCCCTGCAACCTGGCTTTCCTCATACCTTGCCAGTGTTTCCCCGGTGATCTGTGGCCACCTTACCACTAAAGACAAAATACACTTCTCCAGCCCTACCATGCTGATCCCTCTGTATCCTCAAACATTCTCTCCCCTTTACTTCCATCGCACCCCACTCTCCCAGTTGTCTTCTGTGGCTGTCCCTCATTCCTCTGCACCTTGTCTCCCTGTGTCCTTTCCTTAAATGTGGGGTACCTCAAGATGCTGCCCAGGACAAACCCATCTACCTCCTTGAAGATAACTTGCACTGCCATTGGGCAAAATTCATGTGTCCACACCTGTGCCACCTTCTTCCCCACCAGTTCCCCTTTCCAGGCTCCCCATCTTAGTGAAAGGCACCACCTCCTGCCCTTCCATTGGTCCCAGCCAGGAATATGAGTATGAGCCCACCGCTTCATCCTTCAGTAACCATGGATTGTCCACCGCATCTTGCAACCACTGTCCCTGATCAACCCTGGCATCCTCATCACCAACATTACACTAATCTCCACTGACCTCTTAGATCTGTCTGCTTCTCCCCATGACAGCCTCATCACCACCCTGGTCTTGCTTGAATTGATCTCACCACCTGCAGATTTGTCCTTTTCTGTTCCATTCCTGAAGCTGTGAATGATCTTCCTGATACAAATCTTATCTCAAACCTGCTTTTATGCCCTTGGCACACAGTGGGCACATACTCCCCAGCTTAAGTGAGAAGATCCCTCATAATATGCCCCCTTGTTTGCCTCCTTACCTTCCACCATCCCTCTCTGGCATCTGTTTTTATTATTATTTTTATTTAAAAATTTTTAAATGTTTACTTATTTTTGAGAGAGCGAGAACGCAAGCTGGGGAGGGGCAGAGGAAGGGGGAAAGAGGATGGAAGTAGGCTGTGCACTGACAGCAGCAAGCCTGATGCAGGGCTCTAACTCACAAACTGCAAGATCGGGACCTGAGCCAAAGTTGGACACTCAACTGATTGAACCACCGAGGCATCCCAGCATCTATTTTTATTATGATAAACTTCCCTCAGCTTCTCAAAGACACCATTATCAGGCTGGCATCCAGGACTTTCCACAGAGGTCCTTTCTCTCTGCCCAAAACACTCTTCCCCCTCCTCCGATGAGCTCACTCATTTCTTAGATCCCAGTTGATATGTCATCTCTTGAGTAGTGCTTTCTTCACACCCAATTCCCCCGCAAGCTACCAAGAGGTAAAAATGTCTCCTGTTTACACTCTGCACCCTCTATAATAACACTTAATGTACTCTATTAGGCTTTATTCATTTAGTTATCTTTCTCCTTCAGCAGTTTTAGCTCCATCAAGGCAAGAACCATATCTGCGCTACATCTGCTAGTGTCCCCAGAGTGTAGCCTCATGCCACAAAGAGTAGGCACTCAGTGTTCTCAGTGAATTAATTTATAACAAGTGGGTATTTACTCCTGACTACAGATCACCGGTGATCTTTCTCACCTCAGGGTGAGAAAATGGCAGTGTCATGAAAGTTATGGCACAAGGTATACAATAAAGGTCAAAGTCAAGGGACAGGAAACTGGCTACTGAAACCTGAATGGGAAAAGGAAAGGTCCTCTCTCAGCACCCATCACTTTCCAGGTTAGGTTCAAAACATAGAGTCAATATTCAGGTATCTATTATGATCAAAGAGAACAACCCTGTGAATAATCCTGCATTGCAGGATCTATAAAAGCACTTGACAAGTCTCAACAGATGAAAGGTGTTGGAGGAAGCTTTCTCCTATTTTGAAAGGGTTGTAACTATAACAGGATGGAGAGAGGAGAGGCCATCACCCCAAAATCACATACTAAGTAATGGTAAATCCAGCTAAGGAAGGGCCATTGCACACAGCTATGCTTCTTGCACCCTGCACAGAGTGCCTGGCCAGGAGGCAAGGAAGGACTAAAATCCAGCTCCACTAGCTAATCCATAAAGTCTCTAGAGGAAGGGCCTCCTTGATTAATGTGTACAAATATGCTATCTAGGCTAGTGCTATCTATACTAGTCCATCCTGAGACTTAACATTCAGTGTGATTGTTTCTGATGGATATGAGATGGTATCTAACCTACCTGTGAACTTGGAAAGCACGCTGCAAGAAGTTTCTATTCTCCCATTAGGTCAGTGTGCTTTTTATTAAAGGATTACAGATCTTGGCATTAGAGCAATCAGAGGATATTATCTGGTGCCTCCCCCTGCCTTCAGACAGGAAGATATTCTCTATAGGCTTCACAATCTTGCATGTGTATGACTTCTAATATCTTGCCAGCAGTCTTGACCTCCATCATATCTATATACAATCTTTAAAAATGACACATTTTGAGGGGCACCTGGGTGACTCAGTTGGTAAGGCATCTGACTTTATTTCAGCTCAGGTCATGATCTCATGGTTCGTGGGATCCGGCCCCTTGACGGGCACTGCTGACAGTGGAAAGCCTGCATGGGATTCTCTCTCCCTCTCTCTCTGCCCTTCCTGCACTTGCACTCATGCTTGCTCACTCTCTCTAAAAACATATAAATAAACTTTAAAAAAATAGATACATTTTGAGAACATATTCAAGGAGAATGACCACCCCATTAGCTATATCCTAAGTAAGTCTCACCTAGGGTTGTGTGAAAAATCAACATGGTTATAGATGGAGCACCTTTCATATGGCAGGCACTCAGTAAACATTACTTTCCTTTGTCTCCCATTCGAAGGTTCAGAGTCTGCTCTGAGGTAAAAGAAGCCTATATATCCTCAGGTCCACTTACTTATACCCAATGTCACACGAATTCAGTCTGTCTATGAAGAAGGACTGGATATCTTGGACCAGCAGGTGGCACTCATCAGACATGATGCAGGTTCTCCCAGCGGTGTGGAAAATGACAACATACTTAGCTGGGAGGTTCATCTTGGGACAGTGCGTCTTCCTGGCCTCCCATGCAGATCGAGGGACAATGTTGGAGCAAGCTGGGGAGGGGAGCCAGAAAACATCAACGTGTGGACTCGTGCCCACTCATGCCAACCACCTCAATACTGAACATCCCCATGCCATCTGGGCATCCTGACCTAACCCTGACTGTGGAACTCAGGAAAGCCCACCTGGTAGTGGGGTATATCTGCATGGTAGGATTGGATTCAAAAGGCAGGAATCATAGACATGGGATCTAACCTTAAAATAGAACCCAGAGGAGTGTGTGAATGTTGATCCTAAGGGTACATGGATACTCATTCCCAAGAGCAAAGGGTACTTATTTATCTGTATGATTGTCTTGTGTATATGTGGATGTACATGCATAACAGGGTCTTTTGGACAAATCAGTTGAATTTTCATCTGAAAGCATGTCTTTGAGACTCACTTGTAATCCCTAAAACTCTGTCAGTGTAAGCAATTATTAATATTAGCAGATGGCTAATCCAAAGACAGAGATCAGAGTTACTCAGAGCTTTCACATAATAGAGCTAATTATCTTTAAAACTGTATTAAGTCCAGGAAAAGGCCAAAAGTGGTTATTAACTACACTGTCAGTTTTGGGTTTCTTTGAAAGAGAGAGTGAGAGAGAGAGGGCTAGAGCACACCCTTGCACAGCATGAGCAGGGAAGGGACAGAGGGAGGGAGACGGAGGGAGGGAAAGAGAATCTTAAGCAGGGTCCACGCCCAGCGCAAAGCCTGATGGGGACTCAATCTCATGACCATGAGATCATGACCTCAGCCTAAATCAAGAGTCAGATGCTTAACCAAATGAACCACATAGATGCCCCTATTTTTTTTTTTTTTGAAGTACACTCTACTACCAACATGGTGCTGGAAACTCATGACCCCAAGATCCAGAGTCACATGCTCTACCAGCCAGTTGCCCCTTAACTATACTGGTTTTGATGTTGTAATTTGTTAAACCCCAAATATACCTTTTATCTAGTGTTTATTACCTGAATTACACTAACCCCTTCCTCTGAAGTCAGTATAGGTGGTGACTTAAGCACTTCAATCAATCAATGTTGTTCAGGTTCTTATATTCAGAAAGATGCGCATTTGTGCTTTTGTGCTTGTCTGTGTTAGATGCCTATCCCTCTCCATGTTTTCTTCCTCCACAGTACTTTTCACCTTATAACATATCAAATATTTTACTTGCTTATTTGCTTATTTGCTTATTGTCTTTTTCTACTCTCTAGGTTGAAACTTTATAAGGCTACTGCTTATGTGTTTTATTCCATGATATCTCTTCAGTGACTAATTGTTGACTGACTCAAGAAATTAGTACACATATATTACACCAGGCTAATGCCATAGCTCTATCATTCTCGGAGTCTGAGGTATAAAGGGGTGACCTGGAGAGTCCGTCTCAAATTGTACCAGCCCCAAAGTTTCAGAGTTGGATGACCAGTTGCCTATCAGAAGGGATCCAATGAGAGCTTGGCTAAAAAAGTCACTTTCAATGGCATTTGGAAGTTATAAGGGCATGGGGTGGGGAGTAGGTTTAAAGGGAGGCCTGGTAGGGTTGAAAGTCTTACCTTTCTTAGGGCTTGCCTTCTGCAGAGGGGCCAGGCAGTTTTCACCTTTCACAAGAAGTGGCTGAACATACATGGAGGACAGGTGGCCCTTCTGGATTGCATAGGAGATCAGACCCTCCATGGCTGACAGGGCAGCAGGGCTAGGACTGTGGCCTGAAAGAGAGCTATCTGTGGTAACCTGGGTCTGGCCTGAGTTTCAGGGTATTGTGGGAGAAGGATGAGAGGCCCTGCCAGCCCCTACATAGCTGTTGGAGGGGAACTGGCTCATCCCCCAGGTTGGAAAGCCTAAAAGTCAAGGATCCACCTGGTCTAGGATGAAGACCTTTCCCAGTGACCTGATAAGACTTCATTTATTGCTCTTTCTCCGTGGAAGAGCTGGAAGGCAGTACTATGCTCTGGAGTGCTCAGCTGGCCGGGCCAGGGTTTCCCATTGGCAGGCACCCTTCCAGGCATGTGCCAACCTCTTTACCTGTATTAACTTCTTTGATCCTCACCACAAACCTCTGAGGTGGATGCTATTATTAGCCCCATATTTATAGAGAGGAACTTGAGGCTCCAAAATGTAATGTGCTCAAGACCCCAGAGGAAACAGGGTGACACCGAGATAGCAATGAGTGGTCACAAAAACAAACCAAGCTGAACACACAGTCCTCTGGCATGCTGGAAACCACCCTGAAATTAGAAAAGAAAAGTGTGGCCTTGCCTTCTGATTCTTCTCCTTGGGTCACTTACTCTCTGGAGCTCAGGCTGTACTCTGTATAACAGCAACCAGGAAACTTGTCTGGATTTTCTCACAGAGTATTGTGAGGGGACAGTGAGAAACTAGCTGAGCAAGAATTTTAATAGTAAGAGTGCACAAACTCAGTGGAATGGTCCTGGAGCATGTATGCTAGGACATGGGCTGGGGGAATGGGCAGCAGTAAGAATAAAAGAAAGTGGAAAGGACTCAGGGATTGGAGGCCTCAGAGTGGTTTTAAAAATTATACAGAAAATCTTGGGGTAAGAGAGATGGGAGGAGGAGGTTCCTGGCAAGAAATGGGAAACAGGGCCTGGCACTGAAGAAGGGTGAGAGCCAGAGAGGAAGATGTGAGTCACTGATAGAAGAGAGCAGAAGCCCACATTCCTCCATGATGAGTGCATAATGGTGACAAGGCTGCAGAGAGAACTCTGGACAGCACCTCCACTGTGAGACTGTCAGAGGGAAAGGAGCCAACTCAGAGACTGAGAAGGAAACCAGAGCAGGAGGAAGAGAACTAATACCATTCATTCATGGAAGCCAGAGGAGAGGGGAACTCAAGGAGAGTGGATCATTGGGGAAGTAGGAGGTCGAAGAGTCAGTGCGGAAACAAAGAAGTGGGTAACTCTTTGGAGAAGGGCAGCTGGAATGACCATTACCTTCCTTGGTGCCAAAGAAAGCAAAGCCCAGGGAGATGTGGTTGTAGCCCTGGGTGTGCATGCCTTGGATGTTCCAGCCAACACCTTCATACACCCTGCCATCGTCTCCAACCAGGAAGCTGTGAAGCAGGGAGATACAGGCTGAGTGGCTGGCACCGTGGTGTATCCCACAAGAGGAACCACTTACCAACCTCCAAAGGGAGAAGTGCTCAAGCTGTGCGCACTACAGGGAATTTTCATAGACTTGTCCCAGACAATGGATAGTCCAAGTCATTTATATTCCCTTAGAATTCAGAAGCTACCCCCACACTGCCTACCTTCTTTGCTCAAATGCCTAGGTTTTATGAAAATCATCCTACACACTCAGGAGGAGGAGAGGTCCTGGTGCCATCACAGTAACTAACACAGACTCAATTACACTGTGAGATTCTTCTCAGCCTCAAACATGGCTTTCCTTCCTCTAAAATGCATGCTACCTGTGTCATCTCCACGTAAGCTGCTCATGTGATTTCTCTTACATAGATCTATCTTACATAAATTTCTCAGGAAGTAGCTCCTCAGAAAAGCACATGGACACAGGCAGTTTATTTGATAAGGGGTCCCAGAAGCCAGAGTGAGGGAGCAAGGAGAGCAAGTCAGAAGCAAGAAACCCAACAAAGCATGTGCAATGCAATTGGGCTGGCTTCACAATGGCCACCTGGGGCTTAGAATCATTACCCACTCCCTACCACCCACCACCCACCACCAGACAGGGTGAACTTCCAAGGAACTGAGTACATGGACCTAAGATTGTCCCTGAGAAGGGCCAGGGGCTGAGGAAGTTATCTACAACCCCTGCCTGCCAGGGGGGTATTAACTCCCCTTCACCATCAGAGATGATGAAAATCTGAAGTGGAAAAGCAGAGAGATGCAGAGGGTACTGGAAGTGAGAAGCCATTACCATGCATAGGGACTGTCCATAACTGGGTGAGGTCAGAGATAAGCCAAGGGCACGTGGTCCTGGACACTAAAAGGGTCCACTGGAGTGGCCACTAGGGTAAGAGATGTCTCACAAAGTGGGAGCCCCCTGAATGTGGTGAAGTGGGACATGCAGCAGGCAAAGAGCCAGTTTTGAGCCAGTCTGGGCTCCACAACTTTGCAGTTGTGTGACTCTGAGCAAATCAAACAACGTCCTTGCCTCAGTCCCCTCACCTGGACCATGGGGATAGTAATGCATGCCTGACCAACCTTGGTGGAGCAAATGAATTCATGCACACAGTAGTCATTTGTAACTGTCAATGTGTTATGTGAACTAGGTTTGGGGGGCATATACGTATAGTTATTACTTAACCTTCCTTGCTTTCTTTTAGATCTCACAGAAAATTCAAAAGGATTTGGAATTTTGTAGGGGTTTAATATTTTACTCATTATCAACCCAATATAACCTCAACCTGGTAAGTGGAGAGCAGAGATGAGTAAGGCCAAGAGAAGTGTCACAAGCAGTATCATTGATCACGTACTCTCACATATCCCTTGTCCCTTACTTGTAGGCCACGTCACACCAGCTGTTGTTGTGCACATGATGGTCCCAGAGTTCCCACAGCCTCTGACTACATGCAGTCCGGTTGTGACACTCCAGTCCAGGGACAAGGTGCGTGACAAAGAAATCCACAGGCCTGGTCAGTGGAGTGCTGCAGCCAACAGCTTCTGCCCCCCACTCCTTGTGAGAGACCACTGTGGAGACATCAGTGGGGTAACCACAAGGGTGAGGAGGTTATCACTCGGCGCATCCTGCTCCATCACTGCCTCACTAACCCCCTGGGCCATGGGTGCCATTCTGGGCTGAGTCTGCTTCTTGAGGGTAGAAGAGTCCTGGGAGGAGGCCTTCAGCAGGCAGGCACACCCTCTGCTTCTTACCTCCACATCCCTTCTGCTGTTCCCATTGCAGAGTATGCACCTGTCCAGAGAAGCCTGGATGCTCTGCTCCCTCATACAGGGCATCCCTACCTGGGACAGACTCCATCCTGCAGCTCCTGCCCTGCTCTGCTCTAGGACCCCTGCTTTCAGGAAGCAGCTCCTTCCCACTGCTTCCCCGGGGAAAGCCTGAGAGGCCCATCTGGGCAGCACTAATGCCCCCAGTGCACACTATGTTCACTGACAGTTTGCTCTGTGGCTCTGTGTCCTTTGTCCTGTTCTGAGTGCTTCCTGAAGGGACTATATCTCCTCCTTAGCCTAGGGACTCTCTCAAGGTATGGCCTGACTCTCCCTTTCAGTTGGACGACTCCCTGAGGGCAGGGTGTAGGTCTCCACCCTCAGGCGAGGGGGCCCTTAGTGAAGAGGATGAATCTCCCTGTCCTGGTTTCTGCCCTCTCCCAATAACACCTGGACCCCCAAGGCCTGTGGCATCCTAGCAGGTGGTTTGCTCTGTCCACTGTCTCAGCCCCATGCATTCTCATACCAGCCACAAAGGGCAGTGCAGACCTCAGAAGCACTGGTCACAGCAGATACCCAGCTATCCTTAAGCCTCCTCACCATTGAGACCAAGTCTTCCTTTATCAATAAGCTGAGAGATGTTGCCAAACAGGTCCTGAAGGCCCTGTGATATGCGTTTGGCTTGTGTTTCATTCCAGGAGAGAGCACCTGCAGAGAAACATTCCATTTTGCATCAGTCCTCAGAGAACCCCAGTACTAGCCATCTCAGTGACAGACTCAGGCCAGATCACTGAGGCCCTTCCAGGAGACCCCATTAGGCTGTCAGAAGGACTACCTCCAGTAGCAACATGTGCATGCTTTTCTCCAACACCAACTCCAGGGAATATCCCAGAACACAGTTAAATAGCCAAGAGCAGGAAGTTGGAAATATATCCGTTTCTCATGAGCTACATCTATACACATAATTGGGGGAAAAATGCAACCTGGAAATAAATGTGTCCAAGCATCTCAAAAGGACAAGGTCCTCTTTTGTATGGATTTTACTGAATAGAAACAATGGGAAGATGATATGGAGAAGGGATTAGAATTACTTGCACAAATCAAGTCTGTTCCTCCAGGGCTGATTTGGGGGCATGTGCTGTGCCCAAGCTCCTGTGTGTGGAACTGACATCCCTATCTCTGAGGACTTTCTCTTATTGAAAAAAGCATAAACCCCTGATTGACTCTGATTGACATAGAAATCATACAGACAGAACCATTGCTCCCATTGTGCAAGTGCAAAGTCCTTCATGTGCATTATCTCATTTAATCCTCAAAAACTTTGGGAAATCATAACATTATCTCATTTTCAGCTGGGAAAATTAAGGTTTAAAGGACTGAGTAGTTTGCTTAAAATCATTGCTGGAGGCAGGTCAAGGATTTGAAATAGGTTTACAGAGTCCAAATTCTGTGTTCTAAATGCAAAGTTATTCTTTCTCCCTAAGGAGAAAGCACATTCTCTGCTGTGAGATTAGATGATCCTTCTTAGTTACCCACTGTTCCAGTAAAAGAAAACTCACTCCAGCTCCCAAGACCCAGCAAGACAGGAAGCCACAGCAGCATCCTCATGTGGTCCCAGGACACGGATGAGAAAGTGTGGACCTTGGCCCTGGGAGAGACACTGACAGTTAACCCAACTGTGCTTTACTCCTCAAACAGGGCACCCATCCCAATGCATGGAACCCCTGTCTGCTTCCCTGCCAAACTATGGGCTTCCTGTGGGCCAGTGCCTGAGTGGGACTCTCAGGGTCCCCAGCACATATCAGGTGCTCCTTGGATGGGTAAACACCCTCATCCTGTTTTCCTGGGCAACTAGATTTCATTGAGTGGCTACTATGTACAAAGCCAGTATGGACACTCACACAAGCAACCTTATTTAATCCTTATACTAACTGTGCAATGTAGGATTGTTAACCCCCATTCTTATAGAAAAGAGTTGCAAGCTCCAGCAATAAGAGAACTCAGAAATCCAAACACACATGGATGGGTCTTGTGCAGAGAATTCCTTCCCAGTTGGGAATGGTGTGAGGGTGAGGGAGGGCACAAGAGGGTACTGACAAGAGTCAGCAGGGGTTCCCCTGTTCTGGGGCAGAGGAGATATGGTCTTAACACTCCATGTGGTACAGTCCTCTTCCAAGGGAGAGGCTTCTCAACAAGAAACACACTCACACCCACACTCAGAAATACCTGTGGGTCCCGTGCTGTCCCAGTTCCACAGGTCAGGGTTCAGGCAGTTCCCCTTTCATTGGCTGGCAGTTCCTTCCTTCAGACTTGGCTTCTGGCCCTGCCCTCCTTCTCCAGCTGCCACCTCCCAGGCCTTTAGGATGCCTTTCACCAGAAGGCACTCCCTCCCTGGTAAGGGAGCACCTGGGCTCTGGCTCTCTGGAGAGAAGAAGAACACCTGGATTCCTAACAGAAGGTAGAGAGGGGACAGAGTTCTGAGGCTCCCCACAGGTTCTGTCCACCCAGAGTAACTGGAAGAGACCAGACTCAGGCTGAAAGCAAGGCCTCACCCTGTGAATAAGCCCAGGTACCGCCTCCCTGGGAAAGGGCATGATTGCCCAAGTCTCCCTGAGCTGCTTCCTCATCCCCAGGCTTTGGGAAGCCCAGTCAACCCAATATCTGGGAATTCTTGGAATGCCCCAAATCCAGGGGTCAAACTTCGCCAACCCAAGATATGCCTCTTTGGCATATTGGTTATTCTGAGCTGGTTATTTTTTAAGGAAATACACAAGAACCACGAAAGTTCTGAAAACCAAGAAGTCACCCTTTTGTAAGAGACACATGAATAGGGGAAATCTCCACTTGTAAGGGTGTCTCCTTCAGCACCAGGATGCAGGTATGACTGTCAATCTCCAGAAGCTGCTATCACTGGAGAAAGCAATAATTTATATATGCTTAACTTTGCCCTTGTTTGCTGTGCTTTTCCTGGGGACCTCCCACAACTGACTTCCTGTCCCCAACATCTTTTGTCTTTAGCTAATGATGGTATTTAAGGTGATGGCTTTGGCTATTTAAGGGAGTTACTCAGTTTTCCTGGGGCTCTGGGGCTCTGCCATATATCTATATCTATATCTATCTATCTATCTATCTATCTATCTATCTATCTATATCTATATACATATCTCTCTCTCTATATATATATGAAGTATACAATTTCTTTCTTTTTTTTTTTATGTTTATTCACTTTTTGAGAGACAGAGTGTGAGCAGGGCAGGGGGCAGAGAGAGAGGGAGACACAGAATCTGAAGCAGGCTCCAGGCTCCGAGCTGTCAGCACAGAGCCTGACGCAGGGGTTGAACTCACAGACTATGAGATCACGACCTGAGCTGAAGTCGGACACTCAACCGATTGAGCCACCCAGGCGCCCTGGAAGTATACAATTTCTTAAGATCTCCTTGATTTTCTCCTGTTAATCTGTCTCATGTCAATTTAATTTTTAGTCCATCTAAAGAACTTTGAAAGGCAGAGGAAAACTGTTTTCATCCCCAACAAGTCAAGACCTGCTCCAGGAGTGTCAAGGCTGTGGATGGGGACCACTGACCAATACCCCACCCTGCCCTACCCTCCTTCCACCAGGGCCATATGCGCAGATGGGATGGAGGCAGAGGAACAGAAAGGTACATTCCAGAAGGCAGCACATAATGCGCTATCATCACTAGTACTTATTTTGGCTCGTGCACCCACCACCCCCACCAAGAACGCCTGGCCCCTAACCCACTCCAAGCTCACTTCCCACGAGGTGAGTATCTCCACAAAGACCTGCACAGCTCTCACCTCCCAAGGGGTAGCCTCCTGAGACTGCATAAAGGACCCTTCTGAGGGAATGCCCCAAATCCAGACAGGTGGCCCTTAGTGGGACTGCAGTCTTACCCTCAGGCCTGTGGGATCCAGAAAAGCCCCCTCAAGGCGGGGGGGGCACAAATGAGCCACTTCCAAATTCTGTTCTCCTCATTTAACCAACAAGACCCAGGGCCGGGGAGAAAGGCCCCAGGAGCAGTGTGAAGGAGAGCAGGGGGCTGCTTTAGCTATAGGGACCCGATCAGTTTCCCAAACTTTGCTGACTTCTGTTTCTCCTTGCCTCTCCAATCCCCACCTTGACTAGTAATAAAGTTCTTGCAACGAGAAGCTCACCTCTGGCTCATCTAGTTTCACAGTTGAGGAGACTGGTCCCCTTCTACAGGTGGGCCCTGCGAACTTCAGGGATGGGATTGGAATCCTGGGTGGTGAAGGAGGGATGGGAATACTAGGCAGTGGCTGCCCAGAGGTAGCAAATAGCACTCAGGCAGCAAATTCTTAAGGCTAAGGGGCACATTCTATATGATGGCATCAGGAGGGAGGAAGAATGTGGGCTGTCCCTCTCTGGTTCTGTGCACTTAGGACTAAATGCTAAGGTTCTGAATGACCCAGGTCCAGTCATCCTCCACAGCCACACTCACCTCTCTTGGCCAGAGCAGCTCCTTTTCCTGAATGTTCTCTCAACATGGTTGTCTCAGGGAAAAGTGCTTGTGTGACTGCATGGTGGGCTGAACGAGCCACACCACTTTTTTTCATGTAGCACCATTTCAAGTATATTAAAAGAACAATTAACAGCCAAACCATGGAGGAGTATCTCAAATGAAGAGTGTACCTTTTACTTCAAGGAAAACAACCAATGAGATTTGTTAGCAATAATGAAATTGGAGCTTTCAAACAAAATTAGAATTTTGGAAAATTTGTGTTGGCTACCATGAGCTTGAAAATCTCCTAATACTTTAAGACTTTTCTGATAAGATCAGTGATTACATTAATTTATCTGATTTATATATGTACATATTAAATATTGAAATGTGTCAGCATTTGGAAGGTGTGGATAACTCAGTGAATCAATATTTTTCAATGACCAATATTTGAACTTACAAAATGATGCCTTTTATTCAAAAGACCCATTCAAATTTCACAATAGACAATGGATTTTAATGTAACAGAATACAAAGGACTCATCGATAAGGTTTCAGATTCTACATTGCAACTAACCTTAAGAAACCTCTACTTGTTAAGTTTTGGTGTCTTATCAAAGAAGAATATCCGCACTGATTTTTAAAGACTATTAATATATTCCTCCCTTCCTAACTACTCATCTGTGTGAGGCTGGATTTTCTTCATATCTTCAACCAAAACAACGTAGAAAACACATCGAATGCAGAAATGGATATGAGAATCCAGGGGTCTTCTTTCACCTATGCATTAAAGAGGTATACAAAAATGTAAAAAATGATATCACCCATTTGTTTTAAAAAATAGTATTTTTCGGAGTCGCCTGGGTGGCTCAGTCGGTTAGGCATCCGACTTCGGCTCAGGTCATGACCTCACAGTCTGTGAGTTTGAGCCCTGCGTCTGGCTCTGTGCTGACAGCTTGGATCCTGGAGCCTGCTTCAGATTCTGTGTCTGCCTCTCTCTCTCTGACTCTACCCTGTTCAAGCTCTGTCTCTCTCTGTCTCAAAAATAAATAAACGTTAAAAAAAATTTTTAAAAATAGTATTTTTCATTTAAAAAATGTGTTAATATGGGTTTATTACTACTTTAAGTGAATCAGTATTTTAACTTTAAAATTTCTAATATTATACATATTAATACACATAACCCGCATAAACAAAAGCTCTGTGGTGTCAATTTTTTTTAGTGTAAAAGGGTCTTGAGAGCCAAAAGTATAAGAATTGGGATCCAAGGAATGTCATGGGCTGTCCTGTAGCTGGTAGGCCACAAGGGGGCAGCATGCTGCCCAGTAATAATCCACAGGGGTCTCCCCACATCCCTGTCCACTGCACCTCCCACTTCTTTTCTTTCCTTCTCTTCACTCTCCTGGGAGGCACAACCTCTCAATTACAGGAAGTAATCTCCTAAGCATGGGTTCCATCAAAACCAAGGCAGGCACATGTAATTCTGCAAATGTTTATCAGATGTCTCAAATGCAAAGCTTATCATCCAGGACTGGGTAAACATGAGAACCCCTTCTCTGGAGGAGTTAATAATCTAGTGAGGGAGGCTGAGTCATAGGATCACTGCCTAGGGTGATAAGGGATACGCCTAATCTCAAGGGATAATCTGCATAAACGAGCATATCTTTCCTGAAGGCAAAGCTGGAAGATACTGGACTGTATTTCCAGAGCAGTACAGGTCAGCTAGGCAGTGATTTTTCCAATAAGAGTCTCTTGGGTTCTCTAATTCGGAAGAGTACTTGACCTGATCAGGCAACAAATCCAAATAGCTGACTGTCGTCAATTTGCAGCTGCTGCCCCAGGGTGATTTTCAGGGAGTGACTTGGGGACTGTGAACTGAAATCCAGGGCCCAAGGCACTCCCTACCTTGCAAGCCCTCTGAGATGTCTTGCAAGCAGATGAGCTCCGGATGAAGCCCGTAGGCTGAGGCTGAAATCACACATTTCCCACTCTTGGTTGGCTTTCATCCATTTTTTGTTCACAGCAAGTCTCCCCCAGTTGGGGTGCATGGGCCCCCTAGTGGGAAGGAACTAACCAGCTGTGCCCCCACTGCAGCACCCTCAGGCCTCCAGTGGAGGCTTCATGGTGCGAGGACCTAGGGTTTGCTCACCATGTGGCCAGAGCAGGGCCTGTCACCAGGTAGGCACCCATAAATGCTCCATGAAGGATACAGTCTGCCATGGGGCCTGGGGTAGAGTACTAAGAGCTCTACTGCAGACTCTTAAGTCCTAAAGGAACCCTGGAATGGGGTCGGTGAAAAGTCTTTCAAATTGGCTGTTCTTAACAACTGTTCTAGCAGCTGTTTAGAACCAGGTAAAAATTCTATAGATACCTAGAGGGCCTCACCTGGAAAGACAGTGGGTTTCCTACTCCACCCATGGCAGTGCAGCAGCCTCAGTCTGAGTGTGCTGGTGGCAAGGAGAGGAGTAAATGGGAAAGTTAAAAAGGAGAAAGAAGGTGAGGGTAGGCAACCATGAGTAGGAGGGAGAGGGAGAGAGCAAGGGAGGGAAAGAAAGGGACAGAGAAAAGGCACAGTGAAGGAGGGAGGGAAGGAGGAGAGAAAGAGGGAGGAAGGAAGGTAGAGAGGGAGAGATTGGTTCAATTCTAGCTGCTACTAATCTCAAGTGCTGAGACTCAATTATAGCACTGAAGATCATTGGGGGACGCAGTGGTCATGGAAGAGCTGGTGTGGGGTTTGGAACTTTGGTAGCTTGGATTTGAATTCAAATTATAACAGAGAAAGAGCTCCCTATGCAAGTGTGTGTGGTGCTGCCTTTTGGGCTTGGTGGCTTCCCCTTTCTGCCTGAGGAGCAGGAGGGTGAGGTAGTGTCATGAGCACACTAATAAGGCACACACAGAGAACTATGTCTTTCCACAATGTCAGCTTTATTCGATCATAAAGCAAAGTTAATCACAATTATAAAGCACTTTCAGGGTTCCAAATTCAGTTTCACCACGTGATTAAACTTGGCTTCTTACCCAGCACACAGAGCAGAACATAAGACAAACCACACAACAAACAAGGTAATAGAAGTTGTAGAAGTCAGTCTGTGGGCACGCAGTCCTTCTGGCCTTGGTCCGGTCCAGGACAGCTCGTGGCACTTACTGCTTATTATGTTCAAGCAGTGAAGGATCTCAGTTCTGTTTGAGGATCAATTGGGCAGAGCCTTTGGAGGCAGCTGCCTTTTAGAAGTGGTCCAACATAGAGAGGTCATGTCTGAAGAGTTTGACAGTTTGCTGCAAAAATCCACCCCTTTTTAAAGGGATTTAATCGGTCTTGGCCCCCTCCTGTTTCTAAGTATTGTCAGTTCTGAGGTGTCAGCTGATGCTAGTCCTGGCAGTACCTCCCAGCTGCATTATTTTTAACTGCTTGCTTTATTGCTTGACCCAGGCCCCTGCTTGAATGAGCTCTCTAAAGGTGGAATGAGGCACAGCTTTCAGGGGCACCCATGGCCTGGAGTCAGCAGCCACCACAGTCCCCTTCCCTTTTCTGACTTCTCACTTCTGGGCCATTCCCAGGTCGGGGGGGAGGGCAGAAACCCTCCCTGTAGGGGCCTCAAGGGGTCTTTTGGTCCTTGCCTTTTGAGGTGGTTGCAAAGAACAAGGACTCCTGCTGGTCTCTAATTCCCTGGCCAGGCTCTGTGTGATTATCCAAGACCCCAGGCTGAGGTGACCCAAAATAGGCAACCTCCTGTCACTGTTCATCTCTGACCCAAAAATCCACGGGTGGCCTGTGGCAGGTGTAGGCTTCCACACCCAGCCCAAATATATTTTAGAATTGAAGTTGAGCAAAAGTAGTGTGGAAAGGAATAAATAAAATTATCTCTATTTGTGGAAGGCATCCTCCTATCTAGAGAAAAATCCCGAGTACTTCACAAACAAAAATACTAGAGTCAATAAACTAATTCTGTAAAGTTGCAGAGGACAAGATAGACAAAATTCAGTTGTGTTTCTCTACACTAACAAAGACCAATCTGAAAAGGAAATTAAGAAAACAACTGCACTTATAATAGCACTCAAAACAATAAAATATCTAGAAATGAACTGATTCAAGGAGGCAAAGACCTTTACAGTGAAAACTATAGAACACTGCTGTAAGAGATTAGAGAAAACTAAAGAAACAGTAAGACATCCTGTGTTTATGGATTAGATTTTACAGAGTGAGGGGGGCAATACTAACCAAAGGGGTCTGCAGATTCAAAACAAGTCCTATGAAATGTTCTTTTTCTGCATTTTCTGTTGCTGTCAACCCCTTGCAGTACATTTCTCTTCAGGCATTGTGGTTTTCATCACTTAACAGGAGATTGGGTCTTTTTCACATTTTCCATTTACCTGTTGAACATTCTGAACTGATGGAATGCAGTTATAAGAAACACCTTAATGTCTTTCTCTGGTGATTCTCCCATCTGTGTCAGCTTTGGGTCATTTTCAGATGACTGAACTGTCTCCTCATTAAGGGTCATTTCTCCCGCTGCTTTGCATACCTCAAAATCTTGGATGGAATGGCCAGTGTGAATATTACCTTGTTTGGTTGCTGGATATTTTTTTGTGTTTTCTTTAATTTTGAGCTTTGCTCAGGGATGCATTTATTTACTTGGAAAGTTTGATATTTCTGGTGTTGCTTTAATGATTTGTTCAGTGGTCCTGAGCAGTGCTCAGCAGAGGGCTAATTAGGAGTTCCCAACATTGTGGCAAGACCTCCCTGAGTTCTGCCTGGTGAGTTAGGAGGGTTACTTTTTTCAGTCTATCTGTTGGCAACAGGCTGTATTTCCAGTGCTGAGGTACAGGCTCTTTTCCCTCTAACCCTTTCACAAGATTGCCCCCTGACTTGCTGGAGTTGCCTCCCATGGAGGCACAGGGCAGGACTGTGCTGCATACTTAGGGCCCCCCCAACAGCTCTTGCTAATTGATTTTCCACAGCTCTGCCCTCCCCATCACATTGTCCTGTGGACTCTCAGCTCAGTGTCCTCAACTCCACATAGTCCACTGGCCTCTTCAGTTTCCCCTCCCTGCACCTTGCTTGGAAACTGTCTCGAGGCAGCACATATGTTGTGTAGGGCTTGGCTCACCTGTGTGTTTCCAAGTGTGGAATTGCTGTCCTCTTTTGCCTGATGCCCAGTATCTTGGAAATCTGCATTTTGTATATCTTGTGTGGTTTTGTTTTATTGTTTCAGACAAGAGAGTAAATCCAGTTCCTGTGAGTCCATAATGGTGTGGCTCCCCTAAGTGAAAACCAAAGTTGGAAAACATCAATGTAAATTCTCAATAGAGACTTTTACAGAGTGAAAGCCAGAGCCCCAGTGAAAACAAAGCCAGAAAACCCTTAAAACATATATTTACAAATCAAGGCAGCATTGTAAGGACAGGTTTTGCTTAAGCCCTAGAGCAAGCACAGGGCCCACCACCTTCTGTCCCAGAGCTGATGGTGAAAACTCATCCTGTGTGCGCGTGGCCATGTCTCTTTAGAGGTGTGTCAATCTCATTGAATTGTATTCTCCTGAAAGTCTTTTAAGGAAGGCCCGACACGAATGCAGTGGCCTGATAGGAAGTCTGGGTTTTGTCTTGAGATTTTTGGGGGGATTGTTGTACAGGTAACACCCAACCCCAACTAACTTCTTTTCCCTGGGAAGAGGAGGACACACAACAACTTCACCAAAGTTACACTGTCTTTCCTCTTAAAGGTGGATCTGTTTTCTTTGCTGTCAAAAAATAATAAAGCACAAAACAAATTCAACAACTTTACAGCACAAAATTTGATCTCCAACTCTTTGACAACTAAAGAACAGCACAAACCCAGCACACTTCTGTCACAAAACACACAGCCAAGTGAGGAAATAACTAGCACAACAAAACGCAACGGAGAAGCCCAGCCCTGGAAAAACTAACTACTACTTTCGGTCTTAATATTTTCCCTGACTGGCTAGCAAAACCTTAATTTCCTCCCACCACCATAGCTTCACATGCCTGACACTGTGCACACACGGTCACTTGCATCCCCGCACCCCAAAACCCACTCCTGTCTCAACCATCCTTACCCCACACACACACACGTCTTCCTAAAACAATCCATGCAACAGCTCTGGGACTTCCACTGCCCCGCCCAGAACCGCCTGATTTACATAAGGCCAGGCCCCCATCAGGACTCAACAGGCCTCTTCTCCTCCTCCCCACCCCCCCCCCCATCGTCTGTCTATCTTTTTCCCCCCCAAAACTAGCGCGGGATGATTCCGCGTGGAATTGGGAAGATCTCCAGGCCATTTCCAAAGCAGCGTCGTCGACTGCGCCAGGAGGAAAATGAGGCCCGACCTATGCGTGACCCACACTCTAGATGGGCCCTTGAGCGTGGAGACAAAGCCTGACCAGCAACCTCCCATGCGTCCTGCACTCAGCACTCCGGGGAGACCACTGCACTGTGGGGATTCGGCGCCTGGAGCCCCCTGGGACCTAACCCTAACCCTGGCCAGGGCTCTGGCCCTAAGGGGGCCCACCATGGATGTCCGAAAGAAAGAACGGATGGGGGCCAATGATCAAGGAAGATCTCCCCGTGGAAGCCACATTTTTACCATGACATTTCCACCCCGGGATGGAGCTGTAGGAGGGGATCCTGAGACGTGCTTCAGCCTGCCCACCCGCCAAACGTTTGGCTCCTTTCTTTCAAACCTACAACTGATTCGCACCTGCGCATTGGCCAGCCAACCAGCTAGCGCCCCCCTCCCCAGAAATAAACACGCAAAAACGCAAAATCTCCTTTACCAAGACCAGGGAAAAACTAACTCGAATCATTTAAATACACTCCAAACTCCATCAGGAACGTTACTCTAAGTTATCTTGCACATAAACCACAAGAAAAACTAAGAATGAACCACAAACTACAAATAAAAAAGGAACAAGTAAACGAAATATACAAAATAAGGGCCATTTTGGTGATTATTCACAAGTATCTCTGAGATGCTGGGGCAAAACTCTTAAACTAAAAGGACAAGCAAAACAAAGATACAGCAAAACACCAAAACGCGTTTGATGTTTTAAACACCAGTTACCTCGAGAGAGCACAAGCGCAGCCGAACTGCGCATACTTGAGGAAAATCACAGAGGGTCAGTAGGTCCTCGGCGGAACACACATGCCTCACTCTGGAAAAAAGTACGTTCCCGACCATGATCTCTCTCGCCAGATTAGCGTGACTTGCTTTCACGCCGCCCCAATGCAGCCTCACACTGTACACACACGGTCACTTGCCTCCCCGCACCCCAGAACCCTCTGCACCCACTCCTGTCTCAACCATCCTAACCCGACACACACGTCGTCTTCAGTCAATCCAAGCAACAGCTCTGGAATTTCCACAGCCCGTGGAATTCTACCGCCGAGAACCGCGCCCACCGCTGCCTCATTTCATAAGGCCTCCCCGGTTCATGCAGCAAACGGCCTCCTCTCACTCACCCCCGCCCCGCCACCCGCCCCACACACCCGGTCTCCCTGCCCCCAGCTCCCCTCCCACCTCGGATTTCAGGTCGGACGCTTCTCCTCTTCCCGCCTCCCCCCTCCGCTTCCTTCCTCTCCTTGCGGGTCTCCTCCGTCTTCTCCCCTCCACACTGATTTGCTTACCGCTCGTCTTCCCTCTCCCTCCGCCCGTCGGGGCGCCCACGCGGCGGTCAACACCCGGCCGGCTGCGCCCGCCTGAGAGTGACACGCAGGAGGACGTCCCCCAGCGGGAGAAGCGCCCACACATCTCTGTGTCTCTCTCTGCTCAGAGCCTGGTTTCAAGGAGACACAGTGCGATGGCTCCACCTGAGGGGCTCAGCCCCCAAGCCAGTCCCCCCACCCCCCGGGCCTGGACACCCGCGCTGGGGGACCGAAAGTCAGGAAGCTCTGCGCGCTCGAACCCACACCTGCCCGCTGGATCCCGCCGGCTGAGAACAGCCGCATGCCTGCTTCTGCACAGGTGAGTTCGCAGGCGCGGCCGCGGCGCCCCCTCGTGGCCGCCTTGGAGGAGGCGCACCAGGATCCCCGGGTTGAGGCGAGGGCCTGTCTCATGGAAACCTTCCTTCTGCTCTCTTAGACCCTCCTCCCCCCGCCCCCAGAGTTCACAGCAGGGGTTAGCCAGGTCTCAGGCGCCCCACTCTGCCTCCGCCTTCCCTTCCTCCATCACTGCGCGCTTCCCCTTGGAGGAGATATCCGCCAGGAAAGTCCGGAAAAAGCCAGGTCTGGTAAAACAAAGCAGCACCTACTCGGAAGAGACTAGTCCTTGGGCAATTTTATGGCCCTGTCCCGCGAGCTCTGGTTTCTGATTTGCCTTTGTCTCGATTGTGCCTTCAGGTGTGTTTGACTTTTACTAAACTGCTGAAATTAGAAAAGGGCGCCTGGCTGGCTCAGTTAGTTAAGTGTTGGGCTCTTGTTTTCGGCTCAGGTCATGATCTCACGGTTTTGTGAGTTCGAGTCCCGCATCTGGCTCTATACTGACAGTGTGGAGCCTGCTTGGGATTCTCTGTCTCCGTCTCTCGCTGCCCCTTCTCCACTCGTGCTGTCTCTGTTTCTCTCAAAAATAAATAAGAAATTTTAAACTAAAAAAAATTAAAAACGAAAAGATTTGGGGGTAGGGGGCATCCAACATTAGTTGTCGCCTGAGTTGATGGTGTGGTGGTTGGCAGAATGATGCCCCTTGTCTAGGAGGTCCCCAGTCTAATCCCAGGACCTGTGAATATGTTACATCATACAGCAAAAGGGACTCGGCAGAGGTGCTTGTGTGAAGGACCTTGAGATAGGGAAATCATCCTGGATTATCTGGGCGGCCCCCTGGGGGGGTGCTTAAAACTGGAGGAGGCAGTAAAGGAGGTCTCTACCTGCTGTTGCTACTGCTGAAAATGGAGGAAGGGGCCCCCAGCCAGGAATGTAAAGGGCCTGTAAAAGCTGGAAAACGCAAAGAAACAGATTGTCCCTTAGAGGCTCCAGAAGGGAGGCAGCCTGGTTGACACCTTGATTTTAGTCTCATAAAATTCTTGTTGGACTCCTACCCATAGAACTGTAAGATAATAAATGTGTGTTCTTTTTGTTTAATTTTAATTTCAATTAGTTAACATTAGATAATACTAGAATCTGGCATACAGTATAGTGATTCAACACTTCCATGCAACACCTTATGCTCATCATGACAGGTGCACTCCTTCATCCCCATCACCTATTTAACACATCCCTCCACCAACCATCCCTCTGGTAACCATCAGTGTGTGCTCTATAGTTAACAGTCTGGCTTTTTTTTTTTTTCACTTTATTTATTTTGTGAAAGAGCAGGAGTGGGGAAGGGGCAGAGAGAGAGGGAGAGAGAGAATCCTAATCATGCTCTGCACTGTCAACACGGAGCCAGACTCTGGGCTTGATGCCAAGAACTGTGACATCATGACCTGAGTGGAAATCAAGAGTCAGACACTTAAGCAACTGAGCCACCCAGGCATCCCAAGAGTCTGTTTTTTTTTTTTTTTGTTTGTTTGCCTGTTTGTTTGTTTGTTGGTTTCTTTTTTTTTTTTTTTTACCATTTCCTCCCTTATTTTGTTTCTTAAATTCCACATATGAGCAAAATCATGTGGTATTTGTCTTTCTCTGACTCACTTATTTTGCACAGAATAATAACTCTAGTTCCATCTATCTGTCTATCTACCAAATTTTTTTTCCCTTCAGAACTAAGATTAGGGTTCAGATTAGGGTTAGAAATAAGGGTTAGGGTTAGTGATTAGTGGTTAGGGGTTGGGTTAGGATTAAATTTAGAGCTAGGAGTAGGGTTAGGGTGAGGGTATGTGCCTCCTATTCTTCAGTTAAGAGAACTCTCCAGAAGTTAGGTTTAGGGTTAGACTTAGGATTAGGGATAGAGTTTAGGAGTTACCAGTTAAGGGTAGATTTAGGCTTAGTGTCAGGGTTAAGTTTAAGGTTAGGTTTAGGGTTAGGGTTTGCCCTTGTGCAGTTCAGAGACATCTACAGAGAATAAAACCTTAGACTTCCGTTGGAGTAAGAATACACATGACAATCATTCACTGATCTGAGGTAAAGGGGTTTTTATGCTCTAAAATCTATTTTAATTTAAATTTTATATAACATACATTGCAGTATTTGTTTCAGGAGTAGAATTCAGTGATTCATCACTTACATAGAACTCCCAGTGTTCATCACAAGTACCCTCCCTTATATCTATCATCCATCTATCCCATCTCCCACACACCTCCCTCCATCAACCCTGTTTGTTCTCTATTATTAAGAGTCTCTTGTGGCTTCTTTTTCTTCTCTTTCCTCACTTCCCATATGTTTCCCTGTTTTGTTTCTTAAATTCTTTCTCTTATTGATTTATTTTACTTATTTCCATCCATGTTGTTATAATTGGCAAAATTTCATTCTTTTTGATGGCTGACTAATATTTCATTGTGTATATATATATATGTGTGTGTGTGTGTGTGTGTGTGTGTGTGTGTGTGTGTATATATGCCACATCTTCTTTAGCCATTCATCAGTTGATGGATATTTGGGCTCCTTCCATAGTTTGGCTATTGTTAATAATGCTGCCATAAACATTAGGGTGCATGTACCCCTTCAAATCTGTAATTTTGTATCCTTTGGGTAAATTCCTAATAGTGCAATTGCTGGATCACAGGGTAGCTCTATTTTTAACTTTTTGAGGAACCTCCATACTGTTTTCCAGAGCAGCTGCACCAGTTTGTATTTCCACCAACAGTGCAAGAGGATTCCACATTCTCCGCATCCTCACCAACACCTGTTGTTTCTTGTGTTGTTAATTTTAGCCGTTCTGAATGGTGTGAAGTGATATCTCATTGTGGTTTTGATTTGTATTTCCCTGATGATGAGTGATGTTGAGCATGTTTCATGTGTCTGTTAGCCTTCTGGATGTTTTCTTTGGAAAAGTGTCTATTCATATGCATGTTTTGCTCATGACTGGACCAAGTGCACCCTGGCTGATGGTGTTCCTTAACTGTAGGAGAGGCCCTCTGCCTTTTGCCCTCCTGCACCAGGCCACGCCTCTGACTCCTGGACCCTCCAGCAGGTGTGGAGGAGTGGGGCCCAGGTCTCCTCAGCGGGTGGGATCTACACAACAGGGGGGTGGGCCCATCCTTCCTGATGCTTGAGGGTCCTCTTGAGGCTCCTCCTCTTGAGTGACTCCTGGAAGGCAAGGGTCACAAGACTGGGGTGCCTGGCAGAGCCCTAAGGGACTTCACCTGGAGACAAAAATGCAATAAGGTGAGTCCATTGTTAGGCCCTGCTGGTGGCTCCCTGAGCTGCAGTGAGCGCTGGGTGGTCACAGGGCCAGGGGCTCAGTGACAGCCCCTCAGGAGGATGAGCTGAGGGGAGGGGCTGCCATCCTGAGGAGCCTCGGGTGCCACCGGGTTAGAGGGAGAGCTTCCCCATCACCTTGGGTGATGATGGCCCTGCTCAGAGCCGCTGTCCGGATCCCACACTTCCGCTTTGGGAGCCAGTTCATTCCCCCGTTCACTTGGAGCAAAACAATGGCTTCTGTGACGTCTCAGAAACAGAAGCATTGAGCATGAAACATGCATGTGTAGAAACAGCCTGTTGTAGGACGGAGAGGTCATGGTGCAGGGAAGTCCCTGTGAAGTTCATGTCCAGTTCACTTAATGAGGAGAGGGAGGGGCAAGGCAGCTGGGAGCTCAGAGATCCCTTGAGTCTAGTGCCACCTCCTACAGATGAGGGGTGGTGGGCTCACAGAGACTGAGGGGCCAGCCAAAGCCACGGGGCCAGTTACTGACAAGCCTGGGATGAGCACTCAAGCCTTGGGCCCTTTTGCGTGGCCTGGGAGAAGACAGACATAGCCTTGGACATCACTGGGGCTGCGAGATAACATTTTTTTGTGGCCACACAGCTGTGGCTGTGAAAGCCTTTTCTAACCTGGAAGCCCAGCATCTCTCACCTTAGCAGTGACTATTCGGATCAGGACTCGGTGGCTGGCTGGTATTTCCTCTAATACCTGACACCCGGGAGCCCGGGTACAGGGACACCTGGGACCAGATCAGGCTGCAGGTCTAAATGGGGACTGACTGTGGCCAATTTGCAGTTTTACTGCCTCAGAAAAATTTTTGGGAGGTGAGCTCCCACTACACCACTATGCAGGTGTTTGGATTCAGGCCCTGGATGCACAGGAGTGGAGCACCTTATCTAACCAAGACCTCCTGAAGGAGTGTGAACAGAGCATGGTGGTTTATGCAGGTCTGGGTTGCCAGGGAGTTGGAACAGGGCAATAGTCTGCAGATTGCAGGTCATAGGAGATAGCTTTGGGGGAATAAGTGGTATGCCTATTCACAAGCCCTAGCATGGACAAATGTGCACATTTCCTCTGTAGGCAGAGCTGGAGGATAGTGGACTTCTTAATGTGAGGCAGGAGTCCTTTTATTGGTGAATCCTCCAGTAAGAGACACCTGGAACCTTAACAGGACTGACTGTCACCAATTTACAGCTGCTGCCTGAGTGATTTGGGTGGCTGGGCTTCCACCACCCTATAGACTATGCAGTCATTTGGGGCCAGGCATCAACTCCCCAGTGTCCAAGACCTGCTTAAGGAGTGTATACTGGGAATCAGGGATGGCAGGGATCTGGAACAGGCAAGGGTCTATAGATGCCAGGGCACAGGATCCAGCTCTTGCAAGGCCAGGAGTGTGCCTAACTGCAAGCTCTACTCTCCACACATGTGCATGTTACCCGTGAAGGCTGGGATAGAAGAAATTGTACTGCCTTGTCAGCATCAGCCCAGCCAGTTAGCTGGGTCATCCTTTATTAAGGCACACCAGGGAGACTTGATTACTGGTAAGCCCAGGACACCATCAGACAGCCAGTCCAAATGGGTACTGACAGTCTCCAGTTTAAAGCTGCCATCTCAGGAAGATTTTTGGGGAATGAGCACTGTCCACCCTGAATGATATGCAAGTTTTGGGGACCAGCCTCAGTCCAACAGACCTGGAGGGCCCTAAGAGCTAAAGGACAGCTGACAGAATACATGCTACACATGCATTGGTGGCACAGGTCAGGGGAGTCTGGGATCTGAACCAGGGCATCTGTAGGGAGAGGCTGGGTTCCGTTAGTGGGTTACTTGGGGGACCTGACCACTGCCTAATTCTAAGTGCTAATCTGCACAAATGTGCATATTCCCCCTGATGACACAACTGGAGGAATATGGGCTGCCTTCTCAGGGCAGGGCAGCGTGAGATGGATTGAGATACCTTCTGGTAACAGATACCTGACAGCCTTGATTACTGGTAAGCCTGGGACCCCATCAGGCAGCCAGTCCAAGTTGGGGGTAACTGTGTCAGTTTAAAGCTGCCATTTCGGAAAGATTTTCAGGGAGTGGGCACTGCCCACTGTGGGGACTCTACAGGTTTGGGACACTGGCCTGAGCCCAACAGGCCTGGAGGGCACAGCAGCCAAACTCTGCTGGCTGACACAGTGCAGACACTCTTGGAGCACACTACTTGTCTCTCCTGGTTTAGTGTCTGAGAGGGCTTACTGATCTCCTATATCTTTACTAGCTAGACCTAACTGGCCCCGTCTGCATGTCTCCATACTTACTATCTGTATCATTTCACATATGTTTCTTGGATTTAAGGACCCTTTGGGTCTTCTTTCTCACCTCCTTCTGCTTTTTCTGCCTCCTCACCTGCTTACTTGATTCTGTCCATTCATCATCTGCTCTCTGTCAGCCTGCCCACACCTGTCTACTCAGTGCTTGCTGTGTGCCAGTCAGTACGATGGGCACTAAGTATACTGAGGTCTTTAGGAACACTTATTTACCATTATTTTTTATTTTTATTTATTCATTTTTCTTTAGGTGAGTCACTTTGCACAGGAATAATCTTTTTTTTTAAATTTATTTATTGTTTAATTTACATCCAAGTTAGCGTGTGGTGCAACAATGATTTCAGGAGTAGATTCCTTAATGCCCCTTACCCATTTAGACCATCCCCCCTCCCACGACCCCTCCAGCAACTGTCTGTTTGTTCTCTGTATTTAAGAGTCTCTTATGTTTTGTCACCCTCCCTGTTTTTATATTACTTTTGCTTCTCTTCCCTTATGTTCATCTGTTTTGTATCTTAAATTCCTCATATGAGTGAAGTCATATATTTGCCTTTCTCTGACTAATTTTGCTTAGAATAATACCCTCCAGTTCCAAGTCATATGATATTTGTCTTTTTCTAACTAATTTCCCTTAGCATAATGCCCTCCAATTCCATCCATGTAGTTGCAAATGGCAAGATTTCATTCTTTTTTTTTAAATTTTTTTAACATTTATTTATTTTTGAGACAGGGAGAGACAGAGCATGAATGGGGGAGGGTCAGAGAGAGAGGGAGACACAGAATCTGAAACAGGCTCCAGGCTCTGAGCTGTCAGCACAGAGCCCGACGTGGGGCTGAAACTCATGGATGGCGAGATCATGACCTGAGCCGAAGTCGGACGCTTAACGACTGAGCCACCCAGCCGCCCCAGATTTCGTTCTTTTTGATTGCCAAGTAATACTCCATTGTATATATATACCACATCTTCTTTATCCATTCACCCATCAATGGATATTTGGGCTCTTTCTGTACTTTGGCTATTGTTGCTAGCGCTGCTAGCGTAGGGTAGTTCTGTTTTTAATTTTTGGAGGAACCTCCTTTCTGTTTTCCAGAGTGGCTGTACCAGTTTGCATTCCCACCAGCAGTGCAAAAGAGATTCTATTTCTCCGCATCCTCGCCAACATGTGTTGTTGCCTGAGGTGTTAATGTTAGCCATTCTGACAGGTGTGAGGTGGTATCTCATTGTGGTTTTGATTTGTATTTCCCTGATGATGAGTGATGTTGAGAATATTTTCATGTGTCGGTTAGCCATCTTGTTTACCATTATTTTAAACAGCCAACTTGGGTGTCTAGGCTTTCTACTGGTAACTAATACTAGTTGAATGTAAAGTAGAAAATTACTAACAGTTTGAGTAATTAGTTATTTTGATTGAAGTGTGATTGAATCAATGGTGAAGATAGAATGACACTTTGATAGAACTTGTGTTGAGAGTATATCTATTTCTATTTTTGTCAACTGATTTTGAAATAGCAATGATGATATAGTAACTGAGTTTCTAAATACAAATTTATTGGCAATAAAATAAGAGATAAAGGAAATAGAAAATCATACTTCTCTGTTCATCCCTACTTTTGCATTATAAGTAATAATCTAATGTGAATAAAATTTAGCATTAAGGGACCAGTAGGAAGAAACAAGTATTGCCTGTGACATGATAGCTATAGGATACAATTTTAGTGACTGAAGACATTCTAAGTCTTGGGGCATCTGGGTGGCCCAGTCAGTTAAGCGTCTGACTCTTGGTTTTGGCTCAGGTCATGATCTCTCAGTTCATGAGTTCGAGCCCAGTGTCAGGCTCTATGCTGACAGTGTGGACCCTGCTTGGGATTCGCTCTCTCTATCCTTCTCTCTCCACCTTTACTGTGCTTTTTCTCTCTCAGAATAAGGAAACTTTAAAAATTGTTTAATAAAAATATCCTGTCTTTTTTATATTAAAAGTATAAATATGTGGCAAATATGGCTTCTAATCATTTGAAATGTGTGAAAGGTGAAACAAAATGGGGTGATTTATGTCAAGGGATTTTAAAATGGAGCCAGGAATCCATTAAGGAGGTGGGCCTTACGAATGTCCTCAGTGGGTGGGCCATGAACCTTTGAACAGAACCAAACTATGACTACTCCAGGGATTCTTCAGGAACACCTGCAACTTGCAAAAGTAATGGACTTTTGCTCAGTGATGGTCTTAATTCTGTTTAGCTGAGATTAGTTTTCTGCCAGCAACACCAATCACAATTATTTGTAAACAATGTATACAAGCATTTCCTTTTGTGTTTGAGAGCCCTTACCTTTGTTCCCTAATGTGACACAATTTGGGTTGCTATTTGAATCTGTGCTTCGAATTGCAATTGTAAGACCCTAAATAAATGCTTCTGTTTTACTTCATTTCTGCCTCTTTTCTCAGTTGATAAATGGTAGTTAGTAAAGCAAGATATTATTACATCCAAATTATAAGAATAAATAATGATAGTTATTGGATACTGTAAGAGGATGCTGATCATGCTGGAGAATTGTTACCCTTCGACATCTCCACTATGGGCGGGGGCAAGGGAAAATGTATGTCTTCCCCCTTTCCAAGGGACACCATCATTGGAGGTGTTGATTAGATAGGAAAGTAGCTGCCATGCTTCTGTGATCCAGTCAGTGTCCACGTACCCAGGACCCACTGGAAGTTTTATTATCTGTTATGCCAGAGCTGCATAAAAGTAGTCCTTTTATTCTCAGGAGGATGGAATATTTTTTTAAGAAAAGTAAACGTTTATTGTGTTTTTTTTTAAATTTTTTTTAACGTTTATTTATTTTTGACACAGAGAGAGACAGAGCATGAACAGGGGAGGGGCAGAGAGAGAGGGAGACACAGAATCTGAAACAGGCTCCAGGCTCTGAGCTGTCAGCACAGAGCCCGACGCGGGGCTCGAACCCACAGACTGTGAGATCATGACCTGAGCCGAAGTCAGATGCTTAACCGACCGAGCCACCCAGGTGCCCCAACATTTATTGTGTTTTAAAGTTATGCTTAAAAATGCTTAAACACTTCTCAGGTGGGTCATATTTTATGCTTCAAGAGAAGGGTCCTTTATTGTAGTACACAGTGAGATAAGTGGGCATGTATGGAAAACAATTTTGTGTCTTTACAGAGAATTACATACACAAAGGGGAAAGAATGATGCTTATTAGTAAGTCTGTAGCAGTACTATGACAATAGTGTAGGCTGACAGTTCTTCAATCTGCCTCCCTTTTATTTATTATTATTTTATTTTTAAATGTTTATTTATTTATGTTGAGAGAGAGACAGCAGGGGTGGGGCAGAGAGATAGGGAGAGAGAGAACCCCAAGCAGGTTCTGCCCCAAAGAGGGGCTCCATCCCAGGACCCTGGGACCATGACCTGAGGTGAGATCCAGAGTCATGCTTAATCAACTGAGCCACCCAGGTGCCCTTAACCTTGATAGTTCTGATCAATGGTTAACTGATGCTAAAGGAGATTTGGATTGGTTGGCCTGCCATCACCTGATGTGAACACTAAGTGTGAACTTGTGTGTTTGAACACTAAGGTAGTGATTGTGTCTGGTGGGTAGTGACTGGGATTGTGAAAATATAGGAAAAGCAAAGCTGTGTTGTACAATGTGTGACCCAAAGATTAGAGTATATGGAATCTTTCTAATGTTGGCACCAAATATTTCAAGCAAGTTGTGTTAGATTCATTATCTACTATATAAATTATAGATATTGGATGGATTCTTGTATGGATTATAGGATTTGCATTTTTCCCTTCAGTTTAAACTCCACAATAAAAGTAGTACTATTCATATTCTTGTTTTAATATACTTTATTGGTTATATTGGTTTTTGTTATTTTTTAAAAATTTTCCCTGCTAGTATATATGCTTAGTCACATAATTTTTATGAGTTGATGGTATTCCATTTAGAGGTTTGCATTGATGTTAAACATTTCTTAGGGACCAGAATGCTAAATGGTTTGGAGAACTAGTAGTTTTTGTTTGTTTGTTTGTTTTACTTTTTAATGTTTTATTGGCTTTAAAGAAGTGCAGCTTGTTTAAACCCATTAATAAGCAAATGGACTAAAATAGAATTGTTTCAGGACCCTAAATGAATGAATTTGAATACTCTGTGGAAAGTTTTGTAAGCAATGAGTCTCTTCATTATTTGAAGAAAAATTTTTAATGTTTATTTATTTTTGAAAGAGAGAGAAAGAGACAGAGTGAGAGTGGGGGAGGGTCAGAGAGAGAGAGGGAGACACAGAATCTGAAATAGGCTCCAGGCTCTGAGCTGTCAGCACAGAGCCTGACACAGGGCTCAAACCCATGGACCATGAGATCATGACCTGAGCCAAAGTCAGATGCTTAACTGACTGAACCACCCAGGTACCCCATGAGTCTCTTCATCATTAACAACAAGTCTTATCCTTTCAAAGAGTAATAGATGTAGGAGTTAAGATGGCGAAGCAGCTCAGGGACCCTGAGTTCGTCTTGTCACTGAAACACAGCTAGATCTGCATCAAACCATTTGATGCACCTAGGAAACTGATCTGAGGATTAATGAAACAAAATGCATAATTTGAGCCACAGAAGTTGGCAGGTATGTGGTGTGGAGAGGTGAATTGGGGGAGAGAAAAGCCACGGAGCTATGGAGGGAAAAGCAGTTCCCCCAAAAGTAGCTGGAGAAAAAGAGAGAGAAAGAGTGAAAACATTCGCAGGGGACTGGACAAGAAATCTGTTTCCCAAAACCACTGTGGGGGAGAAAGGAGAGGGTTTCAATACCATCAGTATATAAACAGTGGAGTGCAGAGTCTGAAGGTTCAGAGCTCAGGTGCTTTGGTGAGGAAGTAGGGTGAAACCCCAGGAGCAGGCATCATGGTCTCAGGAGTCCATGTGCCACATTGGAATAAGTGGTTCCCCTGCTTGGAGTGCATTTGGTAGAGGCCATATGGCTTACCTGTGGGCCAAGGTCTCAGTGGACCCTGGAGAGTAGCCATGTTTGCTGGTATTGGGACAAAGATGCAAGAGTCCAGTGAGACCTGGCACCAGGTATGTGTTGTGATTGCCATAAACTCTGAACCTTTGCCACTGCACAATTGTGCAAACATTTCTGGGGCAAGCTGGCACCTGGCCATTGCTCAGCAAGACTCTCCCCCAGGGAATCAGCACAGGACCAAGCTGTGGGGGTCTCAGAAGTGTGGGGTTTTGAAGACACCCCTGTCTGAGATAAAACTCTGGAGAGAGGCACCATCTGGCAGGTGGACAGCTTGGAGTGGATGGAGGCCTGAGACAGAGGAGAGGTGCTTGATCACAGGTCTATGATAGTGCAAAGTTCCTATGCCAGAGACTAGGGAGCTGGGTGAGGGCATTTTCATCCCTGCACACACCCTGCCTGCACATCCACTCACACTCAAACACATGAATCCACTCCAGTAAGCTAAGCAGCACCACCAAGTGGAGAACAGAGACATTACACCAAGCCCTGCCCAACTGTAACCTCCAGACACATCCCCCAGAAGACCAGCACAAATCCTTCCATCTGCTTCATCGATGGACTATATTGTGCTTCAAAGATTCAGTCCTAGGGAAAACTAGATATAACTTCATTTGGGTTTCATTGTGTTTGCTGGTTCATTCATTTGTTCATTTTCTTTGCTTCTGTTTTTGCTTAAATTGTTTTCTTACTTTTTTTTCTTTCTTCCTTTCTTTTCCCTTTCTTGGGTACAGAATGAGCAAATTCTTTTTTATTTTTTTAATTTTTTAAAAACTTAATTCTATTTTCTTTATTTCATTTTATTCTATTTTACTCTTTAATTTTTTTAAGCTTCTTTTTCTTTCCTTTCTCTTTTTTCTCTATTCTATCAAGCTTCTTTCATCAAGCAGACTGAAACGCACCAGGGATATAGCTTCCTTGATCTGATTTGATTTTGTTTTGTTTGTAATTTTTAAATTTTTTATTTCTTCTTTTATTTATTTTTTTCTTCCTCCAAATGATAAGATGGAAGAATTCACCCTAAAAGAAAGAACAGGAAGAAATGATGGCCAGGGACTTAATACAGAGATATGTAAGATGTCTGAACTAGAATTTAAAACCATGATTATAATAATACTAGCTAGGGTTGAAAAAAACATAGAAGACACCAGAGAATACCTTTCTGTGGAGGTAAAATAATGAAAATCTAGTCAGGCCAAAATTAAAAATGCTATAACTGAGAAGCAATCTCAAATCAATGCTTTGACAGCAAGGATGGATGAAGCAGAGCAGTGAATCAGTGAGATAGAAGATAAAATTATGGAAAATAATGAAGCAGAAAAAAGATGGAAACAAAGGCAAAAGATCATGATACAAGACAGAGAACTCAGTGACTTATTAAAAAGGAATAACATTAGAATCATAGGGTGATGCAGAAAGAGAAAATGGGGCAGAAGTTTTATGTGAGCAAATTATAGTAGAAAACTTTCCTAATCTAGGGAAGTACACAGATATCAAAATCCAAGAAGCATAGAGAAGACCTATTAAATTCAACAAAAACCTACCTCACCAAGACATATCATAGTCAAATTTACAAATTACACTGACAAGGAATGAATTAAGAAAGCAGCAAGGTTGGGGGGGGAGTCCTTAACCTACAAGGGAAGCAATAAAGACTAGAAAGGACCAGAGGCCATCACCAGAAACACCAACTCTACAGATAACACAATTGCACTAAATTCATATCTTTAAATAATCACTCTGAATGTAAATAGACTAAATTCTCCAATCAAAAGACATGGGGTATCAGAATGGATAAGAAAACAAGATCCATCTATATGCTGCCTACAAGAGACTCATTTCAGACCTAAAGACACCTGCAGATGGAAAGTACGGGTATGGAGAACCACCTACCATGCTAATGGACATCAGAAGAAAGCTAGAATACCCATACTTATATCAGACAAACTAGATTTTAACACAAAGACTGTAACAAGAGGTGAAGAAGGGCATTATAACTAAGGAGTCTATCCACCAAGAAGATCTAACTTGTAAATATTTATGCTCCCAACTTGAAAGCACCCAAATATATAAATCAATTAATGGCAAACATAGAGAAACTCATTGATAATAATACCATAATAGTAGGGGACTTCGACACCCTACTTACAACAATGGGCAGATCATCTAAGCAGAAAATCAACAAGGAAACAATGGCTTTAAATGACACACTGGACAGATATGTTCAGAACGTTTCATCCTAAAATAACAGACTACCCATTCTTCTCAAGTGCACATGGAACATTCACCAGAGTAGATCACAAACTGGATCACAAGTCAGTCCTCAACAAGTACAAAAAGATTGAGACAATACCATGTATATTTTCAGACCATAACACTATGAAAATGTAAATAAACCACAAGAAAAAACTTGGAAAGACCATGAATACTTGGAGATTAAAGAACATCCTACTAAAGAATGAATGGATTAACCAAGAAATTAAAGATGAAATTAAAATAACATGGAAGCAAATGAAAATGAAAACACAACAGTCCAAAACTTCTGGGATGCAGCAAAGATGGTCATTAGAGGGAAGTATATAGCAATCCAGGCCTTCCTAAAGAAGAAAGGTCTCAAATACACAACCTAACCTTTCACCTAAAGGGGCAAGGAAAAGAACAGCAAATAAAGCCAAAAATCAGCAGATGAAGGGAAATAATGAAGATTAGAACAGAAACCAATGATTAAAAAAAAAATCTACAAAACCGGGAGCTGGCTCTTTGAAAGAATTAACAAAATTGATAAACTCCTAGCCAGATTTATCAAAAAGAAAAACAAAAGGACCCAAATAAAATAGAATCATGAATGAAAGAGGAGAGATCACAACCAACACCACAGAAATACAAACAATAAGAGAATATTATGAGCAATTATATATTCTACACACATACACACCACTCATATACACACATATACCACACCTACACACACCTACACACCACCATACACAACACAAATACCACAGATATACACCACACCCACACCAATTCATACCACACGTACACCACCCACACACACCATATCTGCCACACACACACAAATCGCACACACATTCCACACACACAATTCACATATACCACACAGAAAAACATTGCATGCACAGGCCAAACACACACTACACATACACAGCATATAAATCTCACATAACCTCCCCCACACACAATACACAGTACCAGTCACATATTAGAGATATACCTCCCACATCCCACAAATGTATGACAGAAACACTACACATATACCACAAATACACTATATACACACCACACATACAAGATGTATATTACACAAACATGCATAACATACACAGAAGAGATACACAACACAGACACCACACACTAACCACACACACAGCACAAATAACATACACAAACACACATACCACACATGTCACAAAACATGCACACATATACCACAAACACAAACCATGCATACACTACACACATGACACACAAACTAAACACAACACAAATAGCACACATACACTGCACAGCATACACATCACACACAATAACCAGACATAAAATACACACATACCACACAATCACCACATATAATGCATAGACATCTCACATACACCATACATATGACAAGTATATATTACTTACATATACCACTCCCTCAATACACACAAACACATAAGCTACACACTCACCTACACTACACATAATATATATACCACACATACACATCACACACACACACACTTCAATAAAACCACATATACACCACACAAAAAACACTTTCAACAAACACCAACCACACATACCAAACACATACCATACATATCACATACACACCACATATACCCCAAAAACACCACAAATAACCATACACACACAGCACATATATACCACACACCAAAGATGCATCATAAACACACCACACAATACCAAACACACAACACACAAAGAACACACTTGTAACAGACTTATACCACACATACAACTCATGTATGTCACACACAACAAATGTACACCACACACACCTATGTATACACCACAATTTCACCACACTCACACATGTCACACACTGCACATAAATCACACCTACTCCACACATGCACAACACATATACTACACATCACACACATTAGCACACATATACCACACACACACACACAAACTTCACAGGCATCGAAAAAATCTACAGATACAGCACACGTTTTTCCCATAAACACCACAAACATACCAAACACAGATACTCCACATTCACACCACAAGCACACCATACATACAAAACATATACACCACACATTAACCATGCATATACCACACACACCACTTATACATCAAACACACATTATACATACCACATATACCACATACACCACACATACACTACAAAATGTGCACATATATGCCAAAAACACAAACCACACATATACATCAGAAGACACACAAACCAAACATGCTACTCACAGCACACATATGCCATATGCACAATTCATATGACACATACCACACAGGTACCACACACAAACTACAGAAAAAATGCACATACAACAATAAGCCACACGTGCATCATAATTACACCACGAACACACCACACATATATAAAACCACATGCCAAAATATACTACACATCCTACATATACAACACACTTCAACCACAATTAAACACACCACACACATCACACATACACCACACATATACCTCACACACACCACATACACACCACATATGTCACATACACAAACCACACAAACACAAACACCATAAACTACAGATGCAGCACACATTTCACACATACACCACACACAAAGCAGACAGAAAAACACGCTACACATGCCATACACACACTATATATACACAACACCTACACTACATGAGACACACATATGCCACACATGTACAAAACACATCACACACACCTCATATACCATATAAGCCCACTACACATAAGCTATAAAACTTACAGATATATACCACCATCACATTCAGATACATGACACATATACCACACACACCACACAGACACCACACAGATACCATAGACAGAAACTCCTCACACACATCATACACACTGTACACATACCACAACACACACTACACATACACTGCACACATCACAGACACACCACACACATACACACATATACACATACACAGAGAGATAACCCAAATTAACCATACACACAGAACATTTATACCACATAAAACACACTGCCTGTATACCACTCATACCACAAAGACACTACACAACCCACACATACACAACTTAAAGACCATACATATGCTGCGCAACTCAACACACATATTATACACACATCACACATAAAACACAGAAACACAACATGCAGATCACACATATACAACACACACCGCACATACACTACACATACACCACATATACACAACATATATACTCTTACAGTGCATTTAAACCATATATGAATGTCACTTATACTACACAGACACTATATACATGCCAAACACACACAACACATTATACAAACCAAAAATACATACCACACATACAACACACATGTACCACTCAAATCCTGCACATATAAAACACAAGACCCATACATGTATATCACTAACAGCACACATACATGACACATACCACGCTCACTTCACACAACATAACACATACACCATGCATATATTACCTACATATACACCACACAAACAAAACTCATCCGCCACATGGTAACCACACATTCACAACACACTACCAACATACTATGCACACCACACATGCACAAGCACTAACCACACATATAACACATATGCATCAAACTCCACACCCACACATCACATAAACAACACACATACTTTACATACACCACACAGAAACACACATACACCTCACATACACACTGAACATACAGCACACACACAAAACATACACAACACACACGTAATAAATATACCACCAAAACACACAACATGGATACCCTGCAGACACCACACATATAACACTTGTCCAAACACCACATGTATACCAAAGGAAAGCAACACACATACACACCATACATAAACCCTATACATCCCACACATACCGCACACACATACATACAAAACATTCAACACACACTGCACACATACAACACAGAGAAAACCCACAAACCCCACACAGGCAGCACACTCAGAGCACACATTCACCAGACATATCACACACTCACCATATACACACTATATGTAACAAACTATGCCACACAAATGCATACTAATCTCAGATATACCAACACAAACTAAACATACAACACATAGACATCAAACATACACTGTACACACACCACACATATGCCAAAACACAGCACAGATACAAAACACAAAACTACCACGCACAACATGCAACTACCACAAACACACACCACAGATAACACAAACTAACACAACTATCAAACATGCAGCACATACAACCACACATACAACATACTCATCACACATTTAACACATGCACACCACACACAACTCACATATCACAAGCCACAGTTGCCACACTAGTGCCACATACACACTCATACCACACATATACCATATACATCATACATACATTACACACATACCACATATACAATACTCATTCACCTTGTTTATACCACAAAAATATCCAACATAGATCACACATGCACCACACACTCATACTTCCTCACACAAAATGACCACACACAACACATACAGCACACATATACGAAAAAACCAACATATTCATACCACAGACACTCCACAAAAGTACCAGAGGCACCAAACATACACCACACATACAACACATATACACAATACACACACCAACATACTCTACAAACATGCCACACACATACCACACACAAACACATCACATACACCGTGCACATACATAGTGCACACACTATACATATATACATGAACATCACACATATTTGCACCAAATCACCACACATATACCACACAGGACAGATACACCACACACACACCATATATCACACAAATACCACACCAACACAACACACACACCACATGCACCACATACACATTTATTATTATTATTATCATTATTCTGCACACACGCATCACTTTTACACCACGTACACACCACACATTTATTCCACACACAAACAACACACATACAACACATGTATACTAACCATACACACCACACATATACAATACACATGCACTGAATATACATCATGTACACACAATACGTGTACCACACATACACTACATATGCAACAAACACAATGATAATTCACACATATACCACATACATACATGTCACACAAACACCACACATACACTGTTGCGACCAGCACAACAAACACCAAGATCAGGGTCCTGAGGGTAGGGGGATGTAAGAAAAAAAGAAGAGAAAGTTTGGGAACAGGAGGATCCCCTGGGCTGATGGCCCAAGTGACGACTTTATTGTTGCTGTACACAATCTTTTATAATATAAGACTCTTATGGATCAGGTCATTCTAAGAATAAACAGGTTTCACATAATCACTGCCAGCCAAAACATTTAGTTCTGTGTACCTTGTGAACTTTCTGAACGGGTCACAAGACCTTGTTGATAGATTGCTAGCAAAACACAGTTCCCATGTTTGTTTCTATCTGACTCGGGGTAGAAAAAGGGAGGTAGCATTACTGCCAACACCTGCAGACCACAGGCTTCAGGAATTAACTTTCTCAGCCTTGACAAGGCTTTCGTATGCCCTTGAAAGTGGGGGAATGGGAGGGGGAACCACCGGGTTGGCTAAGTCAACAGGGAACGTTTCTCGACCCGGTCTCAGCCTGGCGCCGGGGCCTGGCCTCCCACATGAATGGGAGGGGGAACCGCCGGGTTGGCTGAGTCAACAGGGAACATTGCTCGACCCGGTCTCAGCCTGGCACTGGGGCCTGGCCCCCCACATGTCCCCCCATTGTTTGTAATTGCAACATGTGCATCCTGGCTTGGTATGTGGTAAAGGCAGTAAGACCCCATCTCCAGAAATAACACAGCAAGACAAGTATAACAGATATTATGGAAACAATTCCAATAAAGATCCAAAAGGAATGCTGAAGAATATTAAATGGATTAAACCCATTAAGTTGGTGCAGTATGGTTTCAGCGAGATCTCCAGGGTCAGGGAAACTGAGTGAGCTACTTGCAACAGCATTTATCTCTTCTTGTAGCTGTAAGAGGTCTAGGCTAGTGTTAGCATCATGCCAAACCCCTTGTAAATGACGATGCACTTGTCCCCATGTCACATTGGTATACTCTAAAGGGGTAACACAGATATGCTTATATGCATCATGACAAATTAAAGAAAGTCTGGTACGCAAAACAGCAAACTGATCACCAAGATACATCAATGCTTCTTGTAGTGCCTCTAATTGGGCTTCCAATTTACGGTCTATTCATTCTTGGAGTGGCAAACACCTTGGATACATTATGAGCCAATTCATTTACATGGGATGCCGTTTGGGCACTTTCATGTAAGGATATTACAGATACAGTTGCAGAGGCAATTACAGTCACTGCTGCTATGAGTCCAGCAATTAAGAGTCCAAGAAACTGTCTGGTCTTGTGCAGCCGTTCACAAGCAGGACAAGTCAGCTGGTATAACTGATGACCATCTTCTTTCACTGGAGTAATGGTTCCATCTCCAACAATCAGATAGTAGGGTGGAGGAACACAGGCATGCAATTGCAGGACTGGAGAAAGATAATAATCTGGAAAACTAAAGCTGTCATTAGTATATATTTTATAAAGAATCAGAAGGTAAATGAAATTTAATTTGACCTGTAAAATTATCCAAGGCAAGTTGCCATTCGATGGACTGGGCAAAAGCAGCGTCCACCAGCTTCTGTGTCAGAAAGGCACATGCAATAAATTCTGGATCGTGTCCAAAGAGCTGAACAGCTCGGGATCTTCCTCTAATGATGAGAAGACAAACCATAGATAGCAAAGGATTAATGACATGCAGAGAGTGTAAGGCTAAATGTAGCCATTCAAGTGGGCCATGAGATTGCCACAGAATTGCAAAGGGGATGACCTGAGGTTTTAATATTATTAGATACAAAGGCTGAGAAGGGTCAATTCTAGTGATTTGGGCCTGCTGAATGGCCTGTTCTATATGTCTTATAGCTTCTTTAGCTTCTTGAGTGAGACTTCGCGGGGATGCCGGAGAACTATCTCCTTTTAGAATATTAAACAAAGGCAGTAATTGTTCTGTGGTGACCCCTAATGTATTTCTAATCCAGTTTATATCTCCTAATAATTTCTGAAAATCATTTACAGTAGTCAAATGTCCGGTTCTAATTGATACTTTCTGAGGTCGGACAGTTGATTTGGAGATGAGATACCCTAGGTATTCAAAAGGTGCTTCCCTTTGAGCTTTCTCAGGGGCAACAATCAAATTATATGCTTTAAGGCATCTTTGAAGAGAAATAAAAGCCTCCTGTAATAATTCCTCAGTTTCAGCAGCCAAAAGTAAGTCATCCATATAATGGATACAATATACATGGGGAAAACTCTGTCTAAAAGGGGCGATTGCTCTGGCCACAAATTCTTGACATAAAGTCGGACTGTTAGCCATGCCTTGCGGTAAGACCTTCCACTGATACCGCTTAGCAGGTTCCTGTAAGTTAGTGGAAGGCAGGGAGAATGCAAAATGTTCTCCGTCGCCAGGGGCCAACGGAATGGTAAAAAAACAATCTTTTAAGTCCAAAACTAGTAATTGATATTGTAAAGGAATGGCTGATGGGGAAGGGAGTCCGGGTTGCAAAGCCCCCATGGGCTTCATGACAGCATTAATTGCTCTCAAATCTTGCAGCAACCTCCATTTATTTGACTTTTTTCTAATCACAAAGATTGGGGTGTTCCAGGGACTGGTGGAGGGAACTAAATGACCTAATTGCAGTTGTTCCTCTATGAGGTGAGCAGCAGCCTCCCTCTTAACAGTAGGTAAGGGCCATTGGTTAACCCACACTGGAGTGGAAGTCATCCACTGGAGAGGCATAGCGTGGGGAATTTCCAATGGCCCTAGGAAAAACCCAATCCGAAATGGTCTCTTTTAGGCTTGGGGACATACGGCTCAGGATTCCCCTGCAACTCCTTCCCTAAGCCTTTCCCCTCAATATAGCCCATTTCCTTCATAAGGTGCATAGCAAGATTAGTCTGTTTTTGAATCGGGACTGCCTTAGTCTCCAGAGTCAAATTCATTGCAGTTAATATGTCCCTGCCCCAGAGATTAAGATCTATATTCAAAACAAAAGGCTGAAAAGTTCCAGTCATACCATCAGGGAGTCTCCAATGTAAATAATCAGAGCTTTGCAATGGAGCAGAGGCATAACCAACACCTTTAATTGGAATATTAGTCACTTGAGTAGGCCATGTGACAGGCCAATTTTTTTGAGCAATAACTGAGACATCTGCACCTGTATCCACTAGTCCCTCAAAAGGGACTCCTTGGATATGCAATGTAAGCATGGGCTTTTCTACAGAGATCACTTTAGCCCAATAAAGATCTGTGGAGCCGAACCCCTGATTTCCCTGATAAGGTTTAACAGCCTTATTATTGGAGGATATCCGGGGTATCAAGATCAATTGTGATATGGGAGTCTTGGGCTCAAGCACCAAAGTTCCCATAGTTAAGCTGGCTAAAATTTTTATTTCTCCAGTGTAATCTTCATCAATAACTCCAGGATAGATCATCAATCCCTTAAGAGTCCAGCTGGATCTTCCCAATAATAACCCCCAAGTATTCCTGGGTAGAGGCCCCCATATCCCTGTGGGGATGGCTTTAGGGGGCTGACCTCCTTCTAGGCAAACGGACTGAGCTGGGGTAAGATCTAGTACTGCACTGGCGGGGGTACCGCAGTGTAGTTGGCTAATACCTGGGAGGTCTCCAGTGTTGGACACAATGGGTAGGAAGGTGCCTGTGGGAACATTGCCGCAATTGTTTGAGGGGCCTGTGGCTGGCCCCGCTTTCAGTTTCCCTGAAGAGGTTTGCCATTACAATCAGTTTTAGAGTGGCATTCATTGACCCAGTGATACCCCCGTCTACATCTGGGACAAATAATTGCCGGCTTATTATTAATGTTAGGGCCACTTGGCAAACCGGGGTAGTTGGAATTATTTCTTTACTATGACATTGGGCCTTCATATGGCCCTTTTGGCCACATTTGAAACACACTATTCCACTTAACTTCCTTGAATTAGTTTTTACGTTTTTACCCTGAAGCTGGGCATGCACCTGTAAGGGGTCCATTCCCTTTAAGGCGGCTGCCAAGGTAATGCCCTGAATATAAGATGGTCCAATCTCAGCACATAGCCTGATATAATCCTCCAAGGTACCCTGATTTTTCCAAGGACGAATGGCTGCCTGACATGCAAAATTAGCATTTTCATAAGCCAGTTGTTTTACAATAATGGTACCTGCCTCCCCATCAGTAACGATATGACTGACTGCAGTCAAAAGGCGCCCAACGAAATCCTGGTACTTCTCATCTGGCCCTTGCCTAATTTTAGACAATTCCTCAGTTCTGCCCCCTGTGGAGGGGAGTTTTTTCCAAGCTGTAATGGCACAGGTATTAATTTGATTATACGCAACTTCAGGATAATTCAGCTGGAGGCCCACATCATAATATTGTCCTGTACCTGTGAGCATGTTGAAATCCACTGGTATGTTAGTTCTTTTATTATACATAGCCTGTTTTTCAGCATTCTCTGCAAATTCTGCTTTCCACAAGAGGTTATCTCACACACTCAAACAAGCCTGAGCAATGGCTTTCCAATCTCCTGGGCATAATGCCTCCCTGCTCAAATTATCAAGCATAGACAGGGTAAAGGGAGGTGTTGGACCATACTGGGCTTTAGAGGATTTCAAATCTTTCAGCAATTTAAAACTTAGGGCGGAGTACACTCTCTGTCCCCCCTGCTGAATAACAGGGTAAGCGTGGAAAGCAGAGGTGTCTTCCCCATACTGTGTTGCTTGATACAGAGTCTGCTGCAAAGGAGTAGTTCCCATAATGGGGTAAGGTTCACTGGGCTGTTGATTCTGAGTAATAGGGAGAGCCAGCCGAGGTGAGCCTCTATCTGATGCCTGAAAAGAAGGTTGTTTTAAAGGTACCTTCTGGACCAGAGGGGCCAAGAAGGCAGGCTTCCTCTGGTCTTCCAAATACGGCCCATCATCTCCCTGATTCCCAAAAGGAGAGTCATCATTATTTTCTGGATCTTGCACAGATAACTGTTCTAGGAGGGGGAGAGGAGGTAAAGGTGAAGGCACCCGTGACTGTCCTGAAAGGGCATTGAAAGTAGTTTCTTGAGGGAGAGGGGCATCTGAAGTCACTAAGGGTTGGGCTACTTCCGAGCTAAGAGAAACTATTTCTATAGAATCCTGCGGACCAAGGACCTCCTTAATACAGGTCCAAGTAGACCACAAAGTCCCTGGAACTGCAGCTCCACGAATCTTCATTTGATTTTTAAATTCCTGACCAACTCGCTGCCAATCCTTTAAATCAACTGTACCCCCGTCTGGAAACCATGGGCAATTATGCACTATGTCAAAAAATTCCCTAAGGGCTGACTGAGAAACCTTAATTCCCTTCTCCTTCATAAGAGCCTGCAAGGCAGTTACAAAATATCCCTGTTCCATAGACTGTTTCTGTCCCATAGTTTTACTCCCGTCGTCTGTGCTGCTGGCACAGTTCCCCTACCTGAATTAGACGCCGTGCGGTCCGCTTTCGCTTTCCTCCTTGTTGTCTCAGGTCCCTGTTCGGGCGCCACTTGTTGTGACCGGTGCAACAAACACTGAGATCAGGGTCCTGAGGGTAGGGGGATGTAAGAAAAAAAGAGAGAAGAGAAAGTTTGGGAACAGGAAGGTCCCCTGGGCCGATGGCCCAAGTGACGACTTTATTGTTGCTGTACACAATCTTTTATAATATAAGACTCTTATGTATCAGGTCATTCTAAGAATAAACAGGTTTCACATGATCACTGCCAGCCAAAACATTTAGTTCTGTGTACCTTGTGAACTTTCTGAACGGGTCACAAGACCTTGTTGATAGATTGCTAGCAAAACACAGTTCCCATGTTTGTTTCTATCTGACTCGGGGTAGAAAAAGGGAGGTAGCATTACTGCCAACACCTGCAGACCACAGGCTTCAGGAATTAACTTTCTCAGCCTTGACAAGGCTTTCGTATGCCCTTGAAAGTGGGGGAATGGGAGGGGGAACCACCGGGTTGGCTAAGTCAACAGGGAACGTTTCTCGACCCAGTCTCAGCCTGGCGCTGGGGCCCGGCCTCCCACATGAATGGGAGGGGGAACCGCCGGGTTGGCTGAGTCAACAGGGGACATTGCTCGACCTGGTCTCAGCCTGGCACCGGGGCCCGGCCCCCCACAATACACCACACAACACATGCCACACAAATGCCACACAAATGCAGTATACAAGGAGCACACACACACCACAAACATACCACAAACAACACATACACTATACATACAGCATGTATATACATGCTGTATACATACAACATAACAACATATATATATATACTTATGCCACACAATAATCACACAATACACAATAATTATACCACATACACACCATTTACACCACATAGACATCACACATATACTTCACACACCAAACACATCGCATATGCATCACATAGAAAACACATATATTATTACATGCATACACACTCCACATACACTCAAAGACCACACATATACCAAACATACATGCTGCTCATACACTACACATACATCACATACATGACACACATAATACACTCACCACATGTATCCATGCATATGCCACACATACATTTCACACACCCTAAATACAGCACACTTATACACCATACACATATATACCACAAACACACACCACACATATACCACACAATAACCACATATTTATAATATTCATACCCACAACACATGCAACATACTCATACACATCACGTCTACGTCACACACACAGACAAACCACAAATACACCACAAACATGATAAACCTACTCCACACACTCCACAGATATACCACACACTCAACATACCTACAATACACACCCCATACATATACTACACATACACACATACCACACATACCACATATACCACACACACATCATATATATATATATATATATATATATATATATATATATATATATATGGGTGTATACATCCATATCCATATATATATATATCACACATTACCACTCATTCCAAACACAAACACACACGCCACATACACATTAAACACAGACCACACATATATTACAAACACTCCAAACATACACCATGCTTCACAAACATATACCACAAACACACACCCACACCACACAAGAACCATACATATACCACAACACACAAATACACAACATACATACAACATACATACAACACACAAAATCGTACATACCACACACCCAGGAGATAAGTACACCACACGTTCCATACATATACCACACATACCTACCACACACAACATAAGCAGACAACACATACATTTCACCCACACAACTCATACACCACCCAAACCAAACGTATAACATTCATAGACTACACATATACTACACACACACAGCACATATCTATGACACATACACCACACAACCACCACACATGTAATAGCAACCCACAGCACACATCACAACCCATACTCAAGACATACACCACACACACACATAATAAACACAACACATACACCACACACACCACAGAGAATCCACACACACGGAACAAAAGTATCACATACAAACACACATACCACAGATATAGGAAACATCATCACACATACACCATGCTCATGTACACAAGCCCTACACACAATATACATACACTAAACATAGATCATAGGTATACCACACACAACAGATATATACCACACACTACACATACACTTCACAATAACCACACATATACACACACACAAACTACACATATACTACAAAACAGACTGCCATAAAAATAGCCCCTACACACACACACACACATATGTGGGGAATAAGCTTAGGAATTCCCTGAACTGATGGGTTAACAAGGCATAAAGAAATAAAAAGCCATAGGATGTACACACCCAAGTTTGGATAGACAAGATTAGGTAAATAAGATTGGGTAAATGAGGCAAAGGCTCCCAGAATAGGTAAAGTGGGGCAAAGGTCCTAGTATAAGACAAAGGTATAGGAATAGGGAATCTCAGGATGAAAACATCCAAGATGAGGTAAACAAGATTAGGTATTCAGGTTGGAAATACCCCCCAACTTAGTACAATAGCAGAAAGCTGCTTTCACAGGAAGGAAGCACCAAATTAGGTAAACCAGTAAATAGGGCTATAGACTGCTATAGGACGTCCCAGAGCAGAGCTAATTAGCAAAAGAAAGGTGTCTTATTGTGAGAGGTAGCATGCTCTGTCTTTCTTGTCCCCTAGACCAGTTTAGGTAAACAGGGTTGGTGCCTCACATCTGCTGTAAACAGCCTTCTGCCCAGTGCCAGGATTTTGTTTTGCATTGATCCAAACCCCTAACACCGCATATCTTTAAAACTCCCTTTCCCTCACACCCTGAGTTATGTTCACAATTTCATTGTCTCTTTGTGCATGCCCATCACCACATTTGTGAGCCTTCTGATCCTAATAAAAATAGAACAAGGACGCTTACTCAGGGCTCTTGTCTTCTCCTGGACCTTAGCCTCTCTTGCGTTTTTAATCCTGCATCCTGCTTTCTTTCTGAACAAGAGAGAACTCCAGACCCAGAGTCTACTATATGCACGCATGTGTGCGTGCACACACACACACACACACACACACTACCTATTTCACAGACATATACACCACAGAAACCACTCAAACACTACACATATACCACATTCACACACATGATACATTTACCAAATACACTACTCATACATGACACATGCAACACACACACACTGCATATGTACCACACACACATGCCATAAACAAAATACATATAACATGCACACCCAAGCAAACTATACACCACACACAAACCATATACAAACACACTTTCACCACACAGACACCACACATCACACATAAAATACATATTTCAGACACACACCACACACACAAAGGCATGAAACACATACACCATACATACCACATGTACCACAATGTCACTAAACACACATTACACATATACCACACACATAACTCAAAGTCACCAATCCTTACCACGCATTTATGACACACTACATATAACTTGTACACACCACACGTATGCCATACACAGAACATACAAACCACACATAGCACACATATACCACACAAACATAGACACACTTTCACCACACACAAACTACACATATACCAAATACCATACATACATCACATATATACCACATATGTTACTAACATGCACCACACACAACACACAAAAAATACATAAACCACACACTCACCACACACCATACACACAAGACACACAAGACTTAAAAAACACACAAACATCACACATGCATCACACACACAACATATATACCTCACACAAAACACACATATCACTTCCAAAGAGTTAAGCATATAGCAATTTTCATTTTCTTCTACACACAGGTTTGCAAATACATATAACTTTTTAAAATAGAAGTGAAACATTTATCGAGTACATATTTATTTGGCATCAGCAATTCAAGTTCTCAAGAAAAGGATGAATTGTACTCTCACAAAACAGAACAAAATGATTTTCCATTTCCAGGTCTCCAAACACTTGTAACTTAATGAAAACTTATGTCTATTAAAGGATGCATTATACATAGTGTAGTTTCAAAGATTAAGTATATGGACTTTCCCATATGCTTCTCAACATTACTAACACTTACACCTTAATGAAAGGAATGGTACTTGAACAATGGTTTATACACAGTGTAGTGTCAATGAGTGAAGCATATGTTTGCAAACATTTATGACTTAATAAAAGATGTTACATGAAAGAAGGTATATACACAGTGTAGTTTCAGAGACTTAAGCATAGATTTATTCCCATATAATTCTACACATACATTTACAAACGCTTGTATCTTAATGAAAGGATATGTTACTTTAAGGATGGTTACAGAGTCTAGTTTCAATGAGTGAAGGATATGACTATTCCCAAATGCTTCTATATATAATGTCACAAACACGTAATTTAATAAAAGTAAATATTACTTGAAGGAAGTATTATATGCAGTGTAGTTTCAATGAATTAAGCATACAGCTATTCCCATATACTTGTACCCATATATTGCTTATATCTTAATTAAAGAAGATGTTACCTGGAAAACTGTTCATACACCATTTAGTTTCAATGAGTTAAGAATGCAGCTTTTGGGATGCCTGGGTAGCTCAGTCGGTTGAGCATCTGACTTTGGCCCAGGTCATGATCCTGGGCTTTGTGGGTTCAAGCCCCATGTTGGACTCTGGGCTGACAGCTCAGAGCCTGGAGCTTACTTCAGATTCTGTGTCTCCCTCTCCCTTTGCCCCTCCCCCACTCTGTCTCGCTGTTTCCCCAAAATAAATAAACATTAAAAAAAAAAAAGAATGCAGCTTTTGCCATAGGCTGCTACACATAAGTTTCCAAACACTTGTCTCTTAAGGAAAGATGTTAATTTTAAGAAGGTTAATGCACAGTGTATATTCAGTGAGTTAAGCATACAGTTAATTCCATTTGGTTTACACAGAAGTTTACAAACACTTTTAATAAAAGTGGGTATTACTTGAAAGATGGACTATACAAATATAATTTCAATGAGATAAACACAGGGCTATTCCCAAATATCCTTTTCAAACATACCTTTGCAAACACAAATATCTTAATGAAAGAAAATGTTACTTGAAGAAAGGTTATAAACAGTGTAGGTTTAATAAGTTAAGCATACAGCTAGTCATATATACTTCCACACATTCTTTCACACATTCTTTCACAAATACATATATTAATGAAATAACATGTTACTTAAAATAAGGATTATACACCATGTTCTCTCAATGAGTTAAGCATCAGGCTATTTTCATTTGCCTTTACACACAAGTTTACATATGCTTATATCATAAGGAAAGAAGATGTTACTTTTAAGAAGGTTTATACACAGTGTAAGTTCAAATGAGTTAAGCAGAGTACTATACCTAAATGCTTTTATACATACATACCTTAAACACTTGTATCTTAAAAATTTTTTTTAATGTTTATTTATTTTTGAGAGTGAGAGAGAGACTGAGTGTGAGAGAGGGAGGGGCAGAGATAGGGGGAGACACAGAATCCAAAGCAGACTCCAGGTTCTGAGATGTCAGCACAGGGCCCAACACGGGGCTTGAATTCACGGACTGTGAGATCATGACCTGAGTTGAAGTCAGATGCTTACCTGACACTGAGCCACCCAGGCACCCCCATTTGTATCTTAATGAAAGAAAATTTACTTGAACAACGGTTTACACACAGTGTAGTATAATTGAGCTAAGCATGTGGCTGTTCCCACATGCCCCTTCACATATGTTTAAAAACATAATTTAATGGAAGATTTTAGTTGAAGGGCATATTATACACATTGAAGTTTCAATGAGGCGAACATATGGGTATGCCCATAGCTTCTACCTATAGGTTTCCAGACACCTGTATCTTTATGAAAGCAGATGCTAGTTGAAGGATGAAATATATACAGTGTAGTTTTAAAAAGCATATGGCTATTCCCATACGCTTCTACATATGTTTGCAAACACTTCTATCAAAAAGATATTACTGGAATGGAGGTTTATACACAGTGTAGTTTCACTGAGATAAGCACAGGGCTACTCCCATATGCTTCTGCATATACATTTATAAACATTTGTATCTTAATAAATGGAGAAGTCAGTTGAAAGATGGTTTACATACAATGCAGTTTCAAAGAGTTAATCATAGAGCCAATCCCATATGCTTCTACACATACATACAAGCACATATATCTTTTACTTTAATATGAAATTTATTGTCAAATTGGTTTCCATAAAACACCCAGTGCTCATCCCAACAGGTGCCCTCCTCAATACTCATCACCCACCCTCCCCTCCCTCCCACCCCCCATCAACCCTCATTGTTCTCAGTTTTTAAGAGTCTTTATTGTTTGGCTCCCTCCCTCTCTAACCTCTTTTTTTTTTTTTCCTTCCCCTCCCCATGGTCTTCTGTTAAGTTTCTCAGGATCCACATAAGAGTGAAAACATACAGTATCTGCCTTTCTCTGTATGACTTATTTCGCTTAGCATAACACTCTCCAGTTCCATACACGTTGCTACATATTTCTTTCTTTCTCATTGCCAAGTAGTATTCCATTGTGTATATAAACCACAATTTCTTTATCCATTCACCAGTTGATTGACATTTAGGCTCTTTCCATAATTTGGCTATTGTTGAAAGTGCTGCTATAAACATTGGGGTACAAGTGCCCCTATGTATCAGCACTCCTGTATCCCTTGGGTAAATTCCTAGCAGTGCTATTGCTGGGTTATAGTGTTGATCTATTTTTAATTTTGGGGGGAACCTCCACACTGTTTTCCAGAGCGGCTGCACCAGTTTGCATTCCCACCAACAGTGCAAGGGGGTTCCCATTTCTCCACATCCTCTCCAGCATCTATAGTCTCCTGAGTTGTTCATTTTAGCCACTCTGACTGGCGTGAGGTGATATCTGAGTATGGTTTTCATTTGTATTTCCCTGATGAGGAGTGACGTTGAGCATCTTTTCATGTGCCTGTTGGCCATCTGGATGTCTTCTTTAGAGAAGTGTCTGTTCATGTTTTCTGCCCATTTCTTCACTGGGTTATTTGTTTTTTGGGTGTGCAGTTTGGTGAGCTCTTTATAGATTTTGGATACTAGCCCTTTGTCCGATATGTCATTTGCAAATATCTTTTCCCATTCCGTTGGTTGCCTTTTAGTTTTGTTGATTGTTTCCTTTGCTGTGCAGAAGCTTTTTATCTTCATGAGGTCCCAATAGTTCATTTTGCTTTTAATTCCCTTGCCTTTGGGGATGTGTCAAGTAAGAAATTGCTGCGACTGAGGTCAGAGAGGTTTTTTCCTGCTTTCTCTTCTAGGGTTTTGATGGTTTCCTGTCTCACATTCAGGTCCTTTATCCATTTTGAGTTTATTTTTGTGAATGGTGTGAGAAAGTGGTCTAGTTTCATTCTTCTGGATGTTGCTGTCCAGTTCTCCCAGCACCATTTGTAAAAGAGACTGTCTTTTTTCCATTGGATATTCTTTCCTGCTTTGTCAAAGATTAGTTGGCCATACTTTTGTGGGTCCAATTTTGGAGTCTCTATTCTATTCCATTGGTCTATGTGTCTGTTTTTGTGCCAATGCCATGCTGTCTTGATGATTACAGCTTTGTAGTAGAGGCTAAAGTCTGGGATTGTGATGCCTCCTGCTTTGGTCTTCTTCTTCAAAATTACTTTGGCTATTCGGGGTCCTTTGTGGTTCCATATGAATTTTAGAATTGCTTGTTCTAGTTTCGAGAAGAATGCTGGTGCAATATTGATTGGGATTGCATTGAATGTGTAGATAGCTTTGGGTAGTATTGACATTTTTTAAAAAAATTTTTTTTAACATTTATTCATTTTTGAAAGGCAGAGAGAGACAGAGCGCAAATGGGGGAAGGGGCAGAGAGAGAGGGAGACACAGAATTGGAAGCAGGCTCCAGGCTCTGAGCTGTCAGCACAGAGCCCGACGCGGGGCTCGAACTCACGGACCGCGAGATCACGACCTGAGCCGAAGTTGGCCGCTTAACCGACTGAGCCACCCAGGCGCCCCGGGTACTTTTGACATTTTGACAATATTTATTCTTCCAATCCATGAGCAGGGAATGTCTTTCCATTTCTTTATATCTTCTTCAATTACCTTCATAAGCTTTGTATAGTTTTCAGCATACAGATCTTTTCCATCTTTGGTTAGATTTATTCCTAGGTATTTTATGCTTCTTGGTGCAATTGTGAATGGGATCAGTTTCTTTATTTGTCTTTCTGTTGCTTCATTGTTAGTGTGTAAGCATGCAACTGATTTCTGTACATTGATTTTGTATCCTGCAACTTTGCTGAATTCATGTGTCAGTTCTAGCAGACTTTTGGTGGAGTCTATCGGATTTTCCATGTATAATATCATGTCATCTACAAAAAGTGAAAGCTTGACTTCATCTTTGTCAATTTTGATGCCTTTGATTTCCTTTTGTTGTCTGATTGCTGATGCTAGAACTTCCAACACTATGTTAAACAACAGCGGTGAGAGTGGACATCCCTGTCATGCTCCTGATCTCGGGGGGAAGCTCTCAGTTTTTCCCCACTGAGGATGATATTAGCTGTGGGCTTTTCATAAATGGCTTTTGTGATGTTTAAGTATGTTCCTTCTATCCTGACTTTCTCAAGGGTTTTTTATTAAGAAAGGGTGCTGAATTTTGTCAAATGCTTTTTCTGCATCTACTGACAGTGTCATATGGCTTTTTTCTTTTCTTTTATTAATGTGATGTATCACGTTGATTGATTTGTGAACGTTGAACCAGCCCTGCAGCCCATGAATGAATTGTACTTGATCATGGTGAATAATTCTTTTTATATGCTGTTGAATTCGATTTGCTAGTATCTTATTGAGAATTTTTGCATCCATATTCATCAGGGATATTGGCCTGTAGTTCTCTTTTTTTACTGGGTCTCTGTCTGGTTTAGGAATCAAAGTAATGCTGGCTTCATAGAATGAGTCTGGATGTTTTCCTTCCCTTTCAATTTTTTTGGAAAAGCTTGAGAAGGATAGGTATTATCTCAGCTTTAAATGTCTGGTAGAATTCCCCAGGGAAGCCATCCGGTCCTGGACTCTTATTTGTTGGGAGATTTGTGATAACTGATTCAATTTCTTCGCTGGTTATGGGTCTGTTCAAGTTTTCTATTTCTTTCTATTTGAATTTTGGAAGTGGGTGGGTGCTTAGGAATTGTCAATTTCTTCCAGGTTGTTCAATTTGTTGGCATATAATTTTTTGTAGTATTCTCTGATAATTGCTTATATTTCTGAGGGATTGGTTGTAATAATTCCATTTTCATTCATGATTTTATCTATTTCGGTCATCTCCCTTTTCTTTTTGAGAAGCCTGGCTAGAGGTTTATCAATTTGGTTTATTTTTTCAAAAAACCAACTCTTGGTTTCATTGATCTGCTCTACAGTTTTTTTTTAGATTCTATACTGTTTATTTCTGCTCTGATCTTTATTATTTCTCTTCTTCTGTTGGGTTTAGGCTGTCTTTGCTGTTCTGCTTCTATTTCCTTTAGGTGTGCTGTTAGATTTTGTATTTGGGATTTTTCTTGTTTCTTGAGATAGGCCTGGATTGCAATGTATTTTCCTCTCAGGACTGACTTTGCTGCATCCCAAAGCGTTTGGATTGTTGTATTTTCATTTTCATTTGTTTCCATATATTTTTAAATTTCTTCTCTAATTGCCTGGTTGACCCATTCATTCTTTAGTAGGTTGTTCTTTAACCTCCATGCTTTTGGAGGTTTTCCAGACTTTTTCCTGTAGTTGATTTCAAGCTTCATAGCATTGTTGTCTGAAAGTGTGCATGGTATGATCTCAATTCTTGTATACTTATGAAGGGCTGTTTTGTGACCCAGTATGTGATCTATCTTGTAGAATGTTCCGTGTGCACTCGAGAAGAAAGTATATTCTGTTGCTTTGGGATGCAGAGTTCTAAATATATCTGTCAAGTCCATCTGATCCAATGTATCATTCAGGACCCCTGTTTCTTTATTGATCCTGTGTCTAGATGATCTATCCATTGTTATAAGTGGAGTATTAAAGTCCTCTGCAATTACCACATTATTATCAATAAGGTTGCTTATATTTGTGGTTGTTTTATATATTTGGGGCTTCCGTATTCGGTGTATAGACATTCATAATTGTTAGCTCTTTCTGATGGGTAGACCCTGTAATTATTATATAATGCCCTTCTTCATCTCTTGTTACAGCCTTTAATATAAAGTCTAGTTTGTCTGATATAAGTATGGCTACTCCAGCTTTCTTTTGACTTCCAGTGGCATGATAAATAGTTCTCCATCCCCTCACTCTCAATCTGAAGGTGTCCTCAGGTCTAAAATGAGTCTCTTGTCTTGTAGACAGCAAATAGATGGGTCTTGTTTTTTTATCCATTCTGATACCCTATGCCTTTTGGTTGGCGCATTTAGTCCATTTACATTCAGTGTTATTATAGAAAGATATGGGTTTAGAGTCATTGTGATGTCTGTAGGTTTCATGCTTGTAGTGATGTCTCTGGTACTTTGTGGTACTTGCAACATTTAACTCACAGAATCTCCCTTAGGATCTCCTGTAGGGCTGATTTAGTGGCAATGAATTCCTTCAGCTTTTGTTTGTTTGGGAAGACCTTTATCTCTCCTTCTATTCTGAATGACAGACTTGCTGGATAAAGGATTCTCGGCTGCATATTTTTTCTGTTCATCACATTGAAGATTTCCTGCCATTCCTTCCTTTCTGGCCTGCCAAGTTTCAGTAGAAAGGTCTGCCACTATCTTATGGGTCTCCCTTTATAAGTTAGAGCCTGTTTATCCCTAGCTGCTTTCAGAATTTTCTCTTATCCTTGTATTTTGCCAGTTTTACTATACATCGCGCAGAAGATAAATTCAAGTTACGTCTGAAAGAAGTTCTCTGTGCCTCTTGGATTTCAATGCCCTTTTCCTTTCCCAGATCAGGGAAGTTTTCAGCTATGATTTGTTCAAGTAAGCCTTTAGCCCCTTTCTCTCTCTTCTTCTTCCTCTTCTGGAATTCCTATGATACGGATATTGTTCCGTTTGATTGCATCACTTAGGTCTCTAATTCTCCCCTCATAGTCCTGGATTTTTTTTTATCTCTCTTTTTCTCAGATTCCTCTTTTTCCATAATTTTATCTTCTAATTTACCTATTCTCTTCTGCCTCTTCAATCCGTGCTATGGCCACCTCCATTTTATTTTGCCGCTCATTTATAGCATTTTTAAGCTCCTCATGACTATTTCTTAGTTCCTTGATTTCTGTAGCAATAGATTCTCTGCTTTTTTTCAAGCATTTTCATTCTGTTTTTTTCAAGCCTAGCGATTAATTTTATGACTATTATTCTAAATTCTTGTTCCATTATATTGTTTAAATCATTTTTGATCAATTCGTTAGCTGTCGCTACTTCCTGGAGTTTCTTTTGAAGAGAGTTCTTCCATTTCCTCATTTTGGGTAGTCCCTGGGGTGGCTCCAAACTGCAGGACACTTCCCCTGTGCTGTCTGGAGTAACTTGTGTTGGTGGATGGGGCCACAGTCAGACCCAATGTCTATCTCCAGCCCACCGCTGGGGCCACAGTCAGACTGGTGTGTACCTTATCTTCCCCTGTCCCAGGGGCAGGACTCACTGTGGATTGGTGTGGCCCCTGTCTGGGCTACTTGCACACTGCCAGGCTTGTGGTCCTGCTTTGATGGGATCTTGCATATTAGCTGGGGTGGATCCACAAGGTATATAGGGGCAGGAAGGGCAGGCTTAGCTTGCTTTGCTGACAGTGGTCCCCTGCAGGAGGGGCCCTGCAGCACCAGGAGGAAGGTAGACCCGTCGGAGGGATGGATCCACAGAAGCACGGTGTTGGGTGTTTGCATTGTGCAAGCAAGTTCGGTGAGGGGAACTGGTTGCCTTTGGGATTTTGACTGGGGGATGGAAGAGGGAGATGGCGCTTGCTAGCACCTTTGTTCCCCCTACCCCAAGCTGACTTCTGTCTTCTGGGGCTCACCAACTTTCCCTCCTGGTGTCCTCTCGCCCTCCTGCTCTCCAAGCAGAGCTGTTGACTTTTAACATTCCAGATGTTAAGTCCTGCTGGCTGTCAGAACTCACGTAGTCCAGCCCCTCCATTTTTGCAAGCCAGACTTCAGGGGCTCTGCCTTGTGGGAAGGGCTGCCCCTCCACCACCCCAGCTCCCTCCTGCCAGTCCGTGTAGCGCGCACCGCCTCTCTGCCCTTCCTACCCTCTTCTCTGGGCCTCTTGTCTACACTTGGCTCCGGAGTCTGTTCTGCTAGTCTTCTGGTGGCTTTCTGGTATTTAGGCAGATGTGGGTGGAATCTAAGTGATCAGCAGGACAAGGTGAGCCCAGAGTCCTCCTACGCCACCATCTTCCATCTCCAAACATATATACCTTAATGAAAGATTTTACTTAAAGGGCAATTTACACAGTTTCAGTGTATGAAGTATAGTGTAGTTTCAGTGAATGAAGTATACACCCATACCCACATGTTCGTACACATAAATTTACAAACACTTATGTTTAATGAAAGAAGATGTTGTTTGAAAAAACCCTTTGTACACAATGTAGTGTCAATGTGTTAATGTATGGTTTTTCCCATATGCTTCTATACATCACTTTACAAATACTTATACCTTAATGAAAGGAGATGTTGCTTGAAAGCTTATGCACAGTGTAGTTTCAAAGAGCGATCACAGGGTTCTATGCATGTTTTCAAACACATATCTTAATAAAAGAAGATGTTAATTGAAAGAAGGTTTATACACAGTATAGTTTCAATGAGTTAGGCATGTGTCTATTCCCATATGCTTATACCCATATGTCTCCAAAAACTTACATCCTAATGAAAGTGTTATTTGGAAAGCTGTTCATGTACACTGTATGTTCAGTGACTTAAGTATGCAGCTTTCCCATAGGGAGCGCCGTATAAGTTTCAAAGCACTTTTATCTTAATGAAAGAAGCTGTCACTTTTAAGAAGGTTTATACATAGTGTACTTTCAATGAGTGAAAATATGGTTTACATACAGAAATATTTCAATGAGATAAGCACAGGACTATACCCATTTGCTTATACACATACCTTTACAAAACATATACCTAAGTGAAAGAAGACATTACTTGAACAATGGTTTATACACAGGGTAGTGTCAATAGATGAAGAATACAGAGAGTCCCATGTGATTATAACATAGGATTACAAACATTTATACCTTAATGAAAGTTATTAATTGAGGATGCATTATATACAGTGTAGTTTCAATAGGTTAAGCATATGGCTACACTCATAGGATTCTACTCATAAGTTTCTAAAAACTTGTATATGGGAGCACCTGAATGGCTCAGTCAGTTAAGCGTCCAACTTTGGCTCAGGTCATGATCTCACTATTCATGAGTTTGAACCCCACATTGGGCTTTCTGCTGTCAGCACAGAGCCCGCTTCAGATCCTCTCCTACTTCTACTCTCTGCCCCTTTCCCACTCACGTGCTTTCTCTCTTTCAAAAATAATAAATAAAAAATTAAAAACTTGTATCTGAATAAAAGATGTAAAGTGAAGGACACATTATACACAGTGTAGTGACAATGAGTGAAGCATACTTCGAGTCATATATACATCGATACATACTTTTACAAACACATACGTAAATGAAGGAACATGTAACTTGAAATAATGTTTACACACTGTGTACTTTAATGAGTTAAGCATAGAGCTATTTTTTATTGTATTTTCAAGTTTTTGTTTAAATTCCAGTTAGCCAAAATATACTGTAATATTAATTTCAGGAGTAGAATTTACTGATGAATTTACATGTAACACCAAATGCTCATCACAACAAGTACTCTTCTTAATATCCATCACAAATTTGACCCATCCCCTCACTTACCTCTCCTCCAGCAACCTCAGTTCGTTCTCCATGGTTAAGAGTTGTTTTATGGTTGGTCTCTATTTTTTCCCATGTTCATATGTTTCATTTTGTAAATTCCACATATGAATGAAATCATATGGTATTTGTCTTTCTCCAACTGACTTATTTCACTTAGCAAACACTCTAGCTCCAAACAGGTCATTGCAAATGGCAAAATTTCATTCTTTTTTATGGCTGAATAATATTCCATGGTGTGTGTGTGTGTGTGTGTGTGTGTGTGTGTATGCCACATCTTTACCCATTTATCAGTCAATGTACATTTGGGTACTTTCCACAATTTGGCAATTGTTAATGCTGCTATAAGCCTACAGTTATTTCCATTTGCTTCTACACTCAAGTTTACATACACTTATATGAAAGAAGATGTTACTTGAAAAAAGGTTTATACATAATGTAAGTTTATTGAGTTAAGCACAAGTCTATTCAAATATGCTTCTACACATACCTTATGAAATACATAGATATGATACACATATCTAAATGAAAGAAGAAGTTAATTGAAAGATGGTTTACACATAGTGTAGTTTCAATGAGTTAGGCATATGACTATTCCCATATGCTTCCACACACAACTTTACAAACATTTATATCTTAATGAAAGAAGATATTACTTAAATGACAGTTTACATACCATATAGTTTCAGAGAATTCAGAATAGGGGTATTCCCATATGCTTCTACACATAACTTTACATACACTTCTATATTAATGAAAGGAGATGTTATTTGAATGACAGTTTATAGGTAGTGTAATTTCAATGAGTTAAGCATATAGCTATTCCAATATACTCATTTCCATGTATTTCCCAACACTTATATCTGAATGAAATATGTTAGTTGAAGGATGCATTATAACCAGTGTAGTTTCAGAGTTAAGCATATGTTTCCATATGCTTCCAAACACTTGTATCTGAATGAAAGCAGCTGTCTTCTAAAGGAGTCTTCATGCCCAGTGTAAATTGAGTTAAGCATATGGCTATTCCCATAAGCTTCCATGCACAACTTTATAAACACCTGTATCATAATGAAAGAAGAGGTTAGTTGAATGACAGTTTACAAACAGTGTAGTTTCAGAGTTCAGCATCGGGGTATTCCCATATGCTTCTGCACATAACTTTACATACACTTACATCTTAATGAAAGGATATGTTACTTAACGATGGTTTATACACAGTTTAGCTGCAATGAGTTAAGCATATAGCTATTCCTATGTACTTGTCACATGTTTCACAACACTTATATCTAAATGAAAGCAGATGCTAGTTGAAGGACTCAAAATACTCAGCATAGTGTCAAAGAGTTAAGCATATGGCTATTCTCATATGCTTCTTCCCATAATGCTACAAACACATATATATCTCACTAAAAGAAGATGTTACTTGAAAAATGCCTTATACACAGAAATTTCATGAATTAAGAAAAGTTCTATTCCTATATGCCTCTACATATACATTTACAAAATTTTTTTTGTAAATGAGAAAAGATATTATTTCGAGGATCCATTACATCCAGTGTAGTTTCATTGAGTTCAGTACAAAGTTATTCCAATATGCTACTATACATACACTTACAAACACTTGCAACTTAATGATAGAAGAGGGTAATTGAAAAATGCATTACAGGGACGCCTGGATGGCTCAGTCGGTTAAGCGGCCAACTTCAGCTCAGGTCATGATCTCGTGGTCCGTGAGTTCGAGTCCTGCATCAGGCTCTGTGCTGACAGCTCAGAGCCTGGAGCCTGTTTCAGATTCTGTGTCTCCCTCTCTCTGACCCTCCCCCATTCATGCTCTGTCTCTCTCTGTCTCAGAAATAAATAAACGTTAAACATTTTTTTTTAAAAGAAAAATGTATTACACACACAGTTTCAGAGTTAAGCACATGGCTATCCCCATATGCTTCTACAAGTACCTTTATAAACACATATATCTTGAAGACAACATGTTACTTAAATGACCGTTTATGCATGGTGTAGTGCCAAGGAGTTAAGCATATGACTCTTTCCATATGCTTGTACTCATATGTGTGCAAAAATGTATATCTCAATGAAAATAGATGTTACTTGGGATATAGTTCATTCCCACTGTAGGTTCAATGAATTATGCATGCAGCTTTTTCCATAGGCTGCTACACATTAAGTTTTCCCACACTTGTAGCTTAATGTCTTTGAATTTGATGTAAGAGAAGACTATGGTGTTTTAAGGGGTTCTGCTTCTCAGAATGAAGGCACCTCAGTCATCCAGGTCAGTGAGGCAAGCTGGCTCCCCTTCACCCTCCATAGCACAGCAGGCCAAGCATCAAGCACCCAGGGACTCAAGGCCCTCTTTACTTTGGTAGAGCAGAGCCTGACAGCTCTCACTGAGCACAGGAGCAGAGTGGGAAATTGTGGCCTAACCAGGTTTGCCAGCTGAGTGATGGCTCTGTGGAGCCTAAGGGAGAAAAAAAATACGTCACACAGAGCAAGGGAAAGGAAATGGGCACCAGGTGGGCCAAAGCTCGACATTTATGGTGGGAATGGTGATCCATTTGGAAAGATGGCTTTCTTCATTTGCCTCTTCCCAGAAGGAGGCCTGCTCTCTGCCCATATCTCTGGCCTGGCCTAAACACCACACAATCTCCGCCGGTCCCCTTCTAATCCCTGAGCTCTGAATGGCTGCATACCTCTGAAACCCAGCGAATTAATGAAGAAGTAGCCCTGTGGCAAGGTCTCTCCCTCAGTCACAAGTACTGGATCAGACTCCCACGTGGAAGACAGAGGATAGACTCTTGAGACACTGATTCTGAATGGGTTGCGGGAAGGTCCTTGTTTCTACAAGAGAGCAAAGATGTGTCAAGATGGATAAGGAGGTTCAGAGATCTTCAGAGCTTGGAAGGGGAATTCTATGGAGAAGGGAGTGCCTAACACCAACTCCTGGCAACCTGGCTGGCTGTGAGGAGAACAAGAAACAACAAAGGGCCTAGGCAAAAGTGCCCTCTAGGGTCTCCTTCTGGGAGCTCTGTCAGAAACAGGACTGGACTGCTTTCTTCCTTCAGAAGGACCTATAGAACCCTGGGACTTGGTTTGCTTTTGTTGATTTCCCCATAATTGGAGGTAATAAACAGTGACAGTGTGGTAGCTTGGGGGTTCCCGGTGCTGTGGCTCCAAAGTGTGCGGAGGGGCATTGGGGTGCCTCTTCAGTACAAAGCTCTTTCTGTGTTGACAAGCTTCTGGCGCTTACTCTTCCCGTGTGAACTGTCTGCTTTTCAGAAGGAAGGCATCTCAATCAGGCAGATCAAGGAGGTGAGCTGGTTCCCCTCCCCCCTGACCCTGGCTGCAAACAGCCAAGCACCAAGCTCAGGGATAGGAGGGCTATTCTCCTTTGCGATATCTGATGCTCATGGCTGGTACTGAGCATGGGACCTAGTGGGAAGCCGATACCTGTCCCTGGGTGCCTTCTTAGTGAATGCCAACTCCAAGGCTCCTAAGAGTGAATGAAGAGGCAGCCAGAAACAGAAACTAAGGGAGAGGATATGGCTGCATCCAGACCCTAAGGGCATTCAATGTTTCCATCAAATGTGAATGCAATCATGTGGAATGGAGATGTTTATCTTCATTTTCCCTAGGACCACCAAAGGCACCAGCTTCCTGCTAATATGTCTGGCCCAGCCTCCACACAAACAGATACTGATTGGACTCCTTCAAAAGCCCTAGTGCTCTGGATGTCCATGTAGCCTTGAAACCAAAAGGCCAGGGACCCTTTGTCTTCACCTGTCCCAAAGTCATAAGGGCAGGCCCCATTGGACATCTTCAGCCGGATATAGTACTCTGAAGGACTGGGTTTTTGTGGACCCAAAGATGAATCTTGATCGATGATAAAGCAAAATCATGAAAGTGGATGCACTGACGGCCAGAGTTCTTCATGTTCAGAAGAACCTGACCAGCACAATGAATTCGTAATGTGCCTTGGTCAGGAATCACAAGAATTTTGGGACCTTTGGCTACAGGATTTCTCCACAGGATGTCCTTTGGAGCCCTGTGAGCAAGAAGCCCACATTCTCCCTTAAGACATAGAGGGGGCTGGCACCTGGGTGGCTCAGTTGCTTGGGTAACCGATTTCGGCTCAGGTCCTGATCACGCAGTTTGTGGCTTCAAGGCCCATGTCGGGCTCTGTGCTGAATGCTTGCTCTGAGCCTGGAGCCTGCTTCGGATTTTGTGTCTCCTTCTCTCTCTGCCCCTCCCCTGCTTGTGCTTTCTTTCACTCTATGAAAAATAAATAAATGTACAAAAAGTTTTTAAAGAAGGAAATAGAGGGGAGCTTTGGCTTCTGGTGTGCGTCTGCCCATCATATTAGTAGAGAGGGGCAACAGTGGCTGTGACATATGAAGAATGTGCTTCCATGTGATGATGAAACGCCCAGAGTCTAAGAGACCCCCAAAAATGAACCACCAGAGTCCAGAGTCAAAGCTAAGCAGCAAGGGTCATTTATTGCAGGCTCGAACCTGGACCTCTGTGCCCCCGTTGCTGGTGACGCCAAGAGGCCCTGAGAGAGGTTTTTACACCCCTTTTATAGACAGGTACAAACAAGTCATGGGGAAATCAGGAATTTTCCACAGTTACAGAGCTGTGATTGGTTGGTGTTTAAAGTTGGACACTTAACAGTATTCGATTGGTTCCTGCCTTTAGGTCAGACCACAACCGGGGGTACGGGTATCACAATGATTGATCAGGAATACACGGATGTGCCAAGCAACAATGATTGATCAGGAGTACACGGATGTGCCAAGTAACAATGGTTGATCAAGAATATACGGATGTGCCAGGCAATAATGATTGATCAGGAATACATGGGCGCACCAAGCAATTGTACAGAAGCGGAACAAGCTCGTTAAGCTTGGTTAGGTTTCAGTTTCCCATAACTTAAGCTTTTAAGTTTCAATTTTCTCAGGCCTTTCAATGATCAGACTGTGGGAATGAGGCCTTGGTACTCTATTTATTCCAAAGCATTTTTGTGCACTGATCATGTCCAGGATCATGGTGCATCGCACAAACTGTTCTTTCGATTGAGGCTAGCTCCCTCCATTAGGGGCAAGGGTCCATGTGGCTACCCATTTGCATGATACTGTAGCATGACCACCAACAGCGGCTCAGGGACAGGGGGGCAGCTATCCTCTAGGAAATCACCTCTGGGAGGCCTGTATTGGGTCAGAAAAGGCTTGGAAACTCTCCCCTTAAACTGGGGACCTCGGTTGGTGTAGGTGACAGACAAAGGGTAGGGTAACTGTGTGTGAACTGAGACCAAGTTAGGCAAGCAGCAATGGAAGAGGAATGATTACAAGGTGAGTCAAAGCTGTGCATTCAAATGGGCACAGGGGAAACCGAGGAAAGAGACCATGACCTTCCCTTCCCCTTGTCCCACACAGAAAGCAGCATCCACCCCCAACCATGGGCTTTGACTACCCATGAGCATTCTCCCAGGGCACCTTCACACAACCTGGGTATGGGGAGGGCCACATCATTTTGAAACCAAATTGAGAAGGACCCAATGCAATACCTTTATCACCATCACAGGCACACCACCAAACCCCCAAGCTATATCCCCAAGGATATTACTCTGAGACACCATCCCACATTAGTGTCCATGCAAACCCTCTTTCATCCAAAAAGCTTAGGAGTGGCAACGGAGACACACTGCCAGAGTTTTCACCACACATGAGATTTGGAGAAAGTTGAGAATGAAGTACCCTGTGCAGTCTCCTCTCAACCAGGTTGTATCCATAATAAGAAAGTCCTGTGGGCCTAGGCCAAGGGGGCCCTCTGAAGACTACACCTGGGAGCCCAGTCAGCAAGAAACCTGCCTTCTTTCTTTAGAAAGCAGTGATTTCTGGCTTGGTCTATCCATGCTATTTTTCCCATCAGTTGAGGGAGGCAGCAGTGTTTGAGCTGCAGCTATTGGGTTCTGAGGGCTCTTGCTCAAGAATATGCTACAAGGACTTGGTTCCCTCATTCCTGGCAAGGGGTCTTGCAATGCTGACCCCCTCCTCATTCTTACTGCCCATGTGCAAACTGTGTGCTTCTCAAAATGAAGGCACCTCAGTCATCCAGGTCAATGAGGCAAGATGGCTCGCCTTTACCCTCCATAGCACAGCAGGCCAAGCACCACGTATGCATGGACCAAAGGCCTTCTTTCCTTTGGTAGAGCAGATCCTGATAGCTCTAACTGAGCACAGGAGCAGAGTGGGAGACTGTGGCCTAGGCAGGGTGCCAGCTGAGTTGGTGATGACTCCAAAGCTCCTAGGGGGAGAAAACAAAATACATTTTCAGACACACAGCAAGGGAGAAGAAATGGGTGCCAGGTGGGCTAAAACTCGACATGTCTAGTGGGAATGGGGATTCACTTGGACAGAAGATGGCTTGCTTCATTTGCCCTCGGCCCAGAAGGAGGCCAGCACCCTGCCAAAATCTCGGGCCCAGCTTATACACCAAACATCCTCTGCTGGACCCCTTCAAATTCCCTCAGCCTCAGAATGGCCTCGTATTTGTGAAACCAAATGAATTTTGATGAAGGAGCCCTGTGACAAAATCTCACCCCCAGTCACAAGAACTGCACCACACTCCCAGGTGGAAGGCAGAGAATAGGACTCTTAAGACACTGATTCTGAATGGATTGCGGGAAGAACCATGTTTCTACAAGAGATCAAAGATGTGTCAAGATGAATAAGGAGGGCCAGAGTTCTTCAGAGCTTGGAAGATGAATTCAATGGAGATGGGAATGCCCAGGCCCTGTTCCTGGCAACCAGGCTCTAAGAAGAAGAACACCAGAGGGCTTAGGCAAAAACACCCTCTAGAGTCTCCATCTGGGAGCCCTGTCATCACCAGGCATGCCTTCTTCCTTCAGAAGGACCTAGAGAGCCCTGGGACTTGGTCAGCTTTTGTTGCATTCTGCACCATTGAATGGAGTAAGCAGTGATAGTGCTCTAGCTGGGAGTGCCCCCAGCTGTGGCCCCAAAGTGTGGAGAGGGGGGGCATTGGTACCCTCCTCCTGTAAAGGGCTCTTTCTCTGCTGACCAGCTTCTGGAGCCTACTGCTCTTGTGTGAACTGTCTGCTTTGCAGAAGGAAGACACCTCACCCAGGCAGAGCAAGGAGGAGATCTGGCTCCACTCCCCCCACTCCTTGCTACACAGCCAACCACCAAGCTCACGGATATGAGGAGTATTCTCCTTTGGGATATCCCATGCTGATGGCTATAACTGAGCACAGGATGGAATGGAAAACCGATGCCCATCCCTGGCAGCCTACTGAGTGCCAGCTCCATGGCTCCTAAGGGTGAATCAAGAGGCAGTTAGAAACACAGGGAGTCAGAGGAGATGGCTGCAGTCAGGACCAAAGGGCATTCAATATTTGCATCCAATGGAAATGCGATCAATGTGGAATGGAGATGTTTATCTTCATTTCCCCGAGGCCCAGCAAGGGAGCCAGCTTCTGGCCTATATGTCTGCCTGAGGCTCCCCATGCACAGCACTCAACTGGGCCCCTTCTGATGCCCTAGGGCTCTGGATGTCCATGTAGTCCTGAAACCACGAGGCCAGGGACTCTGACTCCACCTGTTCCACAGTCACAAGGGCTGGTCCCCATTGGACATCTGCAGCCAGATATAGTACTCTAAAAGACAGAGTTTTTATGGACCCCAAGACGAACCTGGATGGATGATAAAGCAATTTTCTGAAATGGGATACACCCAGGGCCAGTGTTCTTCATGTTTAGAGGAACATGTCTAACACAATGTATTCACAATCTGGCTAGCACAGGAACCAAAAGAACTTTTGGGGTCCTTGGCTATGTGAATGTTCCAAAGGATGCCCTTTGGAGCCCTGTGAGCAAGAGGCCCACATTCTCCCCTAAGTAATAGAGTAGAACTTTGAATTCTGGTGGGTTTCAGCCCATCATATTGGTAGAGAGGGTCAACAGTGGCTCTGCGATATGAAGGATGTGCTTCCATGTGATGGTCAAGAGATGGGAATGAACCTTGGTGCACTATTTATTCAAAAGACTTTTTGTGAACTGATCATGTCATGGATCATGGTGTATTTTCAGAGGCTGTCTGTTCTTCCAAATGAGGGTGGCTCCATTCATTAGGGGCAGGGGGTCCACGTGGCTCCCATTCCTATGATACTGTTGCCTGCCCAGCACCAGTGGAGCAGGGATATGGGGGGGGGGGGTAGCTGTCCTCTGGGACCTCAGACTCTGAGAGCCCTGCATTGGGTTAGGAATGCCTTGGAAACTCACAAACCAGGGATCTCGGTTGGTGTAGGGGACAGACACAGTGTGTCACACTGTAATTTTAGGCACCTAATGCCAGGCCATTTCCTGGTGCTTCTACACAGGGTTTAAGAATACTTTTGACTACATATCCCCAAGAAGTTTTTTAAAGTCCTCTTGCAGCAAAGGGTACTTTTTAGCAGTAAAGCACAAGTGTTGGCACAGAGAGGTGGTGAGGATAATGTTACTCTATATGTCTACAAGGGACAAGAATGTCACTTGAAGCACAGTAATGCCTTGGGCACTTCAGCACGAGGCCTTTCCCTATGGCTAATATAGAATGATTTTTAAAGTTTTTATTTAACTTCCAGTTAGGTAACATACAGTGGAATAATATTTTCAGGTGTAGAATTCAGTTGTTTCACCCTTCCACACAACCCCTGGTGCACATCACAAAGTGTACTCTTTCATTTCCATCTCTTATATAACCCAATCCCCACACCCATCTCTCCTCTGGTAACTATCAGTTTGCTCTCCAGAGTTAAGAGTATGTTTCTTGTTTTGTGACTCTCTTGTTTCCACCAGGATTATTTATTTGTTTTGTTTCTTACATTCCACAAAGCAGTGAAATCATACGGTATAAGCCTTTCTCTGATGGACTTATTTCACTTAGCATAATATTCTTGAGCTCCATCCAAATCATTGCAAAGGAAAATTTCATTCTCTTTCATGGCTGCGTAATATACCATTGTATATGTATATACCACATCTCCATTCAATCTGCGGCCAACGGACATTTGAGCACTTTCCATAATTGGCTATTTTTCATTGTGCTGCTAAAAACACTGGGGTGCCTGTATCCCTTTGAATTCTTATTTTTGTATCCTTTGGGTAAATACCTCATAGGACAATTGCTGGATCATAGGGCAACTCTAAGTTCTCAAGGGTAGACAATTTTTTTAATTAATTTATTTGAGAGGGAGAGAGTGAGAGATGGGGAGGAGCAGAGAGAGACGGAGAGAGTCCTAAGTGCACTCCATGCTGCCAGTGCAGAGCCCAACAATGGCTCAGTCCCATGACTGTGAGACCCTGACTTGGAGTGGGTATCAAGAGTCAGTTGCCTAACTGACCATGCCACCCAGGTGCCCCAGGGCAGTCCTGCTCTTAACATTTGATGAAACTTTGTACTGTTTTCCAGAGTGGCTGCACCAGTTTGCATTCCCACCTACAGTATCAGAGGGTTTCCTTTTCTCCCCCTCCTTGCCAACACCAGCTGTTTCTCTTGTGAAATTTAGCCCTTCTGTCAGACATGTGGTAATATCTCATGGTAGTATTGATTTGTATTTCCCTGAGGATGAGCAATGACGAGCCTCTTTTCATGTGTCTTTGGGGAAAGGTTCACCTTGCATGTTCCCCTGTGTGTTCCTCTCCCTCTCCTTCTTTCCTCAATGAGGCCTCCCTCTCCTCTGCAGCACCCTTGATATATTTCTCCCCCAACCCCCGCTCTCTTGTACTTCCTACCTTCCTGGTTGTGGCTTCTTCTCTCCCTGTAGCTGTGGACTTGGTTATGTCAGCCTTCAGGTTGCTTTCTGGGGTATTTAGAATTATTTGCTAGTGATCTATCTATGTTCAAGGGATGAGACTACACGGCTGGCATGCTAGCTCTCCCAACCAGCACTAATAATGTTTCCACAAACTGCCAATGAGATGTATGTGAAAGTCTACAGGAAAGACACTTGAGCAGTGTCATTTCAGGCAGTAAGCCACAAAGCGTGGGTGGCATTTGGTGGGTGTGTTGAGGGGTACATGTGTGCTGTTGGTGGTATACATTGGGAGTGGATGGGGTTGAGTGCATGATTCCATTCTGTATGGATGGCACGTATGTTGTATATGTGGTTTGTGCCTGCGTATTGCATTTGTGTGGTGAGTGTGGTGTGCGTATAGTGTGTTGGTGGTTTGTAGGTGGTGTATGTGGCTTTCTGTGTGCTGTAAGTGTGGTATATGTGTTGTGATTATACTATATATGTCATGCGTGTATGCTCCACATATAATGGATGTTCCTGTGTGGTCTTTGTATAGCATGTGTGTTTTGTATGTGGTGCATTTGTGGTTTTTGTGATGTGGCATACCTCTGGAGTTTGTGTAATATAAGTGTGGTGTGTGTGGTGTGGGTGGTGTCTGTATGTCATATATGTATGGATTCTCATGGTGTGTTTATTGTATATGTGGTATCTGTGTAGTATAAGTACGTTGTGTGTGGTATATGTTTAGTATATATGTGGTGTATGTATGGAGTGTGTTTGTGTAGTATATGTGTGCAGGGTGTGTATGTGTGTGTGTGCTATGTGTATTACGTTTAGTAAAGAGTATGTGGGAGACATCTGTGTGATGTGTATGTGTTGTGTATGTGGTGAAAGGGAGAGGTGTTTGTGTGATATTCATGTGTCATGCAAGGTATATGTACAGTGTGTTCATTGTAGGAGTGGTGTAGATGTGTGGTGTCTGTGTAGTTTATGTGTAGAGGAGGTGGCATCTGTCTTCTGTATATGTGGTGTATGTGTGGTATATGAGAAGTGGTTTGCTTGGAAATTGTGTGCTGTAAATATGTTGAGTGTGGTAATACTGTGGGAGGGTTATAATTGTGGGTGTGTGGGCCATGTGTGATCTGTGTTGGATATGTTTGTGGCATATGCGTGGTGTATATGTGGTGTGTGTAATGTATGTATGTGTACATGGTGTATGTGTGATGGAGGTGTGTATGTAGTATGTATATGGCTAATTCAGTGTGCAAGTGTGTTTTATGTGCAGGGTGTATGTGTATGCATGTTATAAGTGTCTTGAGTGTAACATACCTATGGTTGTGTGTGGTGTGTTTTCATAAATATTTTTTTGTGTGTTGTGTGTTCATGTATTGTGGTTTGTGTGATATATGTGTGGTGTTTGTGTGTAATTCGCGTGTTGTGTGGTTGCATGTTAGTTGAAAGATGGTTTCACAAAGTGCAATTTGACAGAGTTGAGTATATGGCACTTTCTGCATAGACCCTGCATGGGTTTTCAAAGACTTCTAACTCAGTGAAACAAGAAGTTAAAAGGTGGTTACCCTGAGTGTTATTTCACAGAGTCGAGTATATGGCACTTACCTTGCAGGCCTTGCATAGGTTTTCATATAGTTCTCCCTTAGTGAAACATGATATTAGTTGAAAGGTGCTTTCCCCACAGTACTCTCTCACAATGTCACTTTCCACGTCGTTCCCCGCAACGGATTTCAAACAATTCTAACCTAGTGATACAAGATGTTACTTGAAAGATGGTTTCCCCAAATTGCATCTGGACAGAGTGGAATGTTTGGCACTTTCCTCATAGGCTCGCAGAGGTTTTCAAATACTTCTAACTTACTGAAACAAAATGATACTTAAAGATGGTTTCTTCACAAGATTCTTTCACAGTGGGTGGTATATGTCACTTTGCCCATCGTTCCCCACCTAGGTTTTCAAATACTTCCAACTTAGTGAAACGAGATGTTAGTTAAAAGAGGTTTTTCCCACAGTGTTGTTTTACAGAGTTGAGTATACGGCACTTACCCTGTAGGCTCCACATAGTTTTGCAAACAGTTCTCAGTAAAATGAGATATTAGTTGAAAGATTGTTTCCCTACAGTGTTTTTTCACAGAATTGAGTCTACGTCACTTTCCGCATAGGCCCTGCATAGGTTTTCAAATAATTCTAACTTAGAGAAACCAGATGTGAGTTGAAAGATCATTTCACCACACTCTTTTCTCACAGAGTTCAGGTTATGGTACCTTCCTTGTAGGCCCCACATGGGTTTATTAACAATATTAGAAAACATTGAGAAACGAGCTGACAGTTGAAAGATGGTATCTCCACAGTATTTCCTAGAGTTAGGTATGTGGCACTTTCGGTGTAGTCCTGCAATGGTTTTCAAATACTTGTAACTTAGTGAAATGACATGTTAGCTGAAAGATAGTTTCCCTAAAGTGCTGCATGATAGTGTTGAGTATATGGAACTTTCCACATAGGCTCCTCATAGGTTTTCAAAGGCTTCTAACTTAGAGTGAAACCAGGTATTAGTCAAAAGACGGTTTCCCTACAGTGTTGTTTCACAGAGTTCAGTATATGGCACTATCTGCATAGGACCTACATAGATTTTCAAATACTTGTAAATGAAATAAGATGATAGTAGAAAGATTTCCCCAGAGTGTTTCATAGTTTTGAGTATGAGGCACGTTCGGTGTAGGTACTACATTTGTTTTCAAACATTTTTAACTTGGTGAAACAAGATATTAGTCGAAAGATGTTTCCCCCACAATTCTGCTTCACAGAGTTGAGGGCATACACTTTCCTTGTAGGACACACGTAAGCTTTCAATTTCTACTTAGTGAAACAAGGTGTTAATTGAAAGGTGGTTACCCCACAGTGCAGTTTCACAGAGTTGAGTATATGGCCCCTTTCCGCCAAGGCCTGGCCTCTTCTAACTTAGAGGAACCACATGTGAGTTGAAAGATGGTTGCTCCTTAGTATGTTTTCTCACAATCGAGTATATGTCACTTTGGTCATCGTTGCCAGCAAAGGTTTTCCAACACTTCTAACATGGTGAAACAAGAAGTTAGTTGAAAGATGGTTCCCCAAACGCTGCTTGACAGACTTGACTCTACTGGTACTTCCCTCATAAGCCCCCACAGGTTTTCCAAAACTTCTTACTTAGTGAAAAAAGATGTTAGTTGAAAGATTGTTTCCCCACAGTGTTGTTGAGTTGAGTGTAAGGCACTTTCCACCTAGGCCCCACATGGGTTTTCAAACACTTCCAAGTTAGTGGGACCACATGTTCATGGAAAGATAGTTTTCCCAAAGTGCAGTGTGACAGAGGTAAGTATATGGCGCTTTCCACATAGGTCCCGCATAGGTTTTCAAACATTTCTAAATTAGAGATAGCAGATGTGAGTGGGAAGACGGTTTCTCCACAGTATGTTTTCATAGAGTAGAGAATATGTCACTTTCCTCATTGTTACTAGCAAAGGTTTTCCAACATTTCTGACATGGTGACACAAGATGTTAGTTGAAAGAGGGTTTCCCCATAGAGTCTCATCAGGCTGAGTATATGGCACTTTCCGTGTAGTCTCCGCATGGTTTTCAAATACTTCTAACTTAGTGAAACAACCTGTTAGGCAGAAGATGGTTTCCCCACAAGGTTGTGTCACAGAGTTGAGTATATGGCTCTTTCCACACAGACCCTGAATAGTTTTCAAACATTTTTAAATTAGTGAAACCAGTTGTTAGTGGAAAGATCGTTTCTCCACATTGTTGTTTCTCACAGTTGGGTATATGGCACTTATTGGTTAGACTTCTTCCAGGTTTTCAAACACTTCTAACGTAGAGACACCAGACGGTAGCTGAAAGGCAATTTCCCTACAGTATGGTTTCACAGAGTTGAGTATTGGGCACTATCCACATAAGCCCCGCATGTGTTTTCAAACACATGTAACTGAGTGAAACCAGATGTTAGGAGAAAGATTGCTCCCAACAACACACTTTCCCAGAGTTGAGTGTGTGACACTGTTGATGTAAGCTCTGCATGGTTTCCAAACACCTCTCACTTATGAATCAAGAGATTAGTTGGAAGATGGATTCCCCCCAGTGTTCTGTCACAGAGTTGAGTCTATGGAGCTTCCCTCATAGGACCCGCATAGTTTTCAAATAAATTTAACTTAGAGAAACCAGATGAAAGTTCGTTTCACCACACTCATTTCTCACAGAGCTGAATATATGGCATGTTCAGTGTAGACCTCGCTTAGGTTTTCATTTTTTTTTCAATATATGAAGTTTATTGTCAAATTGGTTTCCATACAACACCCAGTGCTCATCCCAAAAGGTGCCCTCTTCATTACTCCTCACCCACCCTCCCCTCCCTCCCACCCCCCATCAACCCTCAGTTTGTTCTCAGTTTTTAAGAGTCTTTTATGCTTTGGCTCTTTCCCACTCTAACCTCCCTTTTTTTTTTCCTTCCCCTCCCCCATGGGTTTCTGTTAAGTTTCCCAGGACCCACATAAGAGTGAAAACATATGGTATCTGTCTTTCTCTGTATGGCTTATTTCACTTAGCATAAAACTCTCCAGTTCCATCCATGTTGGTACAAAGGGCCATATTTCATTCTTTTTCATTGCCACGTAGTACTCCATTGTGTATATAAACCACAATTTCTTTATCCACAATTTCTTTATGGTTTATATCTTTTATATAAACCACAATATTCTTTGTCCATCAGTTGATGGACATTTAGGCTCTTTCCATAATTTGGCTATTGTTAAGAGTGCTGCTATAAACATTGGGGTACAGGTGCCCTATGCATCAGTACTCCTGTATCCCTTGGGTAAATTCCTAGCAGTGCTATTTCTGGGTCATAGGGTAGGTCTATTTTTAGTTTTTTGAGGAACCTCCACACTTTTCCAGAGCGGCTGTACCAATTTGCATTCCCACCAACAGTGCAAGAGGGTTCCCGTTTCTCCACATCCTCTCCAGCATCTATAGTCTCCTGAGTTGTTCATTTTAGCCACTCTGACTGGCGTGAGGTGGTATCTGAGTGTGGTTTTGATTTGTATTTCCCTGATGAGGAGCGACATTGAGCATCTTTTCACGTGCCTGTTGGCCATCTGGATGTCTTCTTTAGAGAAGTGTCTATTCATGTTTTCTGCCCATTTCTTCACTGGGTTATTTGTTTTTCAGGTGTGGAGTTTGGTGAGCTCTTTATAGATATTGGATACTAGCCCTTTGTCTGATATATCATTTGCAAATATCTTTTCCCATTCCGTTGGTTGCCTTTTAGTTTTGTTGATTGTTTCCTTTGCTGTGCAGAAGCTTTTTATCTTCATAAGGTCCCAGTAGTTCATTTTTGCTTTTAATTCCCTTGCCTTTGGGGATGTGTCAAGTAAGAAATTGCTGCGACTGAGGTCAGAGAGGTCTTTTCCTGCTTTCTCTTCTAGGGTTTTGATGGTTTCCTGTCTCACATTCAGGTCCTTTATCCATTTTGAGTTTATTTTTGTGAATGGTGTGAGAAAGTGGTCTAGTTTCAATCTTCTGCATGTTGCTGTCCAGTTCTCCCAGCACCATTTGTAAAAGAGACTGACTTTTTTCCATTGGGTATTCTTTCCTGCTTTGTCAAAAATTAGTTGGCCATACGTTTGTGGGTCTAGTTCTGGGGTTTCTATTCTATTCCATTGGCCTATGTGTCTGTTTTTGTGCCAATGCCATGCTGTCTTGATGATTACAGCTTTGTAGTAGAGGCTAAAGTCTGGGATTGTGATGCCTCCTGCTTTGGTCTTCTTCTTCAAAATTACTTTGGCTATTCGGGGTCTTTTGTGGTTCCATATGAATTTTAGGATTGCTTGTTCTAGTTTTGAGAAGAATGCTGGTGCAATTTTGATTGGGATTGCATTGAATGTGTAGATAGCTTTGGGTAGTATTGACATTTTGACAATATTTATTCTTCCAATCCATTAGCACGGAATGTTTTTCCATTTCTTTATATCTTCTTCAATTTGCTTCATAAGCTTTCCATAGTTTTCAGCATACAGATCTTTCACATCTTTGGTTAGATTTATTCCTAGGTATTTTATGCTTCTTGGCGCAATTGTGAATGGGATCAGTTTCTTTATTTGTCTTTCTGTTGCTTCATTATTAGTGTATAAGAATGCAACTGATTTCTGTACATTGATTTTGTATCCTGCAACTTTGCTAAATTCATGTATCCGTTCTAGCAGACTTTGGGTGGAGTCTATCGGATTTTCCATGTATAATATCATGTCACCTGCAAAAAGTGAAAGCTTAACTTCATTTTTGCTAATTTTGATGCCTTTGATTTCCTTTTGTTGTCTGGTTGCTGATGCTAGAACTTCCAACACTAGGTAAAACAACAGTGGTGAGAGTGGACATCCCTGTCGTGTTCCTGATCTCACGGAAAAAGCTCTCAGTTTTTCCCCATTGAGGATGATGTTAGCTGTGGGCTTTTCATAAATGGCTTTTATGATCTTCAAGTATGTTCCTTCTATCCCAACTTTCTCGAGGGTTTTTATTAAGAAACATTGCTGAATTTTGTCAAATGCCCTTTCTGCATCAATTGACAGGATCATACGGTTCTTATCTTTTCTTTTATTAATGTGATGTATCACGTTGATTGATTTGCAAATGTTGAACCAGCCCTGCATCCCAGGAAGGAATCCCACTTGATCATGGTGAATAATTCTTTTTATATGCTGTTGATTTCGATTTGCTAGTATCTTATTGAGAATTTTTGCATCCATATTCATCAGGGATATTGGCCTGTAGTTGTCTTTTTTTACTGGGTCTCTGTCTGGTTTAGGAATCAAAGTAATACTAGCTTCGTAGAATGAGTCTGGAAGTTTTCCTTCCCTTTCTATTTTTTGGAATAGCTTGAGAAGGATAGGTATTATCTCTGCTTTAAACGTCTGGTAGAATTCCCCTGGGAAGCCATCTGGTCCTGGACTCTTATTTGTAGGGAGATTTTTGATGACTGATTCAATTTCTTCGCTGGTTATGGGTCTGTTCAAGCTTTCTATTTCCTCCTGATTGAGTTTTGGAAGCGTGTGGGTGTTTAGGAATTTGTCCATTTCTTCCAGGTTGTCCAGTTTTTTGGCATGTAATTTTTCATAGTATTCCCTGATAATTGCTTATATTTCTGAGGGATTGGTTGTAATAATTCCATTTTCATTCATGATTTTATCTATTTCGGTCATCTCCCTTTTCTTTTTGAGAAGCCTGGCTAGAGGTTTATCAATTTGGTTTATTTTTTTCAAAAAACCAACTCTTGGTTTCATTGATCTGCTCTACAGTTTTTTTAGTTTCTATATTGTTTATTTCTGCTCTGATCTTTACTATTTCTCTTCTGCTGGGTTTGGGGTGTCTTTGTTGTTCTTCTTCTAATTCCTTTAGGTGTGCTGTTAGATTTTGTATTTGGGATTTTCCTTGTTTCTTGAGATAGGCCTGGATTGTAATGTATTTTCCTCTCAGGACTGCCTTCGCTGCGTCCCAAAGAGTTTGGATTGTTGTATTTTCATTTTCATTTGTTTCCATATATTTTTAAGTTTCTTCTCTAATTGCCTGGTTGACCCATTCATTCTTTAGTAGGTTGTTCTTTAACCTCCATGCTTTTGGAGGTTTTCCAGACTTTTTCCTGTAGTTGATTTCAAGCTTCATAGCATTGTAGTCTGAAAGTATGCATGGTATGATTTCAATTCCTGTATACTTATGAAGGGCTGTTTTGTGACCCAGTATGTGATCTATCTTGGTGAATGTTCCATGTGCACTCGAGAAGAGTGTATATTCTGTTGCTTTGGGATGCAGAGTTCTAAATATATCTGTCAAGTCCATCTGATCCAATGTATCATTCAGGGCCCTTGTTTCTTTATTGACCGTGTGTCTAGATGATCTATCCATTTCTGTAAGTGGAGTGTTAAAGTCCCCTGCAATGACCACATTCTTATCAATAAGGTTGCTTATGCTTGTGAGTAATTGTTTTATATATTTGGGGGCTCCTGTATTCGGTGTATAGACATTCATAATTGTTAGCTCTTCCTGATGGGTAGACCCTGTAATTATTATATAATGCCCTTCTTCATCTCTTGTTACAGCCTTTAATATAAAGTCTAGTTTGTCTGATATAAGTATGGCTACTCCAGCTTTCTTTTGACTTCCAGTGGCATGATAAATAGTTCTCCATCCCCTCACTCTCAATCTGAAGGTGTCCTCAGGTCTAAAATGAGTCTCTTGTCTTGTAGACAGCAAATAGATGGGTCTTGTTTTTTTATCCATTCTGATACCCTATGCCTTTTGGTTGGCGCATTTAGTCCATTTACATTCAGTGTTATTATAGAAAGATATGGGTTTAGAGTCATTGTGATGTCTGTAGGTTTCATGCTTGTAGTGATGTCTCTGGTACTCTGTCTCACAGGATCCATCTTAGGATCTCTTGTAGGGCTGGTTTAGTGGTGACGAATTCCTTCAGCATTTTTTGTTTGGGAAGACCTTTATCTCTCCTTCTATTCTAAATGACAGACTTGCTGGATAAAGGATTCTTGGCTGCATATTTTTTCTGTTCATCACATTGAAGATCTCTTGCCATTCCTTTCTGGCCTGCCAAGTTTCAGTAGAGAGATCGGTCACGAGTCTTATAGGTCTCCCTTTATAAGTTAGAGCCTGTTTATCTCTAGCTGCTTTCAGAATTTTCTCCTTATCCTTGTATTTTGTCAGTTTCACTATGATATGTCATGCAGAAGATCGATTCAAGTTATGTCTGAAGGGAGTTCTCTGTGCCTCTTGGATTTCAATGCCTTTTTCCTTTCCCAGATCAGGGAAGTTCTCAGCTATTATTTCTTCAAGTACACCTTCAGCACCTTTCCCTCTCTCTTCCTTCTCTGGAATACCAATTATGCGTATATTATTTCTCTTTACTGCATCACTTAGTTCTCTAATTTTCCCCTCATACTCCTGGATTTTTTTTATCTCTCTTTTTCTCAGCTTCTTCTTTTTCCATAATTTTATCTTCTAGTTCACCTATTCTCTCCTTTGCCTCTTCAATCCAAGCCGTGGTTGTCTCCATTTTATTCTGCAGCTCATTGCTAGCATTTTTTAGCTCCTCCTGGCTGTTCCTTAGCCTCTTGATCTCTGTAGCAATAGATTCTCTGCTGTCCTTTATACTGTTTTCAAGCCCAGCGATTAATTTTATGACTATTATTCTAAATTCACTTTCTGTTATATTGTTTAAATCGTTTTTGATCAGTTCGTTAGCTGTTGTTATTTTCTGGACTTTTTTTGAGGGGAATTCTTCCATTTCGTCATTTTGGATAGTCCCTGGAGTGGTGCGGAACTGCGGGCACTTCCCCTGTGCTGTCTTGAATAACTTGTGTTGGTGGGCAGGGCCGCAGTCAGACCTGATGTCTGCCCCCAGCCCACCACTGGGGCCACAGTCAGACTGGTGTGTGCCTTCTCTTCCTCTCTCCTAGGGGCGGGTTTCACTGTGGGGTGGTGTGGCCCATCTGGGCTACTTGCACACTGCCAGACTTGTGGTGCTGGGGATCTGGTGTATTAGCTGGGGTGGATCGGCAAGGTGCATGGGGGCGGGAGGGGCAGGCTCAGCTCGCTTTTCGTTCAGGGATCCCCTTTGGGAGGGGCTCTGCAGCACCGGGAGGGATTCAGACCCCCCGGAGGGATGGATCCGCAGAAGCACAGCATTGGGTGTTTGCGCGGTGCAAGCAAGTTCCCTGGCAGGAACCGTTTCCCTTTGGGATTTTGGCTGGGGGATGGGTGAAGGAGATGGCACTGGCGAGCGCCTTTGTTCCCCACCAAGCTGAGCTCTGTCGTCCAGGGCTCAACAACTCTCCCTCCCGTTGTCCTCCAGCCCTCCCACTCTCTCAGCAGAGCTGCTAACTTATAACCTTCGAGATGTTAAGTCCCGCTTGCTGTCAGAACACACTCTGTCTGGCCCCTCCACTTTTGCAAGCCAGACTCGGGGCCTCTGCTTGACCGGTGGGCCGCACCTCCGCCCCCGCTTCCTCCCGCCAGTCCGTGTAGTGCGCATTGCTTCGCTGCCCTTCCTACCCTCTTCCATGGGCCTCTCCTCTGTGCTTGGCTCTGGAGACTCCATTCTGCTAGTCTTCTGGCGGTTTTCTGGGTTATTTAGGCAGGTGTAGGTGGAATCTAAGTGATCAGCAGGACGCGCGGCGAGCCCAGCATCCTCCTACACCGTCATCTTCCCAGGATCCCCTCGCATAGGTTTTCAAACATGTTTCACTTAGGGAAACCCTGGGGTAGTTGAATGACGGTTTCCCCACAGCATTGTTTCACAAAATTGAGTGTATAGTACTCTGCCCGTAGGCCTCTGCGCGTCTTTTCCAACACTTGTAACTCAGTGAAACCAGATGATAGGAAAAAGATGTTTCCTCCACAGTGTTGTTTCACAGAGTGGAGCCTATGGTGCCTTCTGTGTGGTACCCTCCTAGGATTTCAAACTCTTCTCGCTTAGTGAAACCAGGTGTTAATTGAAAGATAGTTGCCTCAGAGTGTTTTTTCAGAGTTGAGTATATGGCCCCTTCCACCTAGGCCCTAACTGGGTTTCAAACTCTTCTATATTTGTGAAATCAGATAGTAGTTCAAAGATGGTTTCACCGCCGTTGTTGTTTCACAGGGTTGAGCATATGGCACTTCCCTCAGAGTTCCCCGCATGAGTTTTTTTTTTTTTTAATTTTTTTTCAACGTTTATTTATTTTTGAGACAGAGAGAGACAGAGAGACAGAGCATGAACAGGGGAGGGGCCGAGAGAGAGGGAGACACAGAATCCAAAACAGGTTACAGGCTCTGAGCGGTCAGCACAGAGCCTGATGCGGGGCTCGAACTCACGGGCCGTGAGATCATGACCTGAGCCGAAGTCGGATGCTTAACCGACCGAGCCACCCAGGCGCCCTCCCGCATGAGTTTTAAAACACTACTAACTTAGCGAAACACAACGTTTGTTCAAAGATGGATTTCCCACGGTGTTGTTTGACTGAGCTGAGTCTATGGCACTATCCTCGTGGGCCCCGCAAGTTTTTTCAAACGAGTCTAACTTCACGAAATGAGATGTTAGTTGAAAGACGGTTTCCCCTAGTGTTGTTTCACAGAGCTGAGTATATGGAACTATGCTCATCGACCCCGCATGGTGTTTCAAACACTTCTAAGTGAAGTCAGATGTTAGTTGAAAAATGGTTTCCCCCACACTGGTGTTTCACAAAGTTGAGTATATGCCACTATCCCCATAGGTCCCACACGGGTTTTTAATCACTTCTAAGTTAGTGAAACCATTGTTTAGTCGAAAGTCTGTTTCCCCACAGCATTGTTTCACACAGTTGAGTGTATGGTACCATGCCGCAGGCCCCCGGGTGTTTTTTCATACACGTGTAACTTAGTGAAATCAGATGCGAGGAGAAAGAGTGTTTCCCCATAGTGTTGTTTCACAGAGGTGAGTGAGTACCTGGCACCTTTGGTGTAGGCCCCGCATGGTTTTTCAAACACTTCTCACATAGTGACCTAAGGTGTTAATTGAAGGACGGCTTCCCCAAAGTGTTGCTTGACAAGAGTTGAGTGTAAGATATTTTCATTGTAGGCTCCGCGTAGGTTTTCAAACACTTGTCACGAGTGAACCCAGATGATCTTTGAAAGATGGTTTCACCACAGTGCCTTTTTACACAATTGAGCCTATGTCACTTTCTGCATAGAACTTGCATAAGTTTTCAAACCCTTCTAAGTAAGTGGAATGAGAAGTTATCTGAAACATGGAATCCCCACAGCGTTGCTTCACAGATTGGACTCTATGGCACTTTCGAGGCAGACCCTGCATGGGTTTTCAAACACATCTCACTTTGTGTAGACGAGTTGTGAGTGGAAAGGTGGTTTCCCCACAGTGTCGGGTCCCAGAGCTGAGTATATGGAGCTTTTGTTGTAGCCTGTGGATGCTTTTCAAACACTTCTCATGTAGTGAAACACCATGTTGCTTGGCATATGGATTCCCCACAGTGTCCTATCACAGGGTTGACTACATGGTGCTTTCCTCGTAGTTCCCACGTAGTATTCCAGCAATTTTAACTTAGTGAAACCAGAAATTAGTTGAAAGATTGCTTCACCACTGTTGTTTTTTTTTTTTTTTTCTTTTTCCACAGAGGTCAGTATATGGCACTTTCCGTGTAGGCCCTGAATGGGTTGACGAACATTTCTAACATTGTGAAATGAGATGAGCTGTTAGTTGAAAGATGGGATTCCCACCGTACTTCCTAGAGTTAGGGAGATGGCACTTTCAGTATACGCCTGCAATGGATTTCAAATACTTGCAACTTAGGAACGCAAGGCCTTAGTTGAAAGATAGTTTCTCTAAAGTGCTGCCTGATACAGTTGAGGATATCAAACTTTCCACATAGGCTCCACATGGGTTTTCATCTGGTTGCTTCTTAGGGCAACCAGAACGTTATTTGAAAGAGGGTTTCCCCACAGTGTTTTCTTTCTTGGACTTGAGTAACATGGCACTCTCCGGTGTAGGCTTCGCTTAGGTTTTCAAACCCTTGTAACTATGTGCAATGAGAACTTAGTTGAGAGTGGGTTTTGCCACAGCATTGTTTCATTAAGTTGAGTGTGAGGCACTATCAATGTAGGCCCTGCGTGTGTTTTCAAACTCTTACGAGTTTGAAACAGTGGAACCAGATATTAGTTAGAAGATCGTTTCACCACACTGATACTCGCACAGTTGAGCAGATGGCACTTTGCGGTTAGGCCTCTCCTAGGATTTCAAACACTTCGAACTTAGAGACACCAGATGTGAGTTGAAAGACGGTTGCTCCACAGTATGTTTTCACAGAGTCAAGAATATGTCACTTTCCTCATCGTTCCTAGCAAAGTTTTTCAAAACCTTCTAACAGGGTGAAACAAGAGGTTAGTTGAAAGATGGGTTCCCCAAAATCTGCTTGACTGAGCCAGGTCATAAATGGCACTTTGCGCATAGGCCCCACATAGGTTTCAAACACTTCGAACTGAGAGAAACCACATGTGAGTTGAAAGAGGGTTGCTCCTCAGTATGGATTCTCACAATCGGGTATATGTCACTTTGGTCATCGTTGCCAGCAAAGTTTTTCCAACACTTCTAACATGGTGAAACAAGAGGTTAGTTGAAAGACGGTTCCCCAAATGCTGCTTTGACAGAGCTGACTGTATGGCACTTTCCTCATAAGGCCCCACAGGTTTTCCAAAACGTCTCATTTAGTGAAACAAGATGTTAGTTGAAAGATGGTTTCCCCACAGCGTTGTTTCACAAAGTTGAGTGTAAGACACTTCCTGCCTAGGTCCCACATGGGTTAGGGTTAGGACCCAGGAGGCTCCAGGAACTGAACCCACAACAGTGCAGTTGTCTCCCTGAAGGGCTGAGTTGAGTGCACAAGGGAGGGCGCCAGTCAGGTTTAGTCTTTGGGTTCCAAGGCCAGATGACAGTATGGGTCACTCTTCGGGTAGGCCTCAGGAATCCTCTTGTGCAGCTGCAGCCGCACTTTGGAAATGAAATGGTGATGGTCCACATTCCATGCCGAGTATTCCTGCACCGCATCTGGACTCCCTATCCATGCTGTTGTCAGAGTTTGGGATTGGGACCCCAAGGGCAGAGAGCCTTAGCTAGGGCTAGGGTTCGGTCCAGGGACGAAGCCAGGGCTTAAGCGACACCACTCTCATGAATTCCATGGATGGCTGAAGTGAGGGCACATGTGCGAGTACGGGTCTGGTAGAGTTAGTATGAGAGATAGGGTTAGGGTTAGGTTGAGGGTTATGGATAGGGTTATGGTTAGGTCCCAGGAGGCTCCAGGCACTGAACCCACAGCAGAGCAGTTGTTTCCCAAAGGGCTGAGTGGAGAACACAGGGAGGGTGCAGGACAGGATTAGGGTTAGGGTTAGAGGTTAGGGGTTAGGGTTAGGCTTAGGGTTAGGGTTAGTGGTTGGGGGTTAGGGTTAGGGTTAGGGTTAGGGTTAGGGTTAGTGTTAGGGTTACCTATGAGGCGCCTATAAGGTAAGTGACCTATAGTGAACAGTGTGAAAAAACACTCTGTGTAGAAATTCTTTGAAGTAAAGTCCAGTTTCTTTCAGTTACAAAGTGCTTGAGGATCTACGTGGGGAGTATCCGTAAGGTTTTGTGCAGTGCCCACATTGTAACTCAGAGCTTCAGTCACTACATTAGAAATGTTTGAGGAACCTTTGTTGGGAACGATGTGGATGTAGATCTATAGCATCGAGTTTGAAATAGTCCTGTGGAGATATCATCTTTCAACTGACATCTTGTTTCACCAACTTAGAAGTGTTTGGAGACCTATGGGTTTATCTTGGTCCTCTGAGGAATGTGTTCCTGAGTCAACTGTGTCCACCTGAACTTTAGAGAATCCATGTTTCGAATAGCATCTTGTATCACTAAATGTGATTGGTTTGAAATGCTGTGTGGGGCACGATGCGGTAGGTTACACTTAATTGACATTTTGAGAAGTACTATGGAGAACCCGTCATTCCACTAACATCTTGTTTCACTCATTGAGACCTGTTTGAAAATCTATGCGGAACCTGCAGGGTCGGTGCCATATTCTCAACCAGGGGAAAGAAGATTGTGGGTAAGCTAACTTTTGACTAACTTCTCTTCACTAAGTTACAGGTGTTGGACTATCTATGCGGGGGCCTATGCGGAAAGTGCCACGTACTCAACTCTGTCAAACTGCACTTTGGGGAAACCATCTTCCAACTGCTCTCTTGTATTACTAAGTTAGAAGTGTTCGAAAACCCTTGTGGGGAAGGATGTGTAAGGTGACATATACCAGCCACTGTGAAAGAGCATTTGGAGAAACCATGTTTCAACTAACATCACGCATGGCACAGTACACAAACACACAACAGACAAACACAAAACATTTATGAAGAATACACCGCATGCAGAGGGTTTCAAACATAGGTTTGAAAACCTAGGCGGAGCCTACACCAAAAGTACCGTACCCTCAACTCTGTCAAGAGCACTTTGGGGATGCCGCCCTTCGACTATGAACTTATTATCACTAAAGTAGGTGTGTTTGAAAAGCCTGCAGGGCCTACAAGGATAGTGCCACATACTCAACTCTGTGAAGCAACACTGTGGGGAAATGATCTTTCTTCTAGCATCTGGCTTCACTGAGTACCAAGTGCTTGAAAAGGCACCCGCAGGCCTAAGCTCATAGTACCATGCCCTCACTCAACTCTGTGAAACAACACGGTGGGAAAACCGTCTTTCAACAAAAAACTGGTTTCACCAAGTTACAAGTGTTTGCAAACCCATGTGGGGCCTATGAGGATAGTACGATATGCTTAACTCTGTGTGACAACACTATGGGGAGAAACTGTCTTCCAACCAACATCTGGTTTCACTTAGTTCGAAGTGTTTGAAAAACCATGCAGGGCCCATGGGGATAGTGCCATATGCTCAACTCTGTGAAACAAAGCTTGGGGACGGGGGGCGTCGCCGGGGGGTGGGGTGGGGGTGGGGGAAACATCTTGCAACTAACATCTTGTTTCACCAAGTTAAAACTGTTGGGAAGCAAATGCAGTTACCTACACCGGAAGTGCCTTATAATCAATACTATGAAACACTCCGGAGAAATCTTTCTACTCTCGTCTTATTTCATTAGCTTAGAAGTGTTTGTGAATCAATGCGGGAAACACTGCGGGAAATCCATCTTGGAACTAACATCGTGTTTCACTAAGTTTAGTTGTGTTTCCCAACCCATGCAGGGAAGAGTGAGGGAAGTGCCTTATACTCAACTCTGTGAAACACTAATGTGTCCAAACCCACTTTCAACTCAATTCTCATTGAGCATAGTTAGATGGGTTTGAAAACCTAAGCGGAGCCTGCACAGACAGTGCCATATACTCAACTCCACGAAACAACACAGTGGGGAAAGCATCTTTCAAACAATAGCTGGTGTTGCTAAGTTAGAAGCGTCTGGAAACGTATGCAGAGACTATGTGGCAAGTTCTATAGAGTCAACCTTATCGGGCAGCACATTAGGGAAACTGTATTTTGACTAACATCGCATTTCACTAAGTTACAAGAATTTGAAAAGCACCACAGGCCTACCCTAGACGTGCCATAGAGCTAGCTGTAGGGAATACTGTGGGGATCACCATCTTTCACTTACAGCTCATTTCCCAGTGTTAGGGATGTTAGTGAACCCAGGTGGGGCCTACACGGAAAGTGTCATCTGCTGAACTCTGTGAGAAAAGAGTTGTGGTAAAATGAATTTTCTACTGTCATCTGGGTTTCTCTAAGATAAAATGGTTGGGAAACTATGCGGGGCCTAGGAGGAAGGCCCCAGAGAGTCAACTCTGTGATAGAACACTGTGGGAATCCATCCCGCCACTAATCTCTTGCTTCACTAATTTCGAGGCGTTTGAAAACCATGCCACATATTCAACCCGGTGCAGCAACACTGTTGGGACACAATCTTTCTCCTAACATCTGGTTTCCCTCAGTGACAAGTGTTGGAAAACACATGCGGGGCCATAAACAGATCTCTGGGAAACAACACTGTGGGTGAAGCGCCTTTCCACTCCCATCTGGTTTCTCTAAGTGAGAACTGTTTGAAAACCTAAGAGAAGCCTAAGCTCTTAACAGCCATATATATCTACTCAACTGTCTGAGACAAGAGTGCGGTGAAACAATCTTTCAACTAACATCTGGTTTCACGAATTGAAAAGTGTTTGAAAACTATTTGGGGTCTATGCGGAACGTGCCATACTCTCATCTCTTGGTCACAAGACGGTGGGGAAACCCTCTTCCAACTGACCTGTGGTCTCACGAAGTTAAAAGTGTTTGAAAACCATGCTGGGGCTACAAAGAAAGTGCCATATACTCCACTCGGAGGAGACACTGTGGGCAAACCACCTTCCAACTGCCATCTTCTTTCACAAAGTTAGAAGTGTTTGAACACCCATGCAGGCTGGCGTCGAAAGTGCCATAGAGTCAAATCTGTGAAACATTACTGTGGTGAATCCACATTTCAACTAACTTCTCTTTTCACTTAGAAGTGTTTGAAAACCTATGAACATTGTACACAGAAAGTGCCCTGTGCTCAACTCTGTAAAACAACCCTGTGGTGAAACTGTCTTTCAAATAACATCTGGGCTCACTTTTTTGAAGTGTTTCAAAACCTATGGGGGCTTAGGTGGAAAGTGCCATATACTCAACTCTGTCAAGGAGCTTTTGGGGAAACCGTCCTCCAACTAACCTCTTGTTTCACCATGTTAGATAGAAGTGTTTGCAAAACTGTGCTAGGAACAATGAGGCAAGTGAAAAATATTCTCAACTCTGTGAAAACATCCTGTGGAGAAACCATCTTTCAACTCACATCTGGTTTCCCTAAGTGAGAAGTGTTTGAAAACCTATGTGGGGCCTTAGGTGAAAGTGCCATATACTCAACTCTGTGAAACCGCACTGTGATGAAACAGTCTTTCCACTAATAAATATCTAGTTTCACTACAGAGAACTATTTGCAACCATATGAGGCGCCTACAAGGTAAGTGGCCTATAGACAGCAGTGTGAGAGAAGACTCTGGGTAAACAGTCTTTGAACTAATGTCTAATTTCACTCTAGTAATGTCTAGTTACAAAGTGCTTGAAAATCTATGTGGGGATTATGCGTAAAGTTCCATATACTGCACGGAGTATATATGACTGAGTGGAGTGCACAAGGGAGGGTGCCGGTCAGGATTAGTCTTTGGGTTCCAAGGCCAGATGATGGTATGGGCCACTCTTTGGGTAGGCCTCAGGAATCCTCTCATGCAACTGCAGCTGCATTTTGGAAATGAAATGGTGATGGTCCACATTCCATGCCAAGTATTCCTAACCGCGTCTGGACCCCCTATGCGTGCTGTTGTCAGAGTTTGGAATTGGGACCCCAAGGGCAGAGAGCCTTAGCTAGGGCTAGGGTTCGGTCCAGGGACGAAGCCAGGGCTTAAGCAACACCACTCTCATGAATTCCATGGATGGCTGAAGTGAGGGCACATGTGCGAGTGTGGGTCTGGTGTAGAGTTAGTGTGAGAGATAGGGTTAGGGTTAGGTTAAGGGTTATGGATAGGGTTACGGTTAGGGTTACAGTTAGGTCCCTGGAGGCTCCAACATGAACCCACAGCAAAGAAGTTGTCTCCCTGAAGGGCTGAGTGGAGAACACAAGGGAGGGTGTTGGACAGGATTAGGGTTAGGGTTAGGGTTAGGGTTTGCCTTAGGGTTTGAGTTAGGGTTAGGTTAGGGTTTATGGTTAGGGTTAGGTCCCAGGAGGCTCAATGCGTTGAATCCACAATAGTTCAGTTTTCTCCCTGAAGGGCTGATTTGAGGACTTTAAGAGAGTGCCAGTTATTGTTAGGTTTTGCCTTTCTGGTCAGACATCTCTATTGTTCTGTGGTCAGGTAGGCCTCAGGAGTCCTCTCGTGGAGGTGTAGACGGTCTTTCAAAACAACATATTTATGTTCCAGTTTCTATGCTGTATGGTCTTGCACAGCTTTTGGAACCGAGGTGGGTGACGTTTTCATACTTTTGTATTGGGCCCTATGGGTATAGAGATAACTAGGATTAGATTTAGGTCCATGGATGTCGTCAGTGCTGAATTGTCTCCATTCTTTGATCTCCCTTGAGGGCTGATATGAAAGCCCATGCGATGGTTTAATTTAAGTGTAGGGTCATGTTTGGAGATAGGGTTAGTTTTTGGTTGAGGGTCCTGCTTAGGTTTAAGGTTGTTGTGAGTGTTAAATCCCAGGAGGCTCCAGACATTTAATCCACATAGGTGCAGTTGTCTTCCCGAAGGGGTATGTTGTGGGAACAAGGGTGGGTGTGAGTTAGGATTAATCTTTGGGTTCCAACGCAGACAACTGTATGAGCCACTGGTCGGGTAGGCATCAGGAATTCTCTCAGGCAGCTGCAGCCCGGCACTGAGAGGACATGGTGATGTGCCAGCTTCAATGCTGAGCTGTCTTTTACCTCTTCTGGACCCCAGTCTCGTGTTATTGTCACACTTTAATATTTGGTCCCAGTGGGGAAAGCGTCTTAGCTAAGTGTAGCGTTTGGTTCAGGGACATCGCCAGGGCTGAAGCGAATTCAGTCTCTTGCTTTCCCTCGAGGGCTGAAGTGAGGGCCCATGCAACGGTGTGGCTCAAGTGTAGGTTTAGGGTTAAAGATAGGGTTAAGTCTCGCTTGAGCATTCTGGTTAGGGTTAGGGATAAGGTTAGAGTCAGGTCCCAGGAGACTCCAGGAGCTGAACCCACAGCAGTTCAGTTGTCTCCCCAAAGGGCTGAGTTGAGAGCACCAGGGAGGGTGCCAGTTAGAATTAGTCTTTGCCTTCCCTGTTCAGACAACTGTATCGGGGTCTGGTCGGGTAGTCCTCAGGATCCTCTTGGGCAGCTGCAGTCGGGCCTGGGGAACGACATGGCCATGTTCCAGTTTTTATGCTGAGTGATCCTCCATCACTTCTGCACCCCAGGTGCATGGTGTTTTCAGACTTTGGTATTGGGTCCCCATCGGGTGAGAAGGTTAGATTTCAGAAGACTCCAGGCACTAAACCCGCATTAGTGCAGTTCTGTCCCCAAATGGTGAGTTGAGGGCACAGGGGAGGGTGCCAGTAAGGATTAGCCTTTGGGTTTTAACACCAGACAACTGTATGTGCCACTGGTTTGTTAGGCCTCAGGTATCATCTCGGGTAGGTGCAGTCAGGCCTTTGGAAGGACATGGTGATTTTCCAGGTTCTATGTCTAGTGATATGCACCGCGTCTGGTCTCCAGGCGTGTGGTGTTGTCATACTTTGGTTTGGGGTCCCCATGGGGAGAGAACCTTAGCTAGGGTTAGGTTTCGGTCCAGGGACGAAGTCAGTGACAAAGTGATTCCCGTCTAGTGATCTCCTTCGAGGGCTGAAGTGAGGCCCATGCGATGATGCGGGTCAAGTGTAGGGTTAGGGTTGGAGATAGGGTTAGGTTTTGTTGAGGGTTTTGGTTAGGGGTAGGGTTAGGGTTAGGGTTAGGTCCCAGGAAGCTACAGGTGTGAACCCACAGTACTGCAGTTGTCTCCCCAAAGGGCACAAGGGAGGGCGCAAGGGAGAGTGCTAGTCAGATTAGTACTGGGTTCCAAGGCCGGACAATTTTAGGGGCCTCTGTTCGGGTAGGCCTTAGGAGTCCTCTCAGGTAGGTGCAGCCCTCCTTGGAAACGACATGGTGATGTTCCAGGTTCTATGCCGAGTGATCCTGTGCTGCTTCTAGACCCAGGCGCCTGGTGTTTTCAGACTTTGGTATTGGGTCGCCTTGGGGAGAGAGCCTTAGCTAGGTTTGTGTTCGGTCCAGGGGCGTTGCCAGGGTGGAAGCAACTCTGGTCTCGTGATCTCCCTTGAGGGCTGAAGTGAGGGTCCATGCGTCGGGGCGGCTCAAGTGGAGGGTTAGGGTTCGAGATAGGATTAGGTTTCGGTTGAGGGTTCTGGTTCGGATTACGTTTAGGGTTAGGGTTAGAATAGGTCCCAGGAGGCTCCAGGCCTGAAGCACAGCAGTGCAGTTCTCTCCCCGAATGGCTGAGTTTAGTGCACAAGGGAAGGTGCTGGTCAGGATTAGTCTTTTGGTTACAAGGCCAGACAACTCTATGGGCCACTGGTGTAGTAGGCCTCAGGAATCCTATCTGGCAGCTGCAGCCAGGCCTTTGAAAGCACATGGGGACCTTTCAGGTTCTATGCCGAGTGATCCTGCACCGCTTCTGGAGCCCAGGCATGTGGTGTTGTCAGACTTTGGTATTGGTTCCCCATGGGGAGAGAGCTTTAGCTAGGGTTAAGGTTCTGTCCCTGGACATCACCAGGTCTGAAGCGACTCCAGTCTCATGATGTCCCTCCAGGAATGAAGTGAGAGCCCATGCGACGGTGATGGTCAAGTGTAGAGTTAGTTTTGAGATAGGATTAGGTTTCGCTTGAAGGTTCTGATTAGGCTTAGGTTTAGGGTTAGTGTTAGGACCCAGGATGCTCCAGACGCTGAACCCACAGCAGTGCAGTTGTCTTCCCGAAGGAATAAGGTGAGGGCATATGGTAGGGTGCTGGTCAGGATTAGTCTTGGGCTTCCAAGGCCACACAACTCTTTGGGCCACTGGTCAGTTAGGCCTCTGGAATCCTCCCGGGATGCCGCAACCGGGTCTCTGAAAGGACATGGTGTTTTTCCAGGTTCTATGCCGAGTGATCCTGCACCACTTCTGGACCCCAGGTGCGTGGTGTTGTCAGACTTTGGTTTTGGGTCCCCATGGGGAGAGAGCCTTAGCTAGGGTTAGGGTTCGGTCCAGGGACGTCGCCAGGGCTGAAGCGACTCCAGTCTCATTAACTCCCTGGAGGGCTGAAGTGAGGGCCCATGCGATGGTGTGGGTCAAGTGTAGGGTTAGGGTTACAGATAGGGTTAGGTGTAGGGTGAGGGTTATGTTTAAGGTTATGTTTAGGGTTAGGGTTAGGTCCCAGGAGTCTCCAGACACTGACCCCACAGCAGAGCAATTGTCTCCCCAAGGTCTGAGTGGAGTACACAAGGGAAGGTGCCCGTCAGGATTAGTTTTTGGGTTCCAAGGCCAGACAAATATATGGGCCACCCTTCGATTAGGCCTCAGAAGTCCTCTAGTGCAGCTGCCATAGCGCTTTGGAAATGACGTTGTGATGTTCCACGTTCCATGGCGAGTATTTTTGCACCGATTCTTGAACCCGTGTGCGTGCTGTTGTCAGACTTTGGAATGGGTCCCCATGGGGAGAGAGTCTTACCTAGGGTTAGGGTTCAGTCCAGGGACATTGCCAGGGCCAAAGCGACTCCAGTGTTGTGAATCCATGGAGGGTGACATGAGGGCACATCACGGCTGTGGGTCTGGTTTAGAGTTAGTGTGATAGATAGGGTCAGGTGTAGGGTGAGGGTTAGGGTTAGGGTTATGTCCCAGGAGTCTCCAGGTACTGACCCACAGCAGAGGAGTTGTCTCCCGAAGGTTTCAGTGGAGTACACAAGGAGGGTGCCGGTCAGGATTAGTCTTTGGTTCCATGGCCAGTCAAATGTTGGGCCACCCTTCTGGTGGGGCTCAGGATTCCCTCGTACAGCTGTCTCCCCAAGTTGCTCCCGAAGGCTGAGTGGAGTACACAACGGAAGTTTCTAGTAAGGATATGTCTTTGGGTTCAAAGTCCAGACAAGTGTATGGAACACTCTTCAGGTAGAACTCATAAATCCTCTGTTGTAGCTGCAGTCATGCTTTGGATATGACATGGTGATGTTCCATGGTATGTTGAGTATTTCTGCACCGATTCTGCAACCCATGTGTGTGCTGTTGTCAGGCTTTGGAATTGGGTCCCCATGGGGAGAGAGCCTTAGCTAGGGTTAGGGTTCGGTACAGGGACGTCGCCAGGGCCGAAGCGATACCATTCTCGTGAATTCCATGGAGGGCTGAAATGTGGGCAAATGGGCGGGTGTGGGTCTGGTTTAGAGTTAGTGTAGAGTTCGTGTTAGGTTTAGGTGTAGCGTTAGGGTTACGGTTCTGTTTATGGTTGAGATTAGTTCCCAGGAGTTTCTAGACCCTGAACTACAACAGTGCAGTTGTCTCCCCGAAGGGCTGACTGGAGTGCAGAAGGGAGGGTACTGGTCAGCATTAGTCTTTGTGTTCCACGGCCCCACACCTATATCCGCACTCTTCGGTAGGCCTCAGGAATCCTCCTGTGCATCTGAAGCCCTGCTTTGGAAATGACATGGTGATGTTCCACGCTTCACACAGAATTATCCTGCACCACTTCTCAACCCATTGTGCCTGCTCTTGTCAGACTGTGGAAATTCGGTCTCCATATGGAGAAAGCCTTAGCTACAGATAGGGTTTGGGCCAGGGAAATCTCCAGGGCCGAAGTGACACCAGTTCTGTGATCTCCCTGTATCGATGATATGAGGGCACATGCATTGTGAGTCAGGTGTAGGGTGATTGTTAAAGATGAGGTGAGGTTTAGGTTCACGTGTATACTGTGGGTCACTGTTAAGATTAGGGCTTGGTCACAGGAGGCTCCTGGCACTATACCCCCAGTAGGGCCATTGTCACCCCACAGGGCTGAGTAGAGGGGTCTAAGGAGGGTCCCAGTCAGGCTGAGTTTTGGGTGCCAGTGCCAGTCCTTGGTTAGACCTCAAGAAGTCCCCTGTGGAGCTCCTTCTGGTCTTTGGAAATGACATGGTGATGTTCCAGGTTCCATGCCACGTAATCCTCCTCCGCTTCTGGGCCCCATGTCCGTCATGTCCTCAGACTTAGGATTTGGGTCCCTATTAGGAGAAAGCTTTTGCCAAGGTTAAGTTTCGTTCCATGGATGTTGCCAGGGCCGAAGCAACACCAGTGCCGTGATCATCCTGGAGGGCTGAATGAGGGTCCATGTACGGGTGCGGGTCATGTGTAGGGTTAGGTTTAGAGTTGGGGTGAGGTTTAGTTTGAGCGGTATGTGAGTGTCACAGTTAAGGTTAGGGTTAGGTCCCAGGAAGCTCCAAGCACTGAACCTCTGCAGGGTAGTGGTCTCCCCAGAGGATTGAGTGTGGGCCTCATCGGACCGGGCTGTTCAGGCTTAGTCTTTGTGTTCCAGGGCCAGCCTCGTGTGTGTGCCATCTTCAGTTGGGCCTCATCAACCCCCTTGTGCTGCTCCATGTGGGCATTGGAAATGTCATGATGATGTTCGATGTTCCATGTCGAGTAATTCTGCACTGCTTTGGGCCATTTGTTTGTGGTGTTCTCAGAGATAGGAATTGGGTCCCATCTAGAAACATCCTTAACTAGGGTTAATGTTCTGACCAGGGACTTCACCAGTGTGGATGTGACACCATTCCTGTGTGTCGTGTGCGTTGGGTTAGGGTTTGGGATTGGGTTTGGTGTTAGGGGTTAGTGTTATGGTTAGGGTTGGTGTTAGGGGTTAGTGTTAGGGTTAGAGTTAGGTTTATGCATTAGGGTTATGTTTAGGGTTATGGTTAGTGTTTAGTGTTATGGTTAAGGGTTAGGTTTGGAGTTAGAGTTAGGTTTAGGCATTAGGTTTGGGCTTGGGTTAGCCTTAAGTTTAGGGTTATGGTTTGGGTTTGAGAGTTAGGGTAATGGTTAGATGGTGGGGTTAGGGTTAGTTGATAGCATTAGTGTTAGGGTTTGCGTTAGGTTTAGGGATAAGGTGAGGTCTAGGTCTAGGACTTGGGTTCGGGTTATGGGTGTGGAGATTCGATTAGCGGTTAGCGTTAGGGTTAGTGTTAGAGTTTTATGGTTAGGGTTAGGGTTAGTTTTAGGTTTTATAATTTTAGGGTTAGCAGGTAGAGTTAGAGCATTAGGGTTAGGGCTTTAGGGTTAGAGTTATAGTGTTAGGGTTAGAGGTTTAGGGTCAAGGTTAGGGTTAGTTTAGGTTATGTTTACTTTGTCAGTTCGGTAGGGTTAGTGTTGGGTTTAGGCTTAGGGATAGTGGCAGGGTTTAGTATTAGGTTTATGGTTAGTGTTAGCTGTTAGGTTTAGGTGTTGGGATTTGTGTTAGTGTTAGGGTTAGGGCTATGGCAAGAAGTAGGTTATGCTTGCACTCCCACTTGGAGCGGGAGATGTTCATGCGTGGACACAGCCCTCCATCTTGGGAGTGATTGCGTTCATTTTTTTCGTCCCTGTCTCTCTGCACTGGAGGTTGTTTTCGCCTCGCCCCATTCGAGCTTGGCTCTGGAATGTTTCACACCGTCACCCTGCCCTCTCTCGGTATGATAGGATTTCACGTACTGCCTCATCCGTTTTTGATGCATGGGTGCATAGTTTTAATCTCTATATCATTTATTTCTCTCTGATTTTAATTATTTTCTTCTTTCAGCTGTTTGAGGGTTTTGTTTGTTGTCTTTTGTCTGGGTTTTATAGTTATAAGGTTATGGATTAAGGTTTACTTCAGGGTTTTGTTTTTTTTTTTTTCCTGAGGCAGTCTGGTATTGCTGTAAACTTCCCTGTTAGAACCAGTTTTCCTGCTTGACCGAAATTTTTATTGTTTTGTTGTCATTTTCATTTGTTTCCGTGTCATTTTGGATTTTGTCTTTGATTTCTTGGTTGATCCATTGATTGTTTGGTAGCATGTTATTTAACTTCCATGTTTTTGTGCCTTTTCCAGATTTTTCTTTTCTTGTTGTAGTCTTCTACTTTCATAGCATTGTGGTCTGAAAAGACACACGGTATGACGTTGATCAGTTTGATTTTGTTTTGGCTTGTTTTCTGACCTAATATTTTATCGAGTGTGGAGAATGTTCCATGTGCACGTGAAAAGCATGTGTGTTATGCTGTTTTAGGATGGGATGTCTAAAATATATCGGTTAAGTCCATCTGGTCTAGTCTATCATTCAAAGTCACTACTTGTTGATTTTCTGATGGAATGATCTCTCCATTGATGTCATTGGGGTGTTAAAGTGTCCTACTATGATTGTATGACTATCAATTATTTACTTTAGTTTTGGACTGTTTTGTGTCTTTGGATGCTCTCAGGTTGAACACATATGTGTTTATAATTGTTCTATCTTTTTTTGGATTGTGCCTTTTATTAGTATAGTGTCCTTCTTTGTCTCTTGTTACAGTTTTATTTTTAAATCTATTTTTTCTGATATAGGTATGGCTACTGCAGTTTTCTTTTGATACTTTAGTTCTATAACTAGTCTATAACCGATCTTGCTCGGCATGCAATGCCACCATTTCTGTCCTCATTTCCAGCAGCTTCCTTTCATTCAACGAATACAGTTCCTTCACTCTGCTCTTTTCTAGATTGAACTCTAGTTTGGTATCTGTCCGGACTTTGACCACTTCATCCATTACTTGTTGTTTTAACCGATGTAGTTCGAGGTTTATTTTCTCATTTTCTGCTCTGAGGGCTGAAAATTCACTCTTCTCCAAAATAACCATATCTTTTTTCACATTAGCAATCTGAGACATTATTTGCTGAACAGTGATCTCCTGCTGCATCTTGGTGACCATATCCTTATAGACGATATCCATATTGGCATCGGTTATTATTAGGTTTGTACCTAACCACTTCTGCATATAGAAGTCTATATTAAGTTGATAGTTCTTTACTCCTCTCCTCTCCGTGTTGTAGCTATGTAGTGTTCCTAGTCTTTTGTAGGTAGAAAATAGATGGGTCCTATATTGTATTCATTCTATCACCCAGTGCCTTTTATTATGAAGAGAGAGAGCACAGGCATGGGAGGGTGGGGTGGGGGGAGTGGGGCAAGAGAGAGACAAAGAGAGAGAGAGGGAGAGAGAGAATGAGAATGAGAATGAATCCTCACCAAGTTCCATGCTCAGTGCAGAGCCCAGTTGGGGCTCAATCCCATGATCCTGGGATCATAGCCTGAGCTGAAATCAAGAGTCGAAATCTCAAGCGATTGAGCCATCCAGTTACCCCTATCTGTCACCCAGTGCCTTGATTTGAGCATTTATTCTGTTACCATTCAAAGTAATTGATAGACATGTACTTGTCTTATTATTACTTGATGTTGGTTGTTTCTGAATCTTTCTGATCCTTTCTTCTCTTTCTTTCTCTTTTTTTGGTTTGCTGGGTTTCTTCACAATTTCACAGTTGATATTGCTTGTCTTTATACTCTGCGTATGTATTAGTAGTGTTTGGTTGTGGTTATTATTAGGTTTGTACCTAACCACTTCTGCATATAGAAGTCTATATTAAGTTTATAGTTGTTTAAGTTTGAACCAGTTCTTTACTCCTCTCCTCCCCGTGTTGTAGCTATGTAGTGTTCCTATTTCAAAACCTTTCATATCGTGAATACCTTGACTGATGTTTTACAGATATACTCATTTTTATGGCTTTTGCGTTTCTCACTTTAATATTGTCACTTTAGGTGTTTCTTTTCCACTTAAAGAGCCCCCTTTAACATTTCTTGCAGGGGTGGTTTGTTGGTTGTGAACTCGCTGAGTATTTATTTGGGAACCTCTTGATCTCTCCCTCCATCTGAATGATAGTTTGCTGGATAGACTCTCTTTGGCTGCAGATGTTTTCCATTCAGCACCTTTACCATACCATGCTGGTCACTTACGGTTTCACAGTTTCTTCTGAAAAACATCCAGTGATAACCTTATGGGGTTTCCCTTGTAGGTAAATGTCATCTTTTGTTTTCCTGCTGTGAAAATTTTTCTTTATCACGACATTTTGTGTTTTAATTACTATATGACTTGGTGTGGATCTGCTTCTGTTGACTATATTGAGGGTTCTTTGTGCTTCCTGCTTCTGGACCAGTTTCATTCCCCACCTTAGGGAAGTTTTCATCTATTGTGTCTTCAAATAAATTTTCTGGCTCTATTTCTCAGAGTTCTGAGAATGAGAAATAGGACAGAAAAGACCTATTGAAGGTTCTCTGATGAGTGACTGGATTTGCATGTGTGGAGGATAGCTTTGGGACTCAGATGAACAACCTACCTTTAACTTCAAAGAACTAGAAAAAAACAACCATCTATGTCCAATGTTCTCAAAAGAGAGAAAGTAATCCACATGAAAGTGCAAACCAATGAAACTGAGACCATGAAGTCAATAGAAAATATGAAGAAGACCAACAGTGGGTTTTCAGAAGAGTGAAACAAAATTGTCAAGACTATACATAGACTATGCTAAGACAGAGAGAGGACCCAATTCAAAAGAATTATAAATAAAAGAGAAGACATTACGCCTTATACCAAAGAAACATAAAGGAGACAAAGAGACGACTATGGCCAAATTAGATGCCAGCAAACCGCCTGCCTAGAAGAAATGGATACGTTCTTAGAAACACACAACCTACCAAGACTGTATCAGGAAGAAATAGAAGGTTTGCACAGACCCATTAAAGGAAGACTGTATCAATACAAGAAGATAACCAATGCAAATCAATTGAATCAGTAATCGAAGTTCTCCCAGGGAAGAAAAGCCCAGGACCAGGTGGATTCACTGGTGAATTTGACCAAATGTTTATAGAAGAACTAACAGCAGTCATATCACTGATTCAAAAGGAATGAATACCACCAAACTCATTTCATGATACTGGAATTACCCCGGTAGGAAGCCAGAAAAGGATACTACCTGAACAGAAATCTATAGGCCAGTATCCCCGTGATGAATGTAGATGAATAATTCCCAATAATGTACAGGTTAACCAAATTCAGCAGCACATTAAAAGGATCATTGACTGTGATGAAGGGTTTTTTCCAAA